>NC_080570.1:102581214-102947678 GCF_030247185.1 Malaya genurostris | reverse complement strand
TCTTCCGGTTCAGGAGTTATATGGTAATAAGTGAAAATTTGAGAAAAAGTTTACACTCAATTATCTGTGGAACAACTCAACCGATTTTCGCAAACCAAGATTCAAATGAAAGGTCTTATAATATCCTCAAAATTTGTGGAACATTTTATCTGAAGCCGACTTCCGGTTCCGGAACTAAAGTGTGATAAGTGGAAAATTACCAATTTTATTAGTATTTTTCCACGAACGATGGTTAAAAACAGGTACAAATCCCATAAAACTGTCTGAAACATTCTTCTAGTTTGCAGAGCTTGTTAGTTTGTGGGCATGAAAACTTAATTCGGCACTAATGGTTTCCTCTTTTCCTGTTCCGAGAGCACCGAAAGTGGAGAAGAAAAACTCGATTTCTTCGCGATGCTTGAACCGATTTTCACAAATCTTGATTTGATTTAAAGTTCATACTGTCTTTAAACCTACTGTGAAACTTCATCCGGATGCGACTTCCGGTTCCGGTTACAGGGCGATGAGTGTCAAAGTTTTCAAATCGCCATATAGAGTAACAATATGTACAAGACCGAAAGAAGAAGAAAACACAAAACGAACAAGGCGTGCTTTGTTCTATTTCGTACACGTTGTGTAGTGATGTCAATAGATAATAATAATAATAATAATAATAATAATAATAATAATAATAATAATAATAATAATAATAATAATAATAATAATAATAATAATAATAATAATAATAATAATAATAATAATAATAATAATAATAATAATAATAATAATAATAATTATAATAATTATAATAATAATAATTTTACTACATGTTTATGCTACTGATTCACGCTGTTTAGATTGACTAACATATGCAGAAGTAATAGAAACGCAGATTCGTTTCATTTGTTAGATTTCGTATAATTATTTTAATCGAAATAGAGCATGAGATAGTAAGTATAGGTTTAAATACGTTCAAAACTGTTCCAATTTGTCGGTCATATTTGCTGGTAGCAAACGAACCAACTTCTGCTATTCTGTTAATCTGAATCCGGTTTCGGAACAATTGGAAATAGTGATTAAAAACTGCAAAAAGGATCACGCTCACTTTTCTTGGATCGATTTTCACAAACTTCAAAAGAAAAGTATTACAGTTTCATACGGAATTCCTTAATTTGTTGTGTATACTACTTTCGGTTCCGGAACTGTTTGTGTTTGTGAGATTAGGTCCGAGCAAATTTTCCTATTTCTATTCAATAAACAGTTGTTTTTGCGAATTTAACGGTTAGATTTATGATGTAATCAGTAATATGAGAAAGGCACCATTACACCACTAGGTGGATTAAAATTGGTTTTTCATTTGTTTTTGTAAATTTTTTTTTATATTTTTGTAAATTTGTGTTGTTTTTTTGGAATTCCGATTTCGGAAGTTCCTTTGATAGCGATACTCACTTTTTTCTACAAAGATGGCCTAACCGGTCTGTGAATTGTTTCATTTTGTAGGTTATTTGTAGGTATAAACTCGAAACATTTTTGTTTTCTTCCAAATGGTTTGAATAGAGGAGGATGTGGAAGCAATTGGAACCCTACATCGTTGATTTTAGCCATGGTTGCGATGCTCATGTGTGCGGATGCGTTATCTTGTCAAACCCATTGTGTTTTAATCATGTTTCGCAGTTATGCTAACTGTTGGTGGTTTTCCTTTTTCGAGCTAGTCCACGAAATGTGTGCCATTACTATTGAACATCCCTTTGCTGCTTTGGGCACTGGTGTGGCTTTACTCCATTGTCGGGTATTTATTTTGCTTTCTGGTGTATAACAGTGAATCCTGGTTTCATCAACAGTTACCAATCGACACTAAATGTTCACCCGTTTCCCCATCAGAATTGCTAAACACGCTTCTGAAGTGCGCTCGCGTTCGTGTTTGTGTTTCGTGTTTTACTTTCATGTCAACTTACTTTCAATCTTGTCATTTTCCGAGATCTTGTTATAAGTTAGCAATTAGACACTTATGTACGGTATCAGTCGAATAGTGAAAACTAGATAACAGTAACGGGCCGGCTTAAGGTTCATTTTTGTGTAGGCAAATTTTGTTGTGAATCATCAGTAATCTATACCTAACTGATTGTATCACAAATTGTTATAAAACTCAAAAATGATCCTTTGTGTTTGAAAACTTAAACGTCTACCTTCCACGTTTTGAAAATTCCGTTTGCCAAAATCGCACATTTCATTTTTCACGTTCGAAATATTCAAGAAAAAAATAAACGTTTTAAAAATTTTTAAATCTCGATGCTTGTTTGATGTTGCCACCTTAGGCGACCGCTTAATTCGCCTAAGCATCCGACTTTGAATAGTAATATCAGAGCATCATTAAGGTAATTTATCTTGCATAAACATTTTCTGAAAGAGGACAGAACCAAGCAACGATTCATCAAAGTTTTCTTATTTTTTTCCAAAACTCAAATAAATATACACACCTTTTAAGCTACTTTACTGTACACATTCTGAAGCATACCATGGCTCGCGCAAATGCACACACACACTCATATACAGTCTAACAAGCACTTTGGTTCCGCCAGGTTCAATCTATCGGAAAACATCTCAGTCAGTTCAACTCAAAAAGTATGTCAATCGAGGCAATTTACTACCAACGCGTGAAATTACCTTTTTACGAGCTTTAAATACATGTTTCACCCATTGCCGGTGCATTGCTGCTTGTAAAATCGTTCGAAACGAAAGTACATTTTACAATCATCTCTTTTATTATCTAATAATTGCCAGGACCACTCCGAATGAACAGGATCGTAATCATACTCGGTCAGAGTCAGCTTAAATAAAATCATTTCAACCTGTTTATTTGCTTAAATCGTCTGCCGCCACTACAGAGTGCGCAAGCTTGTTAAATTTCAGCAAATTGTGCACCTGAGGCCAGATGACAGCACAACGCGCTATCATCGCGTCTGTCGCCCCCATTTGTTCGCGCTGCTGAGAACAACTTTGCTGATGATTTTCAAACGCAATTTTTCAGGATAGGTGGGGGGCGCAATGAGTCGTCTTTCACCGCGACTGTTTGCGGTAGGACGGGTGCAGGCTGGCTGGTAGTCCAAATGTACGCATCATACTTTTCCGCGAAGTTTGGAGTTCAAACGTAAAGGAAGATTTGAGGTAGTTTACCTTTTACTCAACCGGTAAAAGGAGATTTATTTATGATAATTGGATTTACAGTTACGGACAGTTACAGAATGGAGCTTTTTTCATTCAGAACCACTCGTGTAGGACCCGGAACGAATAACGGGTCATTTCATTAGCCCAGCGTTTGTAAACAAAAACTTTAAAGATTAATTACATTTTTATGAACTAAGGCCCTTCTTTTCGCTGTGGATCATTTGTATGGGATGCATTCTTTGGTGTATTCAAACAAGAAAACACAAAACGAACAAGGCGTGCTTTGTTCTATTTCGTACACGTTGTGTAGTGATGTCAATAGATAATAATAATAATAATAATAATAATAATAATAATAATAATAATAATAATAATAATAATAATAATAATAATAATAATAATAATAATAATAATAATAATAATAATAATAATAATAATAATAATAATAATAATAATAATAATAATTATAATAATTATAATAATAATAATTTTACTACATGTTTATGCTACTGATTCACGCTGTTTAGATTGACTAACATATGCAGAAGTAATAGAAACGCAGATTCGTTTCATTTGTTAGATTTCGTATAATTATTTTAATCGAAATAGAGCATGAGATAGTAAGTATAGGTTTAAATACGTTCAAAACTGTTCCAATTTGTCGGTCATATTTGCTGGTAGCAAACGAACCAACTTCTGCTATTCTGTTAATCTGAATCCGGTTTCGGAACAATTGGAAATAGTGATTAAAAACTGCAAAAAGGATCACGCTCACTTTTCTTGGATCGATTTTCACAAACTTCAAAAGAAAAGTATTACAGTTTCATACGGAATTCCTTAATTTGTTGTGTATACTACTTTCGGTTCCGGAACTGTTTGTGTTTGTGAGATTAGGTCCGAGCAAATTTTCCTATTTCTATTCAATAAACAGTTGTTTTTGCGAATTTAACGGTTAGATTTATGATGTAATCAGTAATATGAGAAAGGCACCATTACACCACTAGGTGGATTAAAATTGGTTTTTCATTTGTTTTTGTAAATTTTTTTTTATATTTTTGTAAATTTGTGTTGTTTTTTTGGAATTCCGATTTCGGAAGTTCCTTTGATAGCGATACTCACTTTTTTCTACAAAGATGGCCTAACCGGTCTGTGAATTGTTTCATTTTGTAGGTTATTTGTAGGTATAAACTCGAAACATTTTTGTTTTCTTCCAAATGGTTTGAATAGAGGAGGATGTGGAAGCAATTGGAACCCTACATCGTTGATTTTAGCCATGGTTGCGATGCTCATGTGTGCGGATGCGTTATCTTGTCAAACCCATTGTGTTTTAATCATGTTTCGCAGTTATGCTAACTGTTGGTGGTTTTCCTTTTTCGAGCTAGTCCACGAAATGTGTGCCATTACTATTGAACATCCCTTTGCTGCTTTGGGCACTGGTGTGGCTTTACTCCATTGTCGGGTATTTATTTTGCTTTCTGGTGTATAACAGTGAATCCTGGTTTCATCAACAGTTACCAATCGACACTAAATGTTCACCCGTTTCCCCATCAGAATTGCTAAACACGCTTCTGAAGTGCGCTCGCGTTCGTGTTTGTGTTTCGTGTTTTACTTTCATGTCAACTTACTTTCAATCTTGTCATTTTCCGAGATCTTGTTATAAGTTAGCAATTAGACACTTATGTACGGTATCAGTCGAATAGTGAAAACTAGATAACAGTAACGGGCCGGCTTAAGGTTCATTTTTGTGTAGGCAAATTTTGTTGTGAATCATCAGTAATCTATACCTAACTGATTGTATCACAAATTGTTATAAAACTCAAAAATGATCCTTTGTGTTTGAAAACTTAAACGTCTACCTTCCACGTTTTGAAAATTCCGTTTGCCAAAATCGCACATTTCATTTTTCACGTTCGAAATATTCAAGAAAAAAATAAACGTTTTAAAAATTTTTAAATCTCGATGCTTGTTTGATGTTGCCACCTTAGGCGACCGCTTAATTCGCCTAAGCATCCGACTTTGAATAGTAATATCAGAGCATCATTAAGGTAATTTATCTTGCATAAACATTTTCTGAAAGAGGACAGAACCAAGCAACGATTCATCAAAGTTTTCTTATTTTTTTCCAAAACTCAAATAAATATACACACCTTTTAAGCTACTTTACTGTACACATTCTGAAGCATACCATGGCTCGCGCAAATGCACACACACACTCATATACAGTCTAACAAGCACTTTGGTTCCGCCAGGTTCAATCTATCGGAAAACATCTCAGTCAGTTCAACTCAAAAAGTATGTCAATCGAGGCAATTTACTACCAACGCGTGAAATTACCTTTTTACGAGCTTTAAATACATGTTTCACCCATTGCCGGTGCATTGCTGCTTGTAAAATCGTTCGAAACGAAAGTACATTTTACAATCATCTCTTTTATTATCTAATAATTGCCAGGACCACTCCGAATGAACAGGATCGTAATCATACTCGGTCAGAGTCAGCTTAAATAAAATCATTTCAACCTGTTTATTTGCTTAAATCGTCTGCCGCCACTACAGAGTGCGCAAGCTTGTTAAATTTCAGCAAATTGTGCACCTGAGGCCAGATGACAGCACAACGCGCTATCATCGCGTCTGTCGCCCCCATTTGTTCGCGCTGCTGAGAACAACTTTGCTGATGATTTTCAAACGCAATTTTTCAGGATAGGTGGGGGGCGCAATGAGTCGTCTTTCACCGCGACTGTTTGCGGTAGGACGGGTGCAGGCTGGCTGGTAGTCCAAATGTACGCATCATACTTTTCCGCGAAGTTTGGAGTTCAAACGTAAAGGAAGATTTGAGGTAGTTTACCTTTTACTCAACCGGTAAAAGGAGATTTATTTATGATAATTGGATTTACAGTTACGGACAGTTACAGAATGGAGCTTTTTTCATTCAGAACCACTCGTGTAGGACCCGGAACGAATAACGGGTCATTTCATTAGCCCAGCGTTTGTAAACAAAAACTTTAAAGATTAATTACATTTTTATGAACTAAGGCCCTTCTTTTCGCTGTGGATCATTTGTATGGGATGCATTCTTTGGTGTATTCAAACATATGTTGTAATCATGTTAAATTTATTTTAGAAAAAATGCAGAGTTGCTACTGTGTCGAAGGCGTCTGGTCTCCATTTATTTATTATATTTTGGAACGGAACATAATTGGAATATTAAACAATTAAAAAAAAAATAAGAACGATGATTGAAATTAATCATTTTGCTATGAATATTTCCTTTATTTCTCTGTATATAGTACTAACAAGTCAACTGTATTAGCTGCATATTCAGTATTTGTTTTGAAGTTCGAATTTTTATTGTGGTAAACAAAAAACTATAAGAAACAGCCCCTATTGAATAGTAACAAATTGTTGCTATAAGAATTCAATTATATTTCGCAAGCGTAAAGCTCAATATTTAATATGAAATGCCGTCAACCGATCACTATTTACAATACAAAGCTTTTAGTTGTTATGTTGATATATTCAATGAACATCGAAAACGCGATCCGAAAACTTAGACTCTGTTCGGTTTAATCCAATTGCGTTCAACGCATTATGCGTTGCTTTCAAACCTGCCCAGTGTACTTTGTCGAACCGCATCGGTCCGATTGAGCACAATATTGAGCCGATTGTAGCGCTGCGATCGGGCCGTCATCGGGCAATTATGCATCGTTTGAAATCGCATCAAAGCTTTTCTTCGACGTTTACATTGTGTATCGCTAGCGCTAGTGAAGAGGTACCAAAATAAGGCATTATTGGGCGGACGTCAACCCGATAACATGAAACAGAGCATCGGGCACTTTTCTGTTTTGATTATAGAGGTTTTAACCCTAAGATCATTCGTCTCTTCGGACCAGAAAATCTCCGATCCTAAGTTCGGGATTGGGAATCAAACCGAGTGGGAATCAAACCGAGGTAGGCTGCATGAAAGGCACCGATTAACCTATCACTTTAGACTTTTGTTTTTGTATTTCTTCACTCTTTTGCAATAGCGATACACAATGAAAACGTCAATCTTATTTGAAATGCAATTATAAGCTTTCGTGAACGATGTTAGATTTTACTGGGTAAGCTTCTGTGCACGAACAATCCGATTTTCTGGGATTATGCTGAATTTGCGTTCAAGATTAGCCTAGAAAATTTTGTCGACCCGATTATCGGACCGATTAAGCACAACATTAACCTAGTCGTAGCGCTACGATCGGGTAGTTATCGGACAATTTTTCACCATTTGCATCAACCGCGTCAACCACGATTGACGTTTCCATTGTGTATCGCTAGTGAAGGGATACTAAAGCAAGGAGCCCAATAATCGGGCCGATGATCGGAGCGATGCGGTTCGACATAGGATTGTTAAGTGAGAAAATTAAGTGAATAGAGAAAAAGTGCCATTTTCCGTTACGTCACTTATACCATTCTATACCCGCAACCGGAAGTGACAGCAATGTGAAGATCGAATTTGGAAAAAAACAAAATGGTAGCTAATCAAATCTAAACTGCTTGAAATCGATTTAGCCATCTCCTAGAAAATTGAGCTCATGAATACTTACACACACAGACATTTTGCCAATATCAGCGAGCTGAGTCGAATGACTTTCTGGTCTTAGACGCTTCGCGAAACAAGCATGGTATTTATTTAATATGACAAGAGTGAGTCGAAACTAAAAGAGGGAATAAATTTCCAGTACCTGTAGGTCGTAGTAAAATTTTTTGAACCGATAGACGTTAACCGTTACTCCAACGAATCGTGTGAAAATGCGAAGGAACGAGATATCGGAAGGTAGAAAATTGTAAAAAAGTTTATTGGTTTAATGTTGATTCATTTGTATTTCATTTATGGTTTGTCTTGATAATAACTGAAAATTTAAATTAGAATTAATTTAATTAAATTCAAATTTAGAAGAACAATAAGGTCGTCAAATGGTGAGAAAACTAAGTCCTCACGAGTTCCTATCTCATGCGTTTATGATAACATTTGGTCAATAGAACGGTGTCGACTGGGTGCTATCGCCTTTGGCGTTAGTAGCAGAATGAGATGGTGCGAAATGGCTTGTATTTTAAAGCTCATCCTGAAGTGCAATATTTATGGTAGTATATTGCCACATGTTGATCTGTTGTTTGTTGCATTGTTTGTTATATATTGAATTGAATTATATTACATTGTATTATATATTGTTATTATTATTATTATTATTATTATTATTATTATTATTATTATTATTATTGTTATTATTATTATTATTATTATTATTATTATTATTATTATTATTATTATTATTATTATTATTAATATTATTATTATTATTATTACTATTATTATAATTATTATTATGATTAACAAAGAAATATTATATTTCCTGCAGTACTGCGACAAAAGAAGAGCGTAACTTACACTGCGACATCAACTGTTATACATTGAATCATAGCATATTATTTCATATAGTATCTTCTGTTATGTTATATTATGTTGTATGGTATTATACTGCATTGCATTATATCATATTATATTGTATTATATTATATTATAAGTATATGTATTGCGTTATATTGTATTATGTTATAGTATATTGTTCGAATATATTGTGTAATGTTTTATTATATTGTGCTTTATTATATTATATTATACTGTGTTATATTATGTTTCATCACAGAGAACAGATATCCAACATACATTCATACGTGCAAAGTCTTGTGCAACGGTGATTTTTAACGGATTTTCACTTGTATGCTTTACACAGCTTTTTAAAAAAGTTTGTACTAGCTTGGTATCATACTGTATTGCATTAAATTATGTTATATTATATTATATTATGATATATTGTGTTATGTTTATTGAATTATATCATATTATATTGTTTTGTATTGCATTAGGATGTGATATATTATATTGTACTGTATTATATTATATTTTTTATATAAATTTATATTTTATTATTTTATATTGTATTATGCTCAAGTATATCGACAACGGGGAGGGGCAGGGAGTGCATCAGGGTATCTTACAAGTGAATGACTGAATGATGGAGTGGATTGCCAACCTGAGTCACGTGGGGGAAGCTTTGTGTTTCTTCTTGAAGGTCTGAAATGAGTAAGACGCACCCTTCTAACAAACAAACCATCAGGCGGGTTTAAGCTGGTACAGCAAAATTCTTTATTATATGTCTGGATGCTCTTGCTGAAAGGCGCCGGGTCCTCAAAACCCATTTTGGCCTTCTTAACAGCAGTTATATGAAAGCTATCTGATAATCAAATTCCGATCTACTGTAAGTCTACCCGCATACACTGGTAATGCCTTGGTGGTGGTGGCTTCAAACATCCATACATACATACATCTTTCTCAAGCAATTGACGAATCCAGCCAACTCTTCTGTAATTTCTGCGCTGGCCAAACGGCGAGCTTAAAACTAATCAAAATGATTATATTTAGATTTTGCACAAAGATTGCAAAAGTTTATTAGTCTTCCATATTTATTTTTCAAGCATCAAATACTAACATATTTGTAAAAATTGTAGAAACACTCGCTCAATAATGTATACATAACTCTCCGCTGTATGTTTAATTTATATTAACACTCCGAATTCCAAGGGGGTAGAAAAGTTGGAACACTAATTTTGACTGACTATATCCAGACCCTGTCAGCTTGGAGCGAAATCAATCTTCAGTTCAGCAACGCCATCGCACGGCGTCACATTCAATATATCATGTCAATTGTACAGGTGCTGCTATTTTGGCGCGCACGAATTTGACATTTCTCTCCCCTGCTTCTATGTACGAGATTCGATGCGGACTCGCCTTAGGGCACCAAAAGGATGTTACCAATGATTTGTTCGGAAAATGTGAGAGCTGGCTATCTTGTTAATATGGTGTCTTTGCTACATTTTAGATGTTTGTTTTTCATTTTCCAATATATTGAATTCGAAAACTGCACGAAAATACAGATTTTTTGAGATTTTTATGTAAATATAAGATTTTACTTCTAAAATTTTACACGTTGCTAAGTTCATTGAGTTGGTAAGCCAAATTTCTTAGACGTGCACTTACGTCAAATCGACGTAAGTGCCTACAATTTCTTCAATTTTAAAAACATCTGTGAAAATATCGATTTTTTTAGATTTTTGGTAAACACTAAATATAGAATTTTCGAAATTCTAGCAGAAAGTAAATTTAGTCGGTTGGTACACGAACATTCTTGAATGCGTGCTTAGCTAAGTCACAAAAAACTCTAAGATTGAGAAATTTCTGTAAAAATACAAAATTTCTTGAGATTTTTTGTAAATATGATAAAATTTCTTGTTAAAATTTTAATTGAAGCAATACTCAATCCATTGGTGATCAACAATGCCTAAATGTTCGATATGAATTTCATGCTAAGTGGCAAACAGGTTTAATTTTATTTCAATATCAAAATTTGTGTGAAATATCTAATTTTTTTAATTTTATTTAATAAATTTGAAACTATTTTTTTCCGCAATATTATAGATGGTATCAAATTCAATCAATTGGTGTACAATAATGCTTAGCTGTATTTAGCAATCTTCAAATACTTCTAATATTCTAAAATTTCTGTGAAAATATCGATTTCTTTAAAACACATTTTCAGTAAAGTTAAAATTATTTTCTTTTTTAACATATAGCTGATGTCAAATGCAATCTATTGGTATATAAAAATGCATTTGTCGTCACTTTGAATTTAAATTTATGCTTGGACTTTTGGTTACATTTTTGGTCATAACTTTCATTACAAAGTGTAATTGAAAAATTTTCTGTTCCATTTATGTTGTGATAGACGTATCTGTCTAATGATAAACAAATTCTCAAAATCGGACTTCTAACAGCTGAGATATGGCCAGCCAAAGTAAGCCTTCCAACTTTTTTTCAACAGACTTTAGTTGGAACTTTTTATAATAACTTTGAATAGAATATTCGGTCTCCCATCGTTTCAAATGGATTTTATTTCAAATGAATTTATCTTTCTAATGGTAAAAAAAGTTTTGAAATCGGCCCCAAAAATGGCTAAGATATAGTCAGTCAAAATTAGCGTTCCCAATTTTCATGGTACCTTTGGTAGTCCGCGTAACTTTTTACCCCCTTGGAATTCGGAGTGTTAATGGAGATATTTTAAAATCTATTACAAATTCGAGGAAGTGAGATTAGGTATTGTTTACAAATCTGGAATTTATGTAACAGAAATGTGATCATATTTTTTAAACAAAAATTTCGTAGCATCTTACAACCACAGTATTACTAATATATTCTTCTATTTATTACTTGAGCCGGATAAATGCAATCGAAAATACCCAAACAATAATTCAAAAAGTTTTATTTTCTCGCAATTGCAATGCATGACTGTTTGTTTGTTTTTATTTGAAATTTTGAGCCGCATCAAACGAAATCTGGTACCACGTTGTTGTGATCTCGATGATGTGGTCGAAAACGACACGTAATGTCACAGTTTAGTCGTATTCGTTTTGAGAAAGTCGATTCGAGATGCATAATGTCAGCCCAGGGTTTTCAGCAGTTTAATATTCTTTGGGACCGTTCATGAACCACGTCGTCCAAAATTTGGAACTTTTTCCCCTCGTCCCTTCTTCTAGACTTTCGTACACTTTTCCAACTTTTTTGTTTTATCGAGTAGTCTCAATTCAATGTTTGACGGATGGAAAGTTATTTGGATTTATTTTGCACTGGAAATGGAATAATGACAAGTGGTATATTGATTGCAATGCAGAGAACGTAAGAACTTCGAGTTTGACAATGTATTGAATCTTATTATTGGGGCATTTTCTTATACTGTAAGTTACAAAGAAGTATTTTTTACTCAAGATTAAAAATTATAATTGAACAGCAAGATTTTTATTTCAATATTGAAAAATAACTATCGAACTGCCAAAAATAATCATACTCACGAGCAGGGTTATTTTTGTTAACGACAAACTGCTGAATGCTCGACTATTTTTAACTAAAAGGTAAAATAATTCGCGAGATAGTCCACAGTCTTAGTGTTACTAGAAATACTTAATAAGTGGTCTAGATAAATTTTGTTTATCAACAAGCTGATACTACAAGCCTCAAAGCGAGCAAAGCAATGCACAGTGGTTTGAATCGACAAAAACGTGAACTTAATTCTCTAACTGTTAAACCGTTGATCCGATATACATAGTTCCTTTGGAAAACTCATTCACAAAAATATACCGCGTGATTTCATCACAATAAAAAATATGCAAAGCCTACTACGATAAAAGTTCATTGCAACGACTTTTTTCCCTTAAGAGATAGAAAAACGATGTCTTCTACAAAGTTTTAGAACTTCTAACAAGAAAAAACTTTGCCAAAGAAGCTATAGGTCTAACGCAAAAAGTTTCGGATATATGAAGCATTTTCGTTTGAAACCATTTAAAATCAATTTTTTGTACAAAACTTTTTTCGCAATTATTTTCAGTGTCTATTATGTTCGAGACAATTACTAAAAACGTAAAATTACACAATTTTGTTGAAGACTGTGCACGGATTGGCCTTTTCCCTGAATAGTTATTTAACATTTAAACTTTTATATACACTAACTTTAACTACTAATAGGAAGCAGAGTCGCAGACCAAAAGGCACATACATATAATTTTGGAAAGCTTAAATCAAGTTATATAAAGTTACGAAGTGTGTAGGGTGGCCTTTTCAAATTGTGTGAATGAGGCAACAAAATATTGAGAGCTTTTTCGACCATTTTCTTAGCAAAAACATTTACTAAAACGACTATTTTTGGTTTATTAAAAGGAGCTTTGTAGGAAATGTTCAAAAATTGGAATCGGTCGTTAGTGTAGCTTTGGTGCAATGGTGTTATGATTCAATATAATTTCATGATGCATTCTTGTATGCAATTGATCAAACTAAAGAAGCATGTTAACGTTCTCATTAAATTTCGACAAGTTTTACTTATTCTTTTAATAGAATATTCCTTATCCGTTCTTTTGATTCCAAATTGGAATACATTAATCTCAATATGACCGTTCATTTATATTGACGCTTAGTTTTACTGAAAAATGTGCACGGTGAAGTAACTTTATATTAAATTTCCTGCTCTAAATATGCACTGTTGGTGTTGGTGAGAGCAGCGCTGCATATTATTTTTAAGAACACAAAAGAGTTGGTTGATAATAGAAATGTTGGAGCATTTGGTCGTTGATAATATTACAATAAAATGCGTGAGTGATTCAACGTTACATACAGGCGTACACGGTAAAATATCAAATCAAATTATGTAAATTATGAGTCTAGACATTTTTTTAAAAAAGAAATGCCTGAAATTGAGTATAAAAACGTGCACAGACTAAGAATAAAGAATGAAAACCAACAAAAATAAGTTTGTTTGGTTTTAGGGAATTTGTAACTAATCTGTTGTCTTACTGCAATTCTATTACATTTTCTACTGAAGTCGGTAATATCGGAATTTTATAAGACACCTATCAACATTCACTTTGAAGAGGATTTCCGAAAGACTAATCATAAACTAACTAATCATAATAGTTAGTAAGCTATAGTGAAAAGTCTTCTCTTTCATCTGGTGTTAAAACTAATGCTCTATTTTTTATACCTCGTCTGCAATTCTTGCAAAAATTGTTACTTAAAAGTAACTTATCGGTTGCTATCACAAAAAATGCGTGATATGAAGATAAACAATTTTATTAATGTACGTTTTTTCCTAAGAAAATGGTCGAAAAAGCTCTCAATATTTTGTTGCCTCATTCACACACATTAAAAAGGCCACCCTACACACTTCGTAGCTTTATATTACTTGATTTAAGCTTTCCAAAAAGTATATGTATGTGCATTTTGGTCTGCGACTCTGTTTCCTATTAGTAGTTAAAGTTAGTGTATATAAAAGTTTAAATGTTAAATAACTATTCAGGGAAAAGGCCAATCCGTGCACAGTCTTCAACAAAATTGTGTAATTTTACGTTTTTAGTAATTGTCTCGAACATAGTAGACACTGAAAATAATTGCGAAAAAAGTTATGTACAAAAAATTGATTTTAAGTGGTTTCAAACGAAAATGCTTCATATATCCGAAACTTTTTGCGTTAGACCTATAGCTTCTTCGGCAGTTTTTTCTTGTTAGAAGTTATAAAACTTTGTAGAAGACATCGTTTTCCTATCTCTTAAGGGAAAAAAGTTGTTGCAATGAACTTTTATCGTAGTAGGCTTTGCATATTTTTTATTGTGATGAAATCACACGGTATATTTTTGTGAATGAGTTCTCCAAAGAAACCATGTATATCGGATCAACGGTTTAACAGCTAGAGAATTAAGTTCACGTTTTTGTCGATTCAAACCACTGTGCAATGTACCATTTGTGTTGAAAGATAGCTATATCGTTTTTAACTTTGAAAGTCGTTCACTAATGGTGTTATCAATTTTCAGTAATTACGGATACACAAACGGCCATGAGATACAGTGATTCTCAAACGTCTTTACGAGATGAACAAAAGGAAACAAAAAGGGTTTTCTTTGTAAAGAGTTTCAAATGAACAATTTTTCCTAGAAAGGTTCGAGTTCTGCCTCTAAGGTGTATTTATCGCCAATTTGCACTTCCGCAATGCTAAACATTTAATTTTTTTCTGTTTTCTGTCTTGCCTCAGGTAAAGCTAAGTTGATGAAACATAATTCTGGTTACGTACATTTTCCAAAGTCTTGGCATTACATTGCTTTTGTGGAATTTAATTTGACCATTATGTTTCAATAGACTTCGTATACGATTTTTATCATACAGAATCACAGCATGGGTAGTATTACGATTCTGTCGACACTAATTACCCTTTCAGGTCGTGGCACGAACATACAACAACTGGTTTGTAAGACCAGCGACCTATGCATTGAACCGCTAATATCACTGCTATGTCATGTAGAATGAGTGTCTTTCATTTCTTTTAGAAATCAAAGTTTGTCATTAAAACGCAATAATCCATTATAAGGATCTCATTCCGAGTTTTTCTGGTCGGGTTATAGCTGCACATAATCACCGCTCAGTATCATCAATAAATCGATTTTTAATGATATTAATTTTAACACGCTCATCCCGAAACCTTTGAAACCACGGTAAGAAAAGTATTTGATTTACGACTTCCAGCTTCTGATTCGCGTTCGACCTTTGACCATAAAATGGCCAAAGACATCGTTTCAGACTATGGGACCGAAAACCCCGAGCGTCCGGCGGTTTGCTTGATCTTTGCTTTTTTGCCTTTGGATGTGCCGAGGCTGAGCAACACACTAGTTAGTTATTGATATTTTATTACTATTCACGCCCTCTTCGGGACCTTTTTAAGGTTCATTCTTTCGAACTCGATGCTAGTGCTCTGTGACTCCTTTTTGCCAGAGGACTATGCAGTTTCAAGGAAAAAGCTTCCCAAAAGATAGAGGAATGAAGGAACCATAAAAATTGTAGTGCGACTGCAACATTTTCTGACTTCTTATTACCATCATTACCTCTAATAACAATATTTTCATTATTATTTAGATCTTAAAAGGATGACATGCACCTCCGGAGCCTCTGCCGGACCACAATGTTTTGCACTAATTTAAAGCAGCGCCACGAGTAGGATACAGACAAAGAATCGGTTTCTCCGCCTTCGCTCATTTTTTTTTCTCTGCAATTGATCCTTTGACCTGAGGTCCGAACCCAAGCTACATGCATTCTGCGTGCGGACGCGTGAAGTTCGCCCCTTAATTGCAGGATCCAACTTAAAAGTATAAATCTGAATGGACTCCTAATTGTAGGCTTGAATCGAGTTAAAACTGTCCAAAATGCACAACCGATCAATCGATCTCTTTCGCTCGTTTGGTTCGGTAATTTGTGGTTCGGTGTCCTACGATGCTAGCATTAAGCGAACCCTGAGGTTTGCCGTGAAGATCGATGGCTTCCTAGGTCGGTCTGAATGAAACTAGTAAATTATAGGGTAAAATTATTGTATGAACTATTTCCGGTTTGACCATGCGCACTGTCGGCTCTTTAATCCTGCTTTGCGAAACCGTCTGCGAATAGAGCTATTTAGAATCTATCATTGATGGATATGTATCATTTGGCACAAATTAATCGCCTATCAAGATTTGGAAACGTCTTCTTCCTGAAGTTAATTAAGCTTCGATTACTATTCGTGGTTGACCTCGTGTCAATGCAGCTTGCACATTTTGGCATCTGTCAAGAGCAGATGATCGAACTTGATCGGCCGCTGGTTTCAAGGCCTAGGATAGCTTCATCAACCAGCGCCAACTCTTTCACCTGAGCGGCATAAATGTTCATGCATTTAATTACTGTAATTTTCATGCATTGAGGACTGGTTCAGCATACATGGCCGGTAGCTTTCTGAATTCAAGCTTAGCTCGCAAATTTTTCCAAAATTTTCGATTTAATTATGCGTTTATGCTCATATATGTTCAACTTTCTTCGACATTTCTCCCGTGGCTTCCGTTGCTGCAACGGTCGCGGTCCCGACGATTGATCACCGAGTTGAAAGAAAGTCGAATAAAAAGTCGCGTATTTCGGAAAATAACAATTACGCATAATTACACACATGCGCGCGACGAACGCGCTCTCTGTCGCCACTAGCTTCGTTCGCTGCCGGTAGAGTGAATTGAGGGTCACGTGAAAGCTTGCATACGGTTGCTCGTATGCCAAAGTCAACGGTCCATCTCGGAGCCAAAGGGCACTACCATCGATCCGCGACAGGAGAGGTAGGACACACGCACGCTGGATGGCTTCCTGGTATGTTATCAGAAACTCGTTGTCAGTCTAGTTGCTGGTGAGGTCAAGTATGGTGGCATCCGACGACACGGTTTCTGAGTGTTAAATGGAGATGGGAGAAATTATGAATAATTTTCGTGTACGTAATGCGAGCAAATTGTTCCTTCAAACAGCAGTTTCTGTAGAACAGGTTGATGAACCCGGGGATGGGTTGATGGGATGGGTTGATGTCATACTAAGCCATACCCAAGGCGAAGCTGAGTTGAAACCAGTCTCGTATTTTCCGACAAGGCGAATCGCTCTTGGTAAGCACGTCGATTGGTCAATATAAGATAATAGATCATGTTCCTTAATGTAATAGAATAAGTGACTAACTATTGATTTTAGCATATGATATGAATAGGGGTACCATTACCCTATAATGGTACAATAATGCTGACAGTTGCCTGAGTTAATAACTACAACTGATATTCTTGCCTTATATTTTATAAAACGTGAGCTTGTTTTTAACACAAGTAGTTCTGCACAGTAAAATTATTAGAAATTAATTACAGCTGAATTTCTAAGATGACTATTATAGTGAAACCGGAAAACTGTGTTGAATCTATTTTCCCTTTCACTGTAATATAAATTGTCAAAAATTTATTTACATAACCATGCGTTCCACATTTTGTATTGACATCTTCAAAGTAGTATGCAATTCTCAGATGCTCCATAAACTTTTTAATCCACCTAGTGGTGTAATGATGCCTTTCTCATAAAAGTCATAATAAACATTACTAAGGGATTTTCTCTTCTTTTTTCATTGGATCTTGAGCTAGAACAAAAAAGTTTGTTTGGTCATACCTTAGTACACCCAAATCTCCATTTACGTAATAATCGAGGCTTCGTAAATTGAAATAAAACGTAAAATAACTATACGTTTTTGAAATTTTCAACGTAAAAATAGTTTTCCTCATGTATATGTATTATTGTATAAGTATAATATATTGGATAATTATGGAACGAAAATTATCAATATTTGCAGGAGAAGGATGTTTTAAGTAGCATCAATTTCCAAGGTTGCGACTTCCGGTTCATCGATATTCGTTACAAACCATCAGAATATAAGTTTTTTCGGAAGGGGTCCTGAATTTCAAGATAACGACTTCCGATTTATTGATATTCCTTTTTTTTTTTTTTTTTTTTTTTAAATAACTATTTATTGGAATATGAGTTAAAATTAAATTATTAAGATTTAAATTGGGTGTTCAGCCACAAGTGGTGACTTTTCAGCCCTGTTATATATATATGATTTGGTTATTACCATGAAGACATCATTTGCTTCCGCAATTCTGAGATTTTTGTGTAGGGAAAATTCTAAACCTACTTGTATTGTGTAATGGGGAAAAGGAACTTATATACTAACTTACTAACTAATACAGAGAGCGAATCGATTCAATTGAAGATTGCATCGATTTTTGTCGGAATTTGCTTATAATATTATGTGACATTACATCTAATGGTTCTATATTTGTGAGTCTGTGTAACTCATTTGTACTAAACCAGGGAGGACGCTTCAGAATCATTTTCAGAATTTTATTCTGAATCCTTTGAAGCGTTTTCTTCCTGGTGGAACAACAGCTTGACCAAATTGGTACCGCATAAAGCATGGCTGGTCTGAAATTTTGTTTATAAATTAACAATTTGTTTTTTAGACAGAGCTTAGAATTTCTGTTTATAAGAGGATATAAACATTTAATATATTTATTACACTTTGCCTGGATTCCTTCAATGTGATCCTTGAAAGTGAGTTTTTTGTCATACGTTAAACCTAAGTATTTAGCTTGATCAGACCATGTCAATTCCAAGCCATTCAATTTGAGAATGTGATTATTGTTTGGTTTAAGAAAAGAAGCTCTTGGCTTGTGAGGAAAGATAATTAATTGCGTTTTTGCTGCATTTGGTTTAATTTTCCATTTTGACAGATAATCACTGAAAATATTTAAACTTCTTTGTAGGCGACTGCAGATCACTCTTAGATTTCTACCTGTGGCTAACAGACTTGTGTCGTCACAGAATAGCGATTTCTGACAACCAACGGGTAGATTTGGAAGATCAGAAGTGAAAATATTATACAAGATTGGAGCTACACTCGAACCCTGCGGAACACCGGCTCGTACGGGTAGCAATTCAGATTTACAATTCTGATAGCTAACCTGAAGAGTACGATCAGTTAAATAATTTTGAATCATTTTGATCAAATAAATAGGAAACTGGAAATCAGACATTTTTGCTATTAAACCTTTGTGCCAAACACTGTCGAATGCTTTTTCTATGTCTAGAAGAGCAACTCCAGTGGATAACCCAGAAGATTTATTTGATTTTATCATGTTCGTTACTCTGACAAGTTGATGAGTAGTTGAATGTTCATGACGAAATCCAAACTGCTCTGGTAAAAAAATTGAATTCTCATTTATATGAGTCATCATTCTTAACAAGATAATTTTTTCAAAAAGTTTACTGATAGAAGAAAGTAAGCTAATTGGGCGATAACTTGATGTTTCTGCTGGGTTTTTATCAGGTTTTAGGATAGGAATTACTTTAGCGTTTTTCCATCTTTTTGGGAAGTAAGCTAATGAAAAACACTTGTTGAAAATTTTAACCAGGAGTCTCAAGGCAACATCGGGAAGATTTTTAATAAGAATATTAAAAATTCCATCATTACCAGGAGCCTTCATGTTTTTGAGTTTCCTAATAATTGATTTAATTTCATCAAAATTCGTCTCAATAATGTCATCGTGTGATAACACTTGAGTTGAAATATGATCATATTTCAGTGAGACTTCATTTTCAATAGAACTCACAACGTTCAAATTAAAATTGTGGACACTCTCGAACTGCTGAGCAAGTTTTTGAGCTTTTTCGCCATTTGTAAGAAGTATTTGATTTCCTTCCTTGAGAGCAGGAATAGGTTTCTGAGGTTTCTTAAGAACCTTAGAAAGTTTCCAGAAAGGTTTAGAATATGGTTTAATTTGTTCAACTTCTTTAGCGAAATTTTCATTTCGCAAAAGAGTAAATCTATGTTTAATTTCTTTTTGTAAATCCTTAACTATGTTTTTCATAGCAGGATCACGAGAACGTTGATATTGTCGTCGACGAACATTCTTCAACCGAATGAGCAGTTGAAGATTGTCATCAATGATAGGAGAATTTAATTTAGTTTGAGCTTTGGGAACTGAAAGATTTCTAGCTTCGATAATATAATGATTCAAATTATCAATTGCTGTGTCGATGTCCGCAGAATTTTCTAAAATAGTTTCATGATCCACATGATTTTCAATGTGAGATCTGTAATCCAACCAATTAGCTCTATGATAGTTGAAAATAGAACTAATTGGATTAATTATAGCTTCGTTGGAAAGTCTGAATGTTACAGGAAGATGATCTGAGTCAAAATCAGCATGAGTAATCGGTTCACTACAAATGTGACTTTGATCTGTTAGAACCAGATCAATTGTAGACGGGTTTTTCACGGAAGAGAAACAAGTAGGATTACTGGGATGAAGAACTGTAAAGTAACCAGCTGAGAGTTGATTATGAAGTATTTTACCATTACTGTTATTTTGCCTACAATTCCACTGGACATGCTTAGCATTTAAGTCCCCTATTACGAAAAATTTCGATCGATATCTTGTAAGTTTTTGCAAATCGCCTTTAAAGAAATTTAATTGTTCGCCGGTGCATTGGAATGGCAAATATGCTCCAGCGATGAAATAAATTCCATGAATGGTTTCAACTTCGATTCCCAAGCTTTCAATAACTTTAGTATTGAAAGAAGGTAAAATTCGATGTTTAATTTGCCGTTGGACAAAAATGGCAACTCCACCACCAATTCCAGTAAACCTGTCAAATCGATGAACCACATAATGTGGATTACTTTTCAATTTTACATTTGGTTTAAGAAAAGTTTCTGTCACAATGGCAATATGAATTTTGTGAACTTTGAGAAAATTATAAAATTCATCTTCACTCGATTTCAAAGATCGAGCATTCCAATTTAAAATATTCAAATAATTATTTAACATCACTGTTAAATTTTAAATTCATTATAATATTATTTGCAAATTTCCATCCGATTTGAAATGCTTCAAAAAGTGATGAAGTCGAATTCATTTGGATGATCATTTGAAAAAGTTGATCTTGTAGGTAGATCATTTTATTTTCAGTTATATCGCCTAAATCGACTTCATTTAAAGAAGCGAATGGCATTGAAGGAATATTTGTAGGTAGACTGCCATTAGAAGAAGATGATTTGGCCGGTCTACCTATTAATAAATTGTTTTCGTTAGAAGAAGAACTGCAAGGCGGTCCTGTGTTTTGATTATTTACATTAGAAGAAATAGGAGATAGATTTCTACCTAATATACCAGCATAACTGACATTAGAAGAAGATGATGACGAGGTCGATCTACCTGTCAATAAATTGTTTTCGTTAGAAGACGAATTGGCAGGTGCCTTAGAAGAATTTTCAGGTATGTTCTGTAAATTTAAGGTCGTTGATTTGACTTGTTGTCTAAGCGAACGAGCGTTTAAAATTTTTTCCCTGACAGGACATTTCAAATAATTGGATTTATGATTTCCATTGCAATTTGAACATGAAAATTTATCAATGGTTTCATTCGTTGGACAAGCGTCTTTCGAATGCGATTTACCACAATTCAAACACCGTATATCCATATGACAATTTTTGGTTCCATGACCGAAGCCTTGGCAACGACGACATTGCGTTAAGTTTGCAATACGATTATGCCGTTTATAATGTTCCCAATGAATTTTAATGTGGGAAATGAAACGTACTTTTTCTAAAGTTTTCAAATTGTTTACATCACTTCGATTGAAGTGTATTAGGTAAAGTTCATGGGAAATTCCAGAGCGTGGTTTAGAAGTACCATTCGCTCTTTTTTTCATAAGTATTACTTGGGAAGGGGCAAAACCAAGCAATTCTTTTAGTTCATTTTTAATTTCATCAATACTTTGATCATTTGATAATCCTTTCAAGACAGCCTTGAAAGGTCTGTCTGATTTTATATCATATGAATAAAATTTATGAAGTTTTTCGGACAAATATCGAATAAGACTTTCGTAATCTTCCAATCCATCCACCAAGACTCGACATTCTCCTCTTCGTCCGATTTGAAATGAGACTTTTACTTCCGGGAGAAAAGTAGAAAGCTCAGTACGGAATGCTTTGAAGTCGGAAATCATCACCGTCACTGGTGGCATAGATTGATGTTTCTTCCCAGAACGACAAGCGTCCATTTTGGGAATTTTTGAAGAATTTTCTTCTATGTCGCTACAATCGGATTCAGGAAGAATCTCGTAAATATTGTTAGACGGCATAGGATCAACGGAAGGGAAATCCGTCCGTTGTCTTTTATTTTTACATTCAGATTCTATAAGATCGTGAATGTTATTAGAAAAATGTATTGATATTCCTTGAAAACCCTTACAATATGGGTATGTTCGGAGCGGGTTTGATGAGTAGATGTAGGAACACGATGTTTTAGGTCGTTCCGAAATGCAAAATGGCGGTTTCCGACTATTCCTTGAAAACCCTTACACTTTTTGTCGATATTTCTCGAATTGTTCGAATACCTTTACAATATGAATATTTTCGGAACGGTTTTCTTTAGAAGGAGTAGCATAATATCTGCGGCAGATCTAAATTATAGCCGGATTTAGAAAAAAAAAGATTAGAATTCCCGTCAAATCAGTTTCAGATTATCAAGACTGTTGAAACTGCTGAACAAGTGCCATAACAAAGTGAAATTATGGATATAACAAACTGAAGCAGATGGCTATGCCATCATGGAATTCAGAACCACCGCAAACATCGTTTTCGGCTTCTACTCATCAGACCCGTTGCAGGGGTTTTGAGGAATATTGTACGGGGCTTTGAGGAATATCAATATACCGGAAGTCGCCATTTTCTAATACAGAACCACCTTAAACATCATTTTAAAACATTCACTTATCAAACCCGTTCCAAAAATACCCATAAAGTGAGGGGTTTCAAGGAATATCAATAAACCGGAAGTCGCCGTCTTGGAATTCAGAACCACCTCGTCTACTTACCAAGCCGAAAATACCCATATTGTAGTAATTTCCATGGAATATAAATGAGCAGGAAATGATTTTTGTTGTATGCAAAAACATCTTTTTACGAAGTAGGTTCGTGAAAAAGGTTTACGTTATTTGAGATTTGACTCGTAAAAAAGATTACGTTATTTGGGATTTTGTTCGTAAACCGAGTTACGTAAAAAGAGGTGCGGAGGTTTGGGTGTATAACCTTTTTCAAATTATAAACAGTTCTGAGCTAAATTTACAGGAATCTTTTTGCATTTTCGAATGACAATTCGTTCTGTTGTTCCGGAACCGGAAGTCGGATCTAAACAAAAGCCAATAGCAGTCTTTGAGACCGTAATACCTTTCATTTGAGTTTAAGTTTGTGAAAATCTACTCAGTCGTCTCGGAGAAAATGAAAATAGTTCCGTTTGTGAATTTAGTTCACCCTGTATTTCCGGAACCGAAAGCCGGATCTGAGCAAAATTCTAGACCAACTTGTGGAATCATAGTGCTTTTCATTTGATTCTAGGTTTGAGAAAATCGGTCCAACCATTACTGATAAATTGGATTGATTTCCGGTTTTGAATACACAATCACTTTTTCCGGTGCTTACGGAATTGGGAACGAAGATCCGGTATTCCCAAAATCAAAATATTTGGTCATCAATTAACCAGACCTGTCCTGTTCGGCTAGTTGAAAATACTTGATTCGAATGATTATGTATAGAAACAAGCTCTTGAAAACGATTTTTTTAAAATTATCAACCTGTGATTCCGGAACTGGAAGTCATATTCTGATTCGGTTAGGATGCAAGACCTTTCATCTGAACCTAAATTTGTGAATATTGGTTGAGCGGTGTCTGAGTAAATAGAGTGCAGCTTTTCATTTTTCGATCTACGGAATTTTTAGTAACAGACTATGGTGCCAAGAGACCTTTGTTTTGAATCCAAGTTTGTGGAAAATGATCCAGTTATCTCCGAAGAATCAAGTGAACATTTTTGTTGAATACACGCATCCATACACACAGACATTTTGTGCAGTCGACGGAATGAGTCGAATGGTAAATGACACTCGGCCCTCCAGGCACGGTTCAAAAGTCAGTTTGCAAAGTGATTGCATAGACTTTCTATATGAGGAAGCCAAAAACATTTCTATTGATGTAAAGCGAAAAAGACGGGTGGATAATGTCAGAGACAGAACAGGAGTGACACGAATACGAATAACGTAAACTCACTGAAACGCAAACTTTCCCCCCGTAAAGCACGATATCAACTCCGGCGAATGACAAATACAGGTTAAGATTGGGCCAAATGAAAGATATGTAGTAATGATTAGTCCAATATCAAATATGATGACACACAACGTAAGTATATAAAATAATAGAAATAGCTCCTCACAATAAAAATTTAAACTAGAATTGTTTTACAAATTAGTGAAAATTTTCTTTACAGAATACCATGAATATAATTTCGTCAATGTTACATTTATTTCCATCGTCCGGAATTTGGTTTCACCGGGAAACACCGGAAAAAACGAGAATTTTAGTGAAAAACCCGGGAAAAGTATTATTAGCTCAAATACGAGTAACAGTTGTTAGTTTCATAATTTGCTTTCAACAAGTGAAAAGTAGCAGACAACATCCACTTTCGCGTTTGAGCGAGATGTTCAGTAAAGGTGATGAAACAACTTATTGTCCCACACAGAAAAAAAAATTATGAATTATCCAGGTGACATAATTCCACAAAAACTACAATTCACAACTACTTAATATTTCAAATGACGCAATATTCCACTCGCATAGAATTTGACATGCTACGCGTGTAATTTGCCTTACGGTATCAAGGGCCGCTATATAGATTTATATGTATCAATTATTCAACAAATAGATAAGTGCTTCTGTGGTTCAGTCGAGTAGCCGGTGAGCTTATGATCTAATGTTTCTCGCGCTGCTATTATTCATCTTTGGTATTTTCATTCATTCGAATTGAAGCCATGTTATTTTCAAATCACACAATTTTACACGTTCTTGAATATAAATTTGTGTGAAATACGACGCTCCATTTATGTGCATCTTATAAAATGTAAAATCACAAGATTTTTCGAAATGTGCATACAGGTTCAATGTTGAACATTCTATTGGCAATTGGGCCAACCCTCCATGTCTCGTTCAGTAATTTTTATGGGTTCAACAGCAGTTTCATATCAATCCAAAAGCATCAGAACTTTCTTAGTTGTTATGAAACATCGCCATTCACGCGCAGTGTTTTTAAATTACTCCCGAATTGTGAAAGTAAGAATATTTGAAACTAACTGAAACGAAATCCCCTTATAGATTTCAATAGTGGTGAAGACGGAAGTCTGTATTAAACCAGACCCTGTAAGCTTGGAGCGAAGTCAATCTTCAGTTCAGCAACGCCATCGCACGGCATCACATTCAACATATCACGTCAATTGTATGGGTACGCAACCCTGCTATTTTGGCGCGCACGAATTTGACATTTTTCTCCCCTACTTCTATGTATAAGATTCGATGCGGGCTCGTCTGGGGGGAGACATGCTCGCAAAAAAGGATGTTGCCAATGATTTGTTCGGGAAACGTGAGAGCTGGATATCTTGTTAATATGATGTCTTTGATTAAACACAATATTCCATTCAATAATACAACATTTTGAATTATATCTTATATCAATTAAATTTATTCTTCTGTCTACCAACTGTTTTTTACTTCATTGATAATTCCAACAACTTGCACTATTTTAAAACATATGCTGTAGAAAATATTTCGTTAGCTTTGGAAAAATTAAAATTGAAAGAAACGAAGATGGAAACGCTTATGATTGGTATAGGATTGTAATATTTAAATTTTATTAAATGAAAAATGTGATAAAATGGCAGCTACATTTTGTGAGTGGCCCGATGGAATTTTTTTTTTAAGTTTAGTACACAGAAAAAAATCTCTTTTAATCCACTTAGTAGTTTGATTATGTCTTTCTCATGTAACTTGTATTCTCAGCAATATTACTATGGTATTTTTGAAAACACTAAACTGCTGATTGAAGAGAAACAGGGAAAGTTGTTCGAAATAGTTTTGAGCCGAAATAAAAAAAAATATTTCAATTTTTTGCAGCATCGGTCTAATTGACGGCTTAGAATTTTATACAAATTTCTCCCTATAGTTCTGAAATACTTTTTATTTGAACCATCTCGAAGAAAAGTGAGTGAGTTTTGGAGGTTCCAAACACTATTTTCAGTACTTCCGGAACCGGATTGCGGTGACCTGCATAGCCGAAGTCGGCTCGTATGACCAGCAGTTTTTATGACCTACGCATTGGAGAAATTTTGAGTCCAATTTAGAAAAAAAATCCCTCTTTGGCATCGTCACTCTATATGGGCTTGATATTTCAAACTCTTATTACACTGTAATTCCGGAACCGAAAGTCATATCTGGACAAAATTCAGAAATTGTGTGTGTGTGCACTTTTCGAAGATATACGCGCTCAATTTTCTCAAAGATGACTGAACCCCGATTTTAACAAACTCATGCTCGTTTGAAAGCTACTGTTGGGTCATTGATCATGTTCGAAGATCAAATGGCTGTGACTTGGTTCAGGAGATATAATGGTATAAGTGACGTAACCGACAAAACACGTTGTTTTTTATCGCTCTAATGTATATAAGGGTGCAAATATTTTGGGATTACCTCTAATTTCGTAAAGCGCTAATGTTCAAAAGTTTAAGCACTTCGAAAAAAGTCCTCATGCAAAATTTGAGCTATATCGGACAAAATTTTCGATCTTGAAAAAGCACCATAGGGAGTGGTACATGAAATTTCCGAAATCGAACATTTTTTTGGATGCCACAAATCTTAAAATTGCATGAAACTTCGAGATTTAGTGTTATCTAAAAAAAATTTTTTAAATCGACTTTCTGGATATCCCAGAAAGTCGAATTAAAAAAAATTGTTTTTCGAGATGACACTAAATCTCGAAGTTTCATGTAATTCTAAGACTTTTGGCATCAAATTTTTTTTCGATTTCGAATTATGGGTTTCTTTTTAGATTAGCATCACTCTTCACATACAAATAAGCAACGCAAATGTTAAGCGCTTGGTTGGAAAAATGATGCCTACTATGTGATAAAAACACTGAAGAATGCTTTTGTGAACTACTCGATTCAATCTGAATCAATTGGTGTCAAAAATGAGCCCAAATTAGTGTCACAAATTATTTAATTAAGAGATAAAAAATGTTTTTATGAGAAAGAGAAAGGCATTATCACACCACTAGGTGGATTAAGAATGGGTTTTAAATATGCAGTTTTGTTCTTTAAAAAATCAATGCATTCCAACTTAATTTTGCATCGATCATGGTTTTAAATCAGATTTTCGATTCACCTGATGTCTATTTCATGATACTATTGATCTACGTGTAAATTTCAGTGTTGTGAACAACATACTTGATTCACATTCCGGTTATCGCTTCCTTCTATGATGAATAGAAATATTTAATCGATGAAAATTTACGGAGTTTTTCACAAGGTAAACCGTTTTGTGCGAAAAGCACATGTTTATTTCCATTTTCTTCATGTTTCGTCTTAAGCTTATCAATGCTTCGAACAGTTCAAATTGAACTCCTATTCCCATCTAGCAGTAAAATTTAAACTGATAAGCAGGCGCAAAACTGAAACTTTATATGTAACATTTTCAGGATGTTGTTCTGAGGTCACCCTGGTCGCCGCAGAATGCGAACTTTTGGGTGGGTCAAACGAACCTACACAGAGAAAATAATAAAATTTACACGACATGTAAATCAATGATACTTTGAAATGGACATCAGTTGAATAAAAAAATTGATTGAAAACTTGATTGATTTATTTTAAAAGTATATTGAAAAATAAAGTATGAAGTACTTTATATTTAATTTCCTGCTCGAAATAAGTGCATGAAAATAGATGTAAATATCTTTATCTGTGTAGCCTTCCAATAATGCATTAAACATGTGTTCAATGAACTGTACAAATAAGCCATTTACAAAGCTCGAAGCTCGGTTTGAGAAGACGTAAGTTTACATGTTTTTTTTTTCTAGTTGTGTACAATAAAAGTAAATTCTTTGCAGAGTTTTTAACTAGCTCCACTTGAAAGAAAATATAACAACCTTACGTACATCGCCAAAATCCACTTTTGATAACTTGAAACACTATCAGTTTGATTGGCTTTTCTTATCTGTAAATTATTTTTCGTTTTGGGCCTACCAACTCACATATCGTACTCCCCTGATTGATGATTACATTTTCTCCTTTCGATCGAACACACAGCGCGCGCAGCTTCGAACTTGAAAGAGCCATATATTAGCTGATAGATGAGGTAGCAGCAGAGGCAACCGGCGGGCGTCCTGTTCTTGGGGCTGTTTCAGTCAACAAGCACGTGTATCATCATTGCTCCCAGTGTTGAACTCCGAAGTACACAAGGGGAGCTCGAAGAATTGTTGTTGGTTTAAAAAAACTGGGTTTGAAAAAACTTGGATAATATTGTTCAATCATGAACAATATTATCCAAATATCCCTTATGAACAAAACACAATCTATAGAGTATACTGATGTCTTTTTTTACGCTGGGGATACGTACCGCGTAAAAAATCCGTGTAACTTCGGAAATTCGCGTAAAAACCGCAAAACTAAAGAAATTTTGTTTTTGGTGCCAAATATGAAATGCATGAAACGTCGAGATCTGGTATAATCTAATTTTTTTTAGTAAAAACGAATATTTTCTAAGTGTCAGAGTTGAAGTTCGGGATAACACCAGATCTTGACATTTCATGCATTTCTAAGTCAAAACAAGAAAACCCATAGGGAGATTAGTCCCGCGGCTCCTAAATATTAGATTTTGGGTTTGTTTATATGTTTGTTTCTTTGGAGTAGTGGAAAGCCCGGTTTAGTTAGAATCGGTCAAACTTGCTCTCCAACAGGCATAAAACGTCTTCTTCTTTTGCATCAATGGATAACAATCATCTCAATGATACATTTTACTTAAATATTGTTTTTCTAGACAAACTAAAACTATTTAGATAGTAACTCTAGGAATAATTTCTTGACAACATTTCGGGATAGATTAAAATCGAATGAGTTGAAAACGGCTCGTTGTACCCATAATTAGTTCTAGCATACACTGAGCTAAATTTTCTTTTTCACATTATATGATATTCTAATGATTTTGCACTATTAACATTTCCAATCGTAGTTACAAGATGTGTTCAACATCATGTCAAATATATGAGATAATCTTATGAAACATAAAACTCTCCTTAACGTTATTTTTACAGGATTTCCATATAACGAATGAAATTTCCAGTCTGAGACAAATTTATTGGCGCGTCTTATAACCATTACTAGATATCCGCACAACATACATTATACATTGGAACAATTTATGAAGCGCATATTATATTCACTTCGAATTTATTTATATAGGTTCATGTATACCATATGACTAGTTTTATAAAATTTATATATATATATATATATATATATATATATATATATATATATATATATATATATATATATATATATATATATATATATATATATATATATATATATATATATATATATATATATATATATATATATATATATATATATATATATATATATATATATACGAATAGCAGATAATTGCCAACTACTACTTTTCTTTGAGGATTCAAGCTATACTAGTATTCCATTCGGTAAGGGAGCACCTCATGATATTTGCGAAAGAGAAGTGAGATCCCGAGACTGAAAATAAAACAATGAATCTTACTAGACAGATAGAGTAATGAAATGTACCGGATATATATTTCATGGTCTGTTAACGCATATCCTTGAACGAAGTTGGATGAGCTGTCTTGTCAGCGATTTAAAATTACATTGAGATGCGAAACTTCCTGAAAAAATGGTCTGGAGCAGTTGATGACTATCGAGGACACAACTATTCACGACTTTCATCGGATTTCCATATAAATTATATGGGATATTTTTTTAACTTTCATTATGATAACGTCCATTTAGATTTGACGTACACATTAAATAAAGATTATAAGTTTCCATATAATTTCTATGAATTATATTCTGCATATGATTCATATGACAAATCTAATGAATATAAATAATATTTTCATTTCAGTGTTGGAGATCCGAAGAAAAGAATAATTTCGAAGATTACGGCGATAGATATCTATTTGTAAAAGCTGTAAGAGTTCTGAGCAGTCTAACCTTGATTGGAGGAGATCTGCCACAGAAGTAGCCTTGTTGAAATCGCGACGGACAGATAACAAATCGAGATCAATCAATTTGCATCTGTCATGGTAACTTGAAAAGTTTCAAGGGTATCTCCATTACTTCAATGCGTTGGATATCGTTTTGGTAGTACGGTGACCAGCAGAGGTGGCAAGTTCCTTGTAATATTGGGGGGGCACAAAAAATTTTTTTTTTATATTTAAAAGACATTTTAATTCAGCCCTATTTGCGTACAAGCTTTATGTGGCCGATTGAGCCGATTTTTAAATAACAAATTTTTTGTATTCGATCTCGTTGTCACCCTTTTTCTTTGGGGAGAGGAGCTTCCATTTCCCTCCTGCGAGGATTGAGGGGCACTTTGTTCGTGGCTTGTCTCGTCATCCATTGACGCATCGGTGGTATTGTTGATTTCCGTCTTCTTTTCGTTTGCCTTGTTATTCGCAGTCTTGATCTCGTTGCTAGTTACTGTAGAAGCGCCTTGTTGTACATTGGTTGCAGTTGCTGGTTGGTTAGATGATGAAGGTGTTTTTGAAACAGGAGCACTGCATTCATTAGTTTCCGTTGTTGAGCGGTTGTTCTTGTTTGTTTTGTTTGTTTTCGCAGTTTCAGTGCAAGGTTTGCCGTAGTGTGCAGGTTGTTCACAAAACTGACATGTAACCAGTTGATTTTCATACGTAATCAGTGTTTTGCACGGATGTATCCCGTCTTGATCACAAATGATGTAAGATGGAATTGCTTTACGTAGTTGTATACGTACCACTCGCACGCCATTCCGGATACCCGGAAAAAATTTCGCCATACTTCTCTTTCGATGAAAAGAACTTCACCGTACTGCGACATACTTTCCCGAACGAACCCATCGCTGGTCTGCGGGGGAAGGTCATGCACGCGTACTTCTATTGCATTGTCCACCATGTACACAGGGATTTTATATTTAACATATTCCAGTAATAACCAGTATTGGAAAGTGGTAAAGTATAGCACGTTTCACATTGTAGTAAATTATTTTAAAAATTTAGTTAAGCTAGTTAAGAAATATGAAGGATTACGGAGACGAACTACGGAGATAACATAAAAAAGTCATAAGATATTTCTAGCAAATTTTCTAATACTTATTCCAGTTACCAAAATATTGGGGGGGGGGCATGGCCCCTTCAATAAATCTTTTTGTGTTCCCACCATAGTTGCCGCGCCTGGTGACCAGATTACAAAGACATATTCCAGCGTAGAGTGAACTAAGGCGCAATACAATTCTTTCAAGCAATGTACATCATCGAATTCTTTAGTAACTTTGGAGATAGTAAACTCCATGTGCTCCTTGAAATTTAAATCCAGGACGACACCAAGGTCCTTCATAGACGGTGTACGTTTCTGAACAATTTGTGAAATATTTGAGTCGAAACTGACTACAGACTGTTTGCAACTAAGAGAGATAATGGTGAATTTGAAGGCGTTCAAACCCATTTTATTGATATTACACCATTTAGTCCATTTAGTCAAATTAATAACTCAGCGTCAGTTGTGGATTTGATGACATGAAGTCATCGAAGAACGATAGTTTCATACAGTTCATCAAAAAATTTGAGTCGTTGAGATGAAGTAAAAATATAAACAGTCCAAGGTGACTTCCTTGAGGAATTCCCGAGGTAACAGCGAATGGGACGGGTTGGTCACTTCATGGTGATTTGGTAAAATAACTAGTGCATGTTTTTCCATGTCACAAATTGGGAATTTTAGTTGAAAGTTGAAGCTTTCAACGGTTGTGTTGATAAATTGGGCACAAACTTAGGTGTACTGTTTTTTTTTTAATTTCCAAGAAGTGTCTGGTTTCACCCCGAAGAATGTCCGGTTTAGCCCCAAAACCTGCTTCTGAAATTTTGAGTTTTAGGTTTTCACTCCATCGCGACATTTTGTGGAAACTAATGCATATTTTTCCATACTACAGGTTGGGAATTGTAACTGAAGGTTGAAGCTATACAACGGAATAGATAACTTAGGTAAAAAGGCGGGTGAGTAATGTCAGAGATATAACTGGATGTCGTGAATACGAAAAAACTGACACGCTCCCATCACTTTTCCGAATATCAGTTAGTTGATTGATTGTATGAATTTTGCAAGCTTTCCTCTTTTTCACTAATAGAATTTGAAGCGATACACCTACATTAAAGTACAGATTAGTTACATTAAACAGCTACTATTCTACAACTATATATTCCAAACTTGAAACAATTCCTTTTTAATTTGCTAATATAGGAAGCTAGGTACGACAAATTTGTAGTTTATTTTTATTGAAGCTATGAAATTCGAAGATATCTGATTCTTCTCGAAATTTCAGTACGAGACAATTGCAATGGCCTGGTCTGAAATGTATCTACGATCTTCGGTATGCAAGAGTGATTCTAATAATAATAATAATAATAATGATAGTAATAATAATAATAATAATAATGATAATACAGATTAATCTGTATATATGACAACCCTGTTTCGCATGGCATATTTTCACACGACCCCATGCTAGTATAAAGATGTGTTCAACATTCGCTTTCGCATTGCCGTTCGTACTTGAATGTGTTAGTGACGGTACAAATTAGAGATGGGCAATTCGCTCCTGAGCTGTTCCAGTGAATCGAATCATTGAAGTGAGCTGACAGCTCACAGCTCTTTTCAAAAGAACCGCAGCTCACCAGCTCACTCATTTGCTACCCAGTTCACTGCATTATGACGAAGGGAACACGCTACGAGCTGATCGGATCTTTGGCTCTTTAAGATATTCAATTTAGTCGACATCAATTAAAGATAAGTTAATTCGCATTGCATTCATTGCATCATTGCAAATCGATGATTCAATTTCGATCATGCATATGAAAGAAAACCGGTGCATAAGATAAACGGCGCACAAAATGAACCTTAAGTTTAAACTAAAAGAGCTGATGAGCTGATACATCGAATCGATTCACTTTGGAGAGCTGATCGGTTCGGAGCTGTTCACCAAAATGAGCTGTTTTGCACACCTCTAGTACAAATCTGCCATCTTTTCGGTGCCATCGTGTTGACGGTGTCTCGTACGTTCAGAGTAGCTGCTTTAACTTAAATGACGCTATTTCTCACATCACATTTCCTTTTATACGTCCTAGTGGTAGCGGTGGACGGACGTCTCCTTTGTTAGAATTCCTTTCCTATACGCAGAACGGGAAACAGTGAAACGATATTAAAGAGAGAGTTAGCAGAGTGGCAGCCAGTAATACTGAATTGGCTGTCGAGCTGTTAACTGCATCTTGTGGAATTTTTACGCAGAAACACGCACACAGGAGGAACAGTTAAGGGCAAGGCAAAGTCCCGCTCAAACCGTGCTGGTCTGAAGTGCCCAGTTGGCGGCAGAATCCATCGTTTGCCTCGGAAGGGGAACTACGCCGAGCGTGTCGGTGCTGGTGCATCGGTCTATCTGGCGGCAGTGATGGAGTACTTGGTTGCCGAAGTGTTGGAAATGGCCGGTAACGCTGCCCGTGACAACAAGAAAACGAAAATCATCCCTCGCCATCTGCAGCTGGCCATCCGTTGAAAACCCCGCCCTTTTTAGGACGACCACATCACTGTGATAAAGAAATATTTAGAATTGCTTTAAGTTTAGCCAGTTCTGATACGCCTGGAAAGAAGAATGCGCAAATCAAGTGGAAACATTTGTTCTAACAATTTTTGTTTTCGGCCGCATACTAAAGTAATCGCGACAAAAATACATATTGATCTGTGGCAACTCTGTTTCGCACGGCATATTTGTAAACTAGTATAAAGATGTGTTCAAAATCATCACTTTCGCTTTCGCATTACCGTTCGTAATTGAATGTGTTAGTGACGGTGCAAATTATTTTAACTCCCATCTTGATGAATCTTTTGGTAGGAAATATTAAGATCTGAGATGGTTCTCGTGTAGAGATGTGCGAAACAGCTCATACCGGTGAGCAGCTCCGAACTGATCAGCTCACTAAAGTGAATCGATTCAATGCATCAGCTCATCAGCTCATTTAGATTGAACTGATGGTTAGTTTTTAGCGCCGTTTTTCTTGCGCCGTTTCTCTTACTCCGTTTTTCTTTCATATGCATGATCGAAATCATTAATGCACAAAGAACAATGCTATGCGAACTAATTTGTGCGCGAATCATTATTATGCCACATTTGTTGGCATCCCTGAATGTACCGTAGCCTACTGCGTGAGAGGTAAAATTTCTTATTGATAATGGCTCATTCAATCTGTTAAAGAAGGATAGATACACATTTGGAAGAACGAACAAAAGCTCATGTACACTTTTCTTCTCATTTATAACCCGCTCTTCAAGAGCCGAAGATCCGTTCAGCTCGTAGCTTGTTTCCACCTTACCAGTGCGGTGAACTGGTGAGCTGCGGTTCTTTTAAAAAGAGCTGTGAGCTGTCAGCTCACTTTAAAGATTCGATTCACTGGAGCAGCTCAGGAGCGAATTGCCCATCTCTATTCTCGTGTGTGACTTGTTTCGGCAATGGGCCTTGCTGGACTTTTTGGCTGCCTTTTTCGGTGTCATTGTGCTGACGGTGTCTCCTGTCTCGTGCATTCATATCGGGAAACAATGAGACGACAGGTCCTCGATGTTGCTGTCGTGTGTCTTGTTTCGGGAAGAGTTGCTCAGCAAATGGTAGGAAAAATGAACCATTCAACTTTTATATGCACGGAACCACCCGCGATCCCATTTCAACGAGAATATTAGTTGATTTTCTGAATTCGATTGGTTAAAATTTGGTACAACTAATGGATTGTTGTTTTAACTAAACTGTCATTTTTGTTTTTCGATTAGCAGAAACGATGGTTGAAACAACTAATTTAACTGTGAAAAAAATGCTGTCAATTAGTGAGGACACATACCTTTCAATTTCAACAAATATTTTAGTTGAAATAACTGGTGTTGTTATTGAAACAAAATTCTGTTAGTTGAAAAATAAATCGGTTTTATTTGTTTGTTTGTTTTGAGATCAGTAAAGATCTAAATTCTAAAAAAAAAATACTTCTGACTCGATCGGAAATGATTTATGTAAAAAAACGTTTTTATTCAGCAAAAGTGCCCGGAGGGGCGAGTAAATTAGCGAAATTATTAAATTTACCTAAAATGATGCCTTCAAACGGATGAACTAAAGTTATGCACTGACAATTTTAGTCAATTTATATGAGCTTGGGTGCATCAACCGCTGGGAATTGGAATTTTGCGACGGCAATTCAAACGCGCCATTCAATCGCAGCGCGTTCTGTTCTAATTCACCGCTTTTAGATAAACACTTGTTATCATAAAAATCTCAAATCGAATGAACACAATTTCACCAAACGCTTTAACCATCGATGTTGTTTTCATTGACATTTTGAAGCGACGCGAACAGATTTCAACTAAAAAAGTTGTTGATTTTGCATTGCGATTATTGTTTTGCTTTCAACTGTCTCCGGCATTTGACAGCATTCAAAACAACATATTTTTCAACTACTTGAATATATGCAAATCAAAAACCATTTTGGTTGAATCAAAAAGAAATTAGTTAAATCAACTATCGCAAAAATCAAGAACTGCGATATCGCAATTTTATGATCGAAGGGTTTTCCGTGTGGATGCTCTTGTATAGATGCAGACATCTCGCGTTCTGATTGGCTGGTGCTGTCATGGGTTAAATCAAACAGGTTTTTCAATAGTGTACTATTGAAAAACTTCAATATTGTTGTAATACACGTTCAAATTGAAAATTTTCGATTCTATTGGTAGTTAGATTATATAAATCCTTCTACAGATCACTGAGCTATGAGCTTTCAAAATACGAGAAAGGCAAACGCGCCTTATGATGTATCTTCTTTGATACTCGTTTATACCAAACATTTCAGAAAAGTTTAATTTTGAACTATTTGAGAATATGTCACACAACTGAAAGTTTTATCATAAAATTGTGACCATATTTCCGATGGTATGTAGCAAGAATTATGTTGATTTGTTAGATATAACAGGAGATATTCACGATCAAAAACTTATCACTCTCTCAGAGGGTAAATTTTGAAAAGGCGCCCCATAGTAAAGTAAGTCGTATTCACGACAAAACCTAGTTGTTATGGATTCTTTTTTTTCAATTTCCCAAAAGTGTCCGGCTTAGCCCCAGTCTTCCCTATTATATGAATTGCTTGGTGTTTCATGAATCTTCACTCAACAGCAGCGAGCAAAACTGATGCAGTCTTTCAACAATGACTGTTTATCTATGCTAGTGAGTAACCTATTCTTTTCATACAGTTTAAATGAACAAACGTTTAAAATTTCATAGCGATTGCCCAATTTCAGCGCTTTGAGAAACTTCCACCAGCAAGGCCAGTTGTTGCTGATGGGCCGCCATTTGTAGATGCATCCCTCTTCCCTCTTTTTTATATTTATTTGAATCTCTGAAAAAATGTATATTTTCAAAAAACCTTTTCGAATAATTAAGCAAAATTTCGGCTGCTTGTCTTTCCCTAAAGCAAATCAAAGCTAAGTCTTGGTATTACATTCCTTTAGGAGAATTTGACAATTCTGTTTCAACACACTTCGCAACCGATTATTAGCGTACAGAATCGTTGTATTGCAATTATACATTAATTATATTTGCAGGTCGGTACGAGTGGCTTGTAAGATCAGCGCCCTATGTTTCAAATAGCCAATCCCATTCTTTTTCTTCAGCTGTCGAAAAAAAATCCACGATGTAGAAGCCCCATTGATGTTTCGAGCTCCATTTGAGTAGATTCTGTTGCACCCCCGCTTGGGAGAAAACTATAATAGATTTCATTAGATCACACTATAATGTATCATACGTTCTCATCATGCCAGAACATGATAAATACTAAATATCAAATTGCACAGTCGTCTTTGATAACTTAGAACATATTGAATGATTGAATAGATATCATTCTGAATGTTTTCCGTATAATTTTTACTAATGAATATTTTCTCAAAACGTTCATATAACAATAACATAGCATTTGAGTATCGGTAGGAAACAAATTTGGACCTTATTTCCGCTTCAAGGGTCAGTTTAGGTAAACACGAGTAAGTCAATTGTATTCATTAGTGTCTTATAAACTGGTTTTTGGCCTTGACGTTTGTGCCCTTTATCGTTTACCTAGAACTGACACATAAAATAATTTACGACAAAATGATGCCGCCCTTCGTGTCGGATGATAAAGATATGCGTTAGGTTTGCCGGACTGGCGTTTCAGGATCAGGTTATGTTGATCTTATCTCAGCTCATTAACTTTTACTGTGACTATTAGTACTATCGTGCATAATTATCAGAGATTTACTGCGAATAAAGTCAAATCAAGCTGTATTTTGATTTGACGTGTAATACTCAGACTGAGCTCTGGGACAAACAAGTCATAAATAAGTAGTAGATTGTCGCCTGTAAGTTTACATCAATGTTTATGGTCGCAGCTACATTAAAGGAATGCTGAAACAAGATCTACAAGACAAATTTTTATTTAGACCTACTTCTTTTGTAATACTTTATGATTTTATGATTGTTATACTCAACTTCCGTATGATTTTTTTCATAGTTAGATTTTTTCGAATTTAAAGCTTTGCGTGTTTTTTGGATGATATGTCAAATATTGAATAAAAATCTGCTTAAAAGCTAGATTTGGGGGACGCGAAAATCAAGTGTCTTTGTAGAACTTATTCAATAATAGTACAGTAAGTACTATTTATTTATCTCGCAGCCTTGTGCATATACACGCAACAACACGCAACAGCCGTATTTTTTTGAATTTGAAACCCTTCATTGATCTTTGATTTTACACAGTTGATCAAGGGTTATGACCGCTTTGAATTTGTCAACTTAGAGGAAGATGGGTTGAAACCTTGGCTTGAGACACATCCCTTGATTTTGCGAAGTTTAGATGCATTTGTTGAAGACCTACCATCTCACCTATGTTTAAATACATGAAATTATATGTATGTTTTAAGGGTTTTCTTTAAAAAAATACTGGTGGCGTGAATTGCTCATGAACTGTTCGATTTTGCGATGGTGTTTCATTGCCATTTCTGCTAGAAGTTTCCATGAAAGAACGCCTTTAGAATTTAAATTTTTCAAGTGTTTTTGCAATCGGATATTTTGAAACCTCGATGTTTGAGAGTTTACAAATTGAAGAAGTTCGTTGTATTTTTCAATAACTACAGCGTAATTTTTCCTGTAATTATGTGAAAAAATTGTGAATTCAAGTAATAATACATGAAACTTTCTCGTTTATTTTTTTTTATTTAAGTTATAAAAATATTGCCTTATGGTAGTGAGTTTTGCACCCTAATAGCCTGAAAACCTGTCACCCGCAACGGATGAGTAAGCCCTAAGATAACATCTGATAGTTCACTTCTTTTTAATATTTTCGCTATTTTAATCTTGCTGAAAAATTCTTTCAGTGTTATCTGTTCCACTGATAGAAAAATGTTTATACTCATGACATTTTAAATTGATAGGCATATTATCTAAAAACATAAGTGCAAAGTTTCAAAATTGATCTTCGAATACTTCCGGAGATATAATTCCTTCAATTACACGATCTCAACCTTCTGCGGTATAAATAAAACTATTGAAGTAACCAACACGAATCTGTAACAGTTCGGCTGAAAAGTTCGTATCGTTTAATAGAAACACACATTTTTTTGCCAAAATTCGTTTTTATTACTCAACATAATTGCCATCAGAGGCGATACAGCGATTATAGCGATCTTCCAACTTTTCGATACCATTTTTGTAGTACGATTTGTCCTTTGCCTCAAAATAGGCCTCAGTTTCAGCGATTACCTCTTCATTGCTTCTAAATTTTTTACCAGCGAGCATTCTCTTGAGGTCTGAGAACAGGAAAAAGTCACTGGGGGAAAATACGGTGGATGAGGGAGCAATTCGAAGCCCAATTCGTTCAATTTCAGCATGGTTTTCATCGACTTGTGACACGGTGCATTGTCTTGATGAAACAAAACTTTTTTCTTCTTCAAATGAGGCCGTTTTTTTAAATTTCGTCCTTCAAACGCTCTAATAACGCTATATAATAGTCACTGTTGATGGTTTTTCCCTTTTTAAGGTAATCGATGAAAATTATACCATGCGAATCCCAAAATACAGACGCCATAACCTTACCGGCCGATTGTTGAGTCTTTCCACGCTTTGGGTTCGGTTCATCGCGTGCAGTCCACTCAGCTGACTGTCGATTGGACTCCGGAGTGAAGTGATGGAGCCATGTTTCGTCCATTGTTATATATCGACGAAAAAAAACGGTTTTATTTCGATATAACAGCTCCAAACACTGCACAGAATTATCAATTCGTTGTTGTTTTTGATCGATTGTGAGCTCACGCGGCACCCATTTTGCACAAAGCTTTCTCATATCCAAATATTCGTGAATAATATGTCCAACTTGTTCCTTTGATATCTTTAGGGTGTGAGCTATCTCGATCAACTTCACTTTACGGTCATTGAAAATCATTTTGTGGATTTTTTTCACGTTTTCATCGGTAACAGCCTCTTTTGGACGTCCACTGCGTTCATCGTCTTCGATGCTCATATGACCAGTACGAAATTTTGCAAACCACTTACGAATTGTTGCTGGATAACACTCATCAAGCCATATTTTGGTATCGGCGACACTTTTTTTCATCAAAAAGTAGTGTTTCATCAACACACGAAATTCATTTTTCCGTCTTGGGCTAGTTTTAATATGATCAGTATCTAACGGTGAAAACAGATTGGAAAATTGATATATGAAAACAGTGATGTAATGAAAACCGCGAATATATTATTGCAGAGACCGGAACTCGAACCCGTAGCTAACTCCTAACCGGGGAAATTGTTTTAGGATTAAACTACCCTGCATATGAAAACACATGAGGAGAAAGTCTCATTGACTAGACGAAACTAAGCATATAATATACCATACTATATGTGTGAAAAACATAATTTGAGGTTATACTTGATTTCGACTGGGGTGATAATCGTGGAAAACTGGAAAACGACTGACTTTATTTTCCTTGAAAAAGGCTTCCACCAAACAGTGAACAACATTCGTTTGTATTATAAGACTGAGACAGCCGTTTTCCAGTTTTCCATGTGTAAAATACTCCAGCCCAACGTGTCGATCAGTGCAGGGTGATCTCCAAGTTGGCCGTACAAATTTTGCAAACTTAAAACCGAATGAAAAATCTTATAGTTTCACAACTAATTTTTGAATTTTGCTCAAGAACATTCAATATTGTGTCTAAAATTTCATGACATGACATTCATTGAAATAAAAAAAAGTAATGATAGCGACCGACGTGACTTGAACCGAGAATCATCGGATCACAAAGTACATCCGTTGATCGATTGAGTCACAGAGGCGCACATCTGCTTGGCTGGTAAAAGGTGCATTTAAGTTCAACAGTTTCACCGGCTAGCCAAATGCACATTACAGTCTAAACCAGTAAAATTCATGCTAATCAATTAAGTTCAACAGTTGTTTGAAACGGCGCAAAAAACGTTAAAAACTTTTAAATTGGACTTAAAATTAATAAAATTTGTCGTTCGTGTTAGTATCTGACCACACAAACGGTACATTCCAAAAAAATTTGAATTTTACAGGTGACTTAATATGTCATACGATGTAATTCATAAAGACTTAATTTTTCAAATGACGGAAAATTTTATTTGTAATGACTTAACTTTAGATGAGCTTGAATTTTACTGGTTTCGACTGTAACTTGCGTTCTGCTAGCAGGTGCGACTGTATGAATTTAAATGCACCTTTCACCAGCCAAGCAGATGGATGCTTCTGTTGTTCAGTCGATTAGCAGACGTACTTGCGATCCGATGATTCTTGGTTCAAGTCGCAGCGGTGGCTATCAGTATTCTATTTTTTTTATTTCAATGAACTTCATGGCATGGAGTTTTAGACACAATATTAAATATTTTCCACGTAAATTTGCGTGAGCTGCGACGCTCCATTTATGTGCATCTAATAAGATGTAAAATCACAGGATTTTTTTTTAAGTGAGTAGTCGGTTATAACGAACATCAATTCTCAGTTCCAGGAATTAATAATTAATACTAATATGTTACTATTTAATAGCGTTTGGAAAGGTATTTCGGTTCTGTAATTACAGGGAGATCAGTGTATTGAACATTTAATCATCGTTTAAAGTAACTATGTTCAAACCATCGATACAATTTGAAATTCGATTCAAATCTGTTTCGATTTACAGGCTTGAAATTTGATTCAAATCCACCTAGAAAAAATCGGGACCGACATCTTCGAGTGTCAAAAATAACTCATTTTTTATAGTTGATCTAACACATGTTCAATGGATTCTAGCATAATTTTATGTGGTGAAGGCAAAGTTTTTAAGGCGGATTGCATATAAAAACTGCCCCTAAATAGAAAAAATGATATACGCTGTTTGAATGAGTTTATATGTATATTGGAGATGATTTTCAACTTGAGTTCAGGGCTTGTGTCACATGTGCTTTTGTGTCACTCGTAAGTTTCATAATTTTTGCAGTGTGTTTATACTACCAGATGAACTACTAAGAGAGTTTATATTGGAGATGATTTTCCCAAAATTTCAACCCTTCAACTGCCATATTGGTTAGGGTGGTTTTTCTGATTTTCATTTTATTTAAATTTTTCTAAAACCAAAGCAAAGAAAAAAATGAAAAAAATAAGAAAAATTTCGGAATTATGGGAAAGTTTTTAACGTTTTTTTCATTCGCACTTACCATTTTGGTACCATTCTAGATTTTAAATGAAAAATAAATTATTCTTGAATACATTACGTTGTATTTTTTCTACAATTTTTTATAAAATGTGGACGGGTATAATATCAGACATTAAAAAAATAAATCATTCCAAAAACCATGCGTCTCCATCAAATTGTCTTCATCCGATGGAGACGCATGGTATTTAGTTCTAAGATCATATACCACATGTCCTTAGAACTAAATACCATGCGTTTCCATCTACAACTTGAGTTCAGGGATTGTGTCACATGTGCTTTTGCGTCACTTGTAAGTTTCATAATTTTTGCTGTGTGTTTATGCTACCAGATGAACTACTAATTTATTTCGTTTTTGTTTTTAAATAAAACACATTTATTGCAGGAAAATCGCTATAGTTATTCCATTAGAAACATTTTTCATCATTTTCTACACATTTTTGCCATCTTTTCGGTAATTTTTATAACACCTTGCCGAAGAATGCGAAACCCAACGAGGAAAAGAGGTAGTAGTCGGATGGGGCCAGAAGTGATGAGTAAAATGCTTGGTCAAGCACATTCCCCTGGGGAGTTGCCAGCGTATGGTGAACGTCTTTCGACTTGTGCGACATAATTTTAGCAGCATTTCACATGTTACTTTTCGGTTTTTCATTGGTCTCTCGGTCGGTTCATGTGACTCCCTTTTTCCACCCAACTGATTTTTTTTTGGCCCATAGACGATCGGAAGTTGCTTACTGTTGTGTTCACAGCTGTCGCTGCAACGTTCATTTTTGCGATTTTTTTCAGACGCTTCTTGAAAATCATGATTTGTGGTGTCCACTGTATCTCAGCGCAGACTAATCAGAAGTGAACAAATCAAAGGTGCATAGTTATACCGTTTTAGTTTATTGATCAGAGTCGCCCGAACAACATTTGAGATGTTTATTTTAGCAACCTGGGGTCGCTCTAGATCGGACTTCAATCGCGTAGTTTTGCTCTGAAAATTTTCTCGAGTCCATGCGATATTAGAGTATTAGAGTAGAGGTTTTTCTAGACCCTAAGGTTTCTGTTAGATTTTTTTAAATTTTTTAAATTTCTGGTGGTTGTTCAAAGTGAAAACTACGATTTTTCAGGAAAAAATCTGCCATTTTGTAACTGTAAAACCTTCCAAAAATAACAAACAACAAAAAGGTGAACGTTGGGGTCTAGGTTTTTATACGTAGAACGTGTGTGAAAAATTTGAAAAAAATTGGTGCAGTAGTTTTTGAATGACGAAGGACACGGACTATCAAAACCTGCTTTCGAGAAAAATGCGTTTAAAGTTTTTTGCTATAAAATCAATGGAAACAATTTATTAAGCCCGTAGGTTTAACATTTTCAAAAATCATATTTTTCTTTGATAATTTGTTATAATGAAACAGTTCAAGCTTTCAAGTCAATGGAAGCAGAAATCTTGGGCCTGTGTGCTTAACTCTTACTTCTTCGCAGTTTGAGATAAGCAAAGATAAAGACCCATAACTTTCTGAGTTTTGTGCCGACAGGCTTGAAAATTTCACAGAACATACTTAAAATGTTTTACTATAAGAGAATATGAAGCAAATAATAAATGATTTTTCAAAAACGTTAGACCTTAACCGTTAGAATCTTCGAAACCACACATGTTTCACATGCTGCAAGTGTTAGAGCATGAATAACATAAGCTTCCACAAGCGCACGGTGGATCTTGGACACTTTTTTCTTGGTTGAACTTAATGTGCATGTCACATGTGCTCAAAATTTGGTTTGCATGTCAAATTTGGTTCTGATTGAAAGAACTGGTTTGAAAAACGTCAACCCAGTTTCGACTATCAATGCAACGAAAAGAAAGGACCGCTATATTTTACCAATAGCAACACAAAAATAGAATGCCCTCTTTTGAAAAAATACCGGAAATTAATTAAGAGTACACCTGGTAAATGGTGCCAAAACAATCGTTTTTGTTAGTTTTTTTTTCAAGAGTTCATGAAACGTATTTTAAAAAATATTTGAATAGAATGTATGTGCCAACGAGTCAAAAGTTTTTTTTTAGGAAAAAAAGGCACTGATCACATTCTTACGATCTATTTCACTTATTATCTGGTCAATTAGTTCTATAATACTAGTTTGTGCGCTGAAACCTTATCGAGATCCGCGCTGAAAACACACTATCATGATAACTATTTGTAAGTTTACTTTTTATATAATGATGCCGACGAAATAGCTCAGTTACTTACGAACAGATATAAAGAAAAAAAGTAAAGTGCAACACAGTATAACTACAGTTGTATTTGGTATCGCACCAATATGTATTGCTAATTAGCAAATAAGTTGATTTAATCACCGTTACAAGCCATCAAATAACTGAAAACATATAATGGGACCCACCCGAATCCTTCAACCGTGAGTCGCGCGCGTCTTTCGATAGGCTGCCGATCGGGTGAAAGAGGACCCACGAATTAATTACGTGGTAGAGAAATTGTGCCGAGAAAAAGCGATAAATTACAAGCTACATGCATTTCTTTCGGGAAAAGCTCATCGACTCATCCTGGGTCATGCACGGACCCACAGTGCCGTGCGGGTAGCGACAACATCAGCAGTATCGTAGTAGTGGAAGCAGTATTAATTATGAAAAATTACGGAATTTCTCTCTGCGATCAAAACGAACCCAATAATGCTCGATCAATGCCCATCAAGGCAACACCAAAAAACGGTGCGCACACTTGACATGACACCGACGGGAAGCAAGACAGTGTGCCACAATTTGCCGGCAAAGCATTGCTGCATTGGCTACATTGCATTGGCACTGGTCGGTTAACGGGTCCGATTCTGCTCCCCACGGAAGATGGCCAATGTTTACCACTTATCGGACACGAAGGTACGGGAATCACTGGGGATGTGATGATCGAGTGACCCAATTTGATACGCACGGGTTGAGCGCGGATGAAGCACTTGGAAGGTTGCTCATTACCGGGGATCGTCGGGACTCCCGGTTATTGACCGCGGATGAATGATAATTATAGTGCCATTTTCGGACGGGGTGGTTTGCCGGGAATCGTCGCCGTGTAGCCCGTGGAAAGAGCGAAGCAGACTGGTTTTTTTTTCGGATACCCTGTGTTATCAAATGTCAATAAGTATAAGAACGATGATGGCCGTCTCTTATTACAAGCAGCATCGACGGCGTAATTGCTCGGTAGCCCTGACATTTACAACTGATGACCGAGTTGGTTCAGTTTTCGGGAACTAGGTAATTTTCGATAACGGTTCCTCTGGTCAAATTATCCAAGAATGTGACAGTACCCACACTGTATCTTGTTCGTTGGGTCACTGAACGCAGGTTGAGTGCGTGTATGAAGAATTTCAGAACAAAAACTTCGATATTGATTTTCAATTATCATATCCGACGATGGAACTCATGCATGGAACAGTGAAAACATTTGTTTTTCTTGTTTCTTTTTGTCGTTTCACGCTCAATTGAAACTGGCTAGAGGGAAAGCCGCCTAATCTTAATCCTTAATCTTAGAGACGGTTTTCGGTTCCTTACCTAGCTTGTGATTTCCAATCTCAAATCTTTGCATTTCAATGTTTTAAACTCTACAGCTGAGCCATTCTACCATGGGCATGTGCTTCAGTTATAACCAAATTTACATTATGCAACAATTTCATGGCAAATAAAAAATTTCTATTTCCTGACATGGTAGTTACTGACACACAACAACCGTACCAAACGTGTCCTTTTAGAAAACAATGTGTTGCTTTTTTGAATTTTTAATTGTAAAGAATATCCCTAGCCAAGGCCTGCTGCAACTCTGCGAAACGGCCTGTGCCTAAATTTTGTCTTGCTGTCGAGTAAAACTATATGCAAGCGAGGGTGGGTGCGATCAGCTCATAGGGCAGACTCGCACATGTCCTTTTGCCTTGCGCCCTTGCCGTGTGTGATATATGCTGGTATTTGAGCAGCTGATAGATTTTTGATTACGTTCCACTATTATATGGTCTACATAGGCGTACAACCTGGGCGGAATAAACAAACGGAATCGGAATTTAAGCTGCGTTGCAATGCTCTTGGTGACGACGCGTTCCGGTCGGTAGTTGAACCAATCTCGCACACCCAGGAGATAATTGACAGGTGTTATGGAAGCGTTTCGTGTGCCATTTGATCAAATAACACCGCACAGAGTTTTCTTTTCATCTGCTGCATTTCCTGCGAGGCGAAACTAGAGAAGTCTTGCTTCCTTCCGTTTAACATTTTTATTAAAGCTTGCTTCATTTAGAATTGGAACAAACTTTTGCACATATTGTGGCGCTCCTGGTGGACGGATTTGGAAGCTCTTGGCGCCCACGTGTCGGGAATTTTGTCAGCTTCACGTATGATTTTTGACATTCCGAAAATCGACTGTACTTTGTAAACAATCAACATGGAAGCCGAAAGAAGGAAAAACAAATTGTGCACAGTTATTTGGAAAATCCATTGTGGTCTGCATCTAGGCTGAAATTGCCCAGAAATACCGTATGGCGCGTTATCAAACGGTATAAGAAAACATTGACGACGATTCGGAAGCCTCAAGCCGATCGTCGGAGTCGAACTGACGATCGGAAATTGCGTGGTAAGATTTTGAAGACGATTAAGAGGAATCCTAATCTGTCGGACCGTGATTTGGTCAGAAAATTCGGTGCTGCCCATAGTACCGTGAGGAGAACTCGACTCCGGGAAGGAATATCGAGTCGTATCGAGCTAGCAAACAGCCAAATCGGACCATGAAACAGAATAGTGTGGTCAAAATTCGTGCTCGGAAACTATATGACCAGGTGCTGACCAAGTTCAACGGGTGTCTTCTGATGGACGATGAAACCTGTGTCAAGGCTGACTTCGGTCAAATCCCAGGTCAAAAATTTTACTTGGCAACGGCTCGGAGGGATGTTCCAGCCAAATTTAAATTTGTTTTTGCCGACAAATTTGCAAGAAAATTTATGATTTGGCCGGGCATCTGCAGCTGCGGCAAAAAAACGAAAGTTTTCGTTACAAATAAGACAAATGACATCGGAACTATACCAAAAAGAGTGTCTCCAAAAACGAATTTTGCCGTTCATTTGATTCCACGACCATCCTGTAATGTTTTGGCCAGATTTGGCAAGCTGTCATTACAGCAAAGCCGTTTAAGAATGGTATGCAGAGAAAGTGGTCCAGTTTGTTCCGAAAAACCTTAACCCACTCAACTGCCCCCAGTTCCGCCCTATTGAGAAATACTGGGCAATCATGAAGAGGAGACTCAAGGCAAAGGGAAACGTTGTCAAAGACATCAATCAGATGACGACCTGGTGGAATAAGATAGCTAAAACGATGGACGAAGAAGGTGTGCGCCGCCTACTAAGCCGTGTTACAGGAAAAATTCGAGAATTCCTTCAAAACCGTGACGAATAATTTTATCCGTATTTTTTCTTAAAAGTATGAAGAAAACGCTACATTTGTATAAAAAAAGATCTTGAATACAATAATAAATAACTGAAATACAGGCAATTGTCTTTGTTCCAATTCTATTTGAAGCAAGCTTTATATCTTGATTTGCAGAGTCTGTCAGAGCGCGGCGGAATTTCATCGAGGTTAGAGATAGAAACTTTATTCATGACATAACTTCATTTAGCCTAGAGACGTAAACAACGCAATTACACACAAACTAAAAAAAAACTAATAGTGCTTAGATACTGATCGTATGTAATTTTGCAATCGATTAAAATTTTAAAATGCTTCAAAAAAATCATTAAGAAAAATCTAAGACATTGAATACGGTAGACAAAGTTTTTCGATATTCAATGAATATTCTAAGGCAAATCATTTTTTTTTCTATCTGTTTCTTTTTTTCACTGCGGATCAAACTAGCCTTAAAAATTACAAGCTGCGATCTGGCTCTTTACAGATCCCGTTTGATTTTTACTTCTATTCTAATGCAAATATTGAAACGGGTGCCGACCGTTCTGGAAGGGTACGCATCTAATCGTCGTCCTACAACGGTACTCTTTGTCACCAGTTGCCGTTAGACGCGTGGGCGGATAATATTTACTGTTCGTATCTCGTTCGGTTCAGGCAGAGCGGCTGCAAAGAAAGCGACATTTTTGCACCTTCCGTTAGCCTAACGGGGCATCCCGTCAGGAATCTTCCGGTTTCAAGAAACGAATTATAGCAAGGGTGCACAAATGCGGAAAAGGTGCAAAACACTTTAATTTATAAATATCGATTGATGTGGATTCGGTGATTGACAGCCACACCAGGTGATGAATCAATATTATTGGATTAAAGAAAGAATAACAAAATCATATGTAACGGGGATTCTATACGCTATTTCAAAAGAAAGATTTCCGCTCCGAGAATGTTTATTATGATTATCATTATATTTTATTTTAGGTTGGCAAAAATTCTGTTGCATAGTAATTTCGATAATTTGTAGCTTACACATTATTTCATATGTTGATATGGCATGAAATTCGCAGGTGAATGCATGGATATGTGTATACACTTAAAATCAATTCTGGAGCTCGGTAAAGTAAAATGCCGAGACAGAACGCAACACACAATTTTGCTGATTGTTTAGCAATCAATTTATGTTTTCCGAGATTCGTTTCAGCAAAGTGCCGAAATTTGGCAAAATCTTGTGCTGAACTCATCGGTGATTTACAATTATCAAGAAATGCGTTTGCCGAGATTTCGAAATATGTGTTAGTTAATATTACTGGCAAGTGTTCTTTGACGAGACGCGGTATAGAATTTGTTGAAATCAATCGGTCTCTTATAAGTTTAACCCTCAATCGCACCACGTTTGGCTAAAATATCGGCTCTTTCATTGTCTGGAATGGAGCAATGAGCCGGGACCCAAACTATTATGATTTGATAACTATTATTCAAAATGTCGTTCAGGTATTGTTTATTTTTGTCCAAGAAAAACGGTTCATTTTCGCCAGAAGCGTTTGAGCGAATGGCTTCAATTGCACTCAGACTGTCTGTGAAGAGAAAATAATGGTTTGGAGATAATGTGACTCTTACACTCAAACTATAATGAACTTTCGAAGTTCGAAGCCTTTCGAAGTTAGTAATAACCAGGGGATTCAGTACCTCACATCTTATTAGCAGTCGGGATGAAAGCTCCCAAAAACGATCTTTCAATTAAAGAGCTCCCGCCAGAACTTCAAGACTCTTTGTATGTGTCGAATGCATGCAGCCTAAAGCAATTCTCAAACAACGATACTGAATTCGCTCACGTTTGATAATATGAGAGTTTGCAGCGGAACGAAAGCAAATGCATCCATATTCCATTACTGAAAGTATCGTTGTCTGATACAATTTTATTAGATCATCCGGATGAGCGCCCTACCAAGATCCTGTTATTGTTCGAAAGAAATGTACTCTTTGTTGGAATTTTGTATCCAGACTGTCATTTACTTTTTACATTTTCGCTTGGCATTAGAAAAAATTGGAATTAGTCTAAAAGGAAGACGTGAGAATCTACAATTTATCTAGTAAGTATAATAACTACAATTTATTGTTCATTATTCATAGAAAGCTTATTCCAGACCATGCTTTCACTGTCGGGAAGTCATTAAAAAACTTTAACGATGTATTAACAAACATGTTCGATATTCGGCGTTATGTCCGAAATGCATATTTTACAATTGTAGGGTAAAGTGTTAAGAAGACATTGAGATATTTCTAAATCTATTGAAATCCTTTCGTCGAGAATGTAGGGATCTCTTTGCAATACTCCTGAGGAACATAATTTTCAATGATTTCGGTAGAAGTGATGAGAATTGATTGATATAAACACATTTCCCAAAACACCACATTATCAGTTTTTTCGCTTGCCGTAGGCATAATGCTTCAGCAACCGTATAATATGCTTCACAACAAATCAGTAGTATGCCCCACAACAAGAGACATTACGCCCCACAACAATGATGCAATATGCCCCTTGAAATGTCGATATGGAAGAAAAGCAGATAGAGAAGATATCCTTTGCATCAGAAATCAGTTACATAATTAAATAATAACAATTGGAAACCAACAGTTTTGATCCTCCCAACGCTACATTTTGTTTTAGTAACCGTTATAAATCTTTAAAACAATATTTTAACTTGAAGCATACTGTAGAATTGAAGGTGGGGCATGATGTCCGAAGAGTGACTGTTATGAGAAAGTTCGTATATCAACGAAATGGCCTTGTTTCTCTGGATTTTTATACTGTAAATAGAGACGAATTCTTTGTTTACTTTCAATTGCCGATGGCTCAGAAATTCATAAATTTCACTCCATTGCTATTGCCGAGAATTCAGTAAAGGTTATATCGAACAGACATTAAACTTTTTGCTGATAATTTTGGTAATGACGTTTGTCAAATTTGAGATTACTGAGACTGCATATTTTTTTGTTTTGTCGAGTACTCGGCAAATATTTTTCCGAGATTCAGCGAAAAAAAAATCCTTTCTTTTATTTACCTTTTGTGTTTTGTTTGTTTTGTTACCTTTTGTAACAGTTCGGCTGAAAAGTTCGTATCGTTTAATAGAAACACACATTTTTTTGCCAAAATTGGTTTTTATTATTCAACATAATTGCCATCAGAGGCGATACAGCGATTATAGCGATCTTCCAACTTTTCGATACCATTTTTGTAGTACTATTTGTCCTTTGCCTCAAAATAGGCCTCAGTTTCAGCGATTACCTCTTGATTTTTACCAGCGAGCATTCTCTTGAGGTCTGAGAACAGTAAAAAGTCACTGGGGGCCAAATCTGGAGAATACGGTGGATGAGGGAGCAATTCGAAGCCCAATTGGTTCAATTTCAGCATGGTTTTCATCGACTTGTGACACGGTGCATTGTCTTGATGAAACAAAACTTTTTTCTTCTTCAAATGAGGCCGTTTTTTTTATTCCATTGCGTTCATCGTCTTCGGTGCTCATATGACCAGTACGATATTTTGCAAACCACTTACGAATTGTTGCTTCGCCCGGTGCAGAGTCTGGATAACACTCATCAAGCCATTTTTTGGTATCGGCGGCACTTTTTTTCATCAAAAAGTAGTGTTTCATCAACACACGAAATTCCTTTTTTCCATTTTTTTCACAATAACAAAAGTAGCATCACTCAAAATGCAATATCTCACAAACTAATAATCAGACAGCTGTCAAATTTATACACGTATCTTTTGAAGGTTGGTACTAACTGAAAATGGTATGGATTTAATTTTAGAGGCGCCCTCTCATAGAAACGATACGAACTTTTCAGCCGATCTGTTACCTTACCATTTGAAAACTACACTGTGGTCTGTTTTACGTACTGCGTTAAAAACCACCCAAAAAACAGCGTAGCTTCGAAAATCCGCGTAAAATAATCATGTCACTTCGGAAATCCAGATCTGGTTCAATCTCAACAAAATTTTGTTAGAAAAAGAAAGATTGTTTTTGGGAATCGAAATTTTTTCTGATGCCAAATGTCTTAGAATTTTTTTCGATAAAAAAAACTGGGACTCTTGGGTCCGCAAAATAGAAAAAAATGTTTTTTTGATGCCGAAGATTTTTTTTAATGAAATCGTGTCAGATAGTTGAGATATTTCGAGATAACAACAGATCTCCACGTTTAATGCATTTCTAAGACAAAACCAGAAAACCGGATTACTTTGAAAATGTGTTAAAAATCCGTGTAACTTTGTATTCTAAAGGGTGATTTTTTAAGAGCTTGAGAACTTTTTTAAACAATAAAACGCATAAAATTTGCAAAATCTCATCGGTTCTTTATTTTAAACGTTAGATTGGTACATGACATTTACTTTTTGAAGATAATTTCATTTAAATGTTGACCGCGGCTGCGTCTTAGGTGGTCCATTCGGAAAATCCGCTTTTTTATCGACAAATTTTGTTCAGCGATGAGGCTCATTTCTGGTTGAATGGCTACGTAAATAAGCAAAATTGCCGCATTTGGAGTGAAGAGCAACCAGAAGCCGTTCAAGAACTGCCCATGCATCCCGAAAAATGCACTGTTTGGTGTGGTTTGTACGCTGGTGGAATCATTGGACCGTATTTTTTCAAAGATGCTGTTGGACGCAACGTTACAGTGAATGGCGATCGCTATCGTTCGATGCTAACAAACTTTTTGTTGCCAAAAATGGAAGAACTGAACTTGGTTGACATGTGGTTTCAACAATATGGCGCTACATGCCACACAGCTCGCGATTCTATGGCCATTTTGAGGGAAAACTTCGGAGAACAATTCATCTCAAGAAATGGACCGGTAAGTTGGCCACCAAGATCATGCGATTTGACGCCTTTAGACTATTTTTTGTGGGGCTACGTCAAGTCTAAAGTCTACAGAAATAAGCCAGTAACTATTCCAGCTTTGGAAGACAACATTTCCGAAGAAATTCGGGCTATTCCGGCCGAAATGCTCGAAAAAGTTGCCCAAAATTGGACTTTCCGAATGGACCACCTAAGACGCAGCCGCGGTCAACATTTAAATGAAATTATCTTCAAAAAGTAAATGTCATGTACCAATCTAACGTTTAAAATAAAGAACCGATGAGATTTTGCAAATTTTATGCGTTTTATTGTTTAAAAAAGTTCTCAAGCTCTTGAAAAATCACCCTTTATATAAATACCTTACTATAGATTCAAAAAATTCAAAATTTTCTAGCTCTTTTAGATTCACTATAAAAGCGACAAAATAAGTATTTTGAATTACGTTTGTTGATGTTATAGAGCACGATTAAGAGAGAGTGGGGTAGGTTTGATCACTAGTGATCTTTTAAAATGTTGTTGACATTTTTCAATTGAGTTCTCGCCCAAAATTTACTCTTCCAGTAATCTTACTTCATACCCCAAGTAGCAATTAAAATTTGTTAAAATTGGCATGTTTCGCAATTGCTACAGAACGGTTATTCATTTTAGATATGTTTGACATATAAATTTACATGTTTCTGTAACAAATGTGAAAATCATTCACATTACTGCTTGTAAAACCAGTATCAAAAACCTAAAAGGATTAAGTTCCACATCGGTATATATAAATGATTCTACAATAAGTTCATTTGAGCAATTTCATTTTAGGATTTTACTTAACAAATATTACTAGAACAATGTTTGCTACTTGGGACATGCTAAAGATGGCACGCGTGTATGTCATACGATATATAATCGGAACATAAGCACAATGGTAGACAAAGTTGTTAATCATATCATTTTATTTTTGTGTATTCTAAAGAATTTGGTTATCTCGTAAGTATAATAATACAGGGTCCGCCATGTAACTTTTGTTAAAACATGCAATATAACACAAACGGTTCATCCGATATCAAATTCATTTTTTTCATATTGAAGTACAATCCTTCCGGTTAATTGTGGAATATAATTTCATTCAAATGGCTACCTCAGCTGGCGCCATACGGTCGGTCCAGTTTTATAGTACATTTTCGATTGTATGCAGCTTTATTTCAGCTATTGCTGCACGAATGTTGTCCTTCAAGGCTTGAATTGTCACTGGCTTGTCCACATAACACTTATCTTCGACAGCCTCCAAAGATAAAATCAAATCATAGCTCCGAGGCGGCCAAACGACATCTGAATTTCGACTGATAATTCGATCTTCGGAGACTGTGCGCAGAAGATCGATCATAGCGTCGACTGTGTGGCATGGAACGCCGTCTTGTTGGAACCAAATGGTGTCCAAGTCTTCCTCTTCAAGTACCGGGAAGAACCAATCGCTAATCATGGCCATTGACCGTGGCGGCGGTTCCTGCCTCATTTTCGATGGAAAATGGCCCAATGATGCCGCCAGACCAAAATCCGCACCAAACCGTCACTCTCTGAGGATGCATCGGCTTCTCCATGATAACATGCGGATTTCCGTCCCCCAGATGCGACAAATTTGCTTATTAACATACCCGCCGAGATGAAAATGTGCCTCATCCGAGAAGATGATTTTTGGGAACACATTCCGCAACATTTACATGATTTTTAAAGTAAAACTACACTATTTTCACGCGTTCTTCAAGCGTATACACAACCATTTTCGTTCAGCGGAAGGATAAAACTAAGTTGTTGTCAAATCAGAAGGGACATTAAGGTTACCAATGTCGAAATAACCGCAAGTCAAAAAAAAAATGTTAGATGGCGGATCCGGTATATTTAATATTCAAATATTCTTACACTAACCTTTTGGCGTAGAACTTTCTTGATTTATTTTCACTCATTCGGTCAATAACAAAGTTCATCTACTGGCGGTAGTTCTTCGACAGTTTAACAAATTCTTCATTACCGAACGCTCAATTATCGAACAGTAAGCATTGAACGAAACGGTGAAGACCTGCCGAATTCAGTAAAAATTTTGGGTGTTTAATAATTACATTACTTCATTGATCAGAATCAAGTGAACAGTTTGAAAAGTGATTGTATTTCAGTGGGTGCTATTTGTCTTGTTAACAGTCCACCTGGGAATATCGAAAATAAAAACCACCTAGGAATATCGAAAATAAAAACATTCGGCATGATACATTGCAATTAATATAACTATATCTTTGAATTAAAGCATAGTTTTGCGTTCAAATTATATTGAAATGTGCAGAATATCAAAGTATTTCCTGCTACAAATATGGAAAATCAAGATCAAAAACTCATCAAATCGAGATCATTGCCGAAGAAGATCACTCGTGATGGAAAAAAATCACATATGATCAAGATTTAGACATGAGTGCCGATTGATTTACGTCTAGAATCGTCGATCCCCTGATGAGGGGTGTGAAAATGACAACAGTAATCCTACAAGAATTTATAACTAAGGATAACGCGTGTCAATGAGATTTTCAATATCATGAAAAATTGTCTATTTTGTATCTTTGAGAAATGCTTCTTAAACTTTCCTTATAACCAGAGTTGGGGAAAATGCCGGTTTCGTTACGGCACGGTTTACGTAGCTTCAACATGCAGCGTTTGATGCATCCAGAGCTCGATTTCGCAACCGGTAGTTTGATAAAATTAATACTAGATTAAGAGAAATAAATGCTAGATGAAGGTTTCAACAAAATAATAAGTTTGGATCGTAATCACATTGATATTGTTAATCTGATAGCAATACGCAATGAACAATTATTTTAAAAAAATATTCTACACCACATAGTAATTATAGAGCGTCAAAATACTTTGTTTTGCGTTCAGCAGGTTGATGCTGATGATGACGTTGATGCACTATTTGGATTAAACACAATAAAACGCTTTTTGACAAGATTTTAATTTATAAAAGTAACAGGAGCACAGGGTTCGAGCAAACAGTAGGCGCTGCGTTTGAATGGCGTGTTTGAATTGCCGTAACAAAACCTGCTACTTTTATTTATGATATTCAAACTAAATAGGTTGAATAAATAAATAAATTATCATCATTTTTGTTAATCACAGCATATATGTTAATGTTATTTGCAGGTTTTGTTGATATTACTCCGCCAACATGGTATTTGCTATTTTTATTATTGAATTTCAAATACATCAAGAAGCATGAAATTCCGTTGCGACCGACCAAACAAACTCTTCAACATTCTTTCATTCTTTGTGTGATTCATAATCAACCTCTGCTTACCACCTATCATTATTGACTAAAATTATCAGTGCATAACTTAAGTTCAACCGTTTGAAGGCATCATCTTTTGATACTCATATTAGGCCAAATTAATAATTTCGTTAATTTACTCACCCCTCCGTGCGCTTTTGCTGATCGCATAAGAAATGATTTCCTGCATCAATAATTTCCAATCGAATCAGTAGTAATTTTTTTTAGAATTTAGTACTGATCTCGACTTGACATTATCATGATCCTACAAAAATCAAGATCACTTAGAGATCAGATCAGTTGTGATCTCGCAACGATGATTTTCTCTTTGGCTAAGATCACTTGTGATGAAATCAGTAGTGATATATTTATGTACGAGATCAGCAGTGATCTTAGATCATCAAAGATTTTTTATTTTCGGATGATTTTGCCAGCCCCGGTAGCATAGTTTTTCATGCGAATGGATTGAAAAAAATTTTACGTTCACAATAAAATGTACTTTTACATCAACAAATACACGGTTTCCTATAGAATGTATACGTTTATTGTGGAGATTTGAATCAGAAAATAGGGCAAAGCAGTAATATAATTAGGTATTTCAAAAATGCACTCATTGAAAATATTGGACGTCACATTCCTATAACCCTGCCCCCTTCCCCCTGTCACAGAAGGTCACGTTTTGTGAAACACCCCTCTCCAACTTGCGGCGTGACGTCTTTTATGGACAACCCAATCAAAAAGCATTTAAAACACAGCACAGTTTTTAGTACTCAAATCGTTCTTCTCAGGACCACTATGAAAATAATAGTTCCTCTCGGTATCCCAGAAGTGACATGAAGGATGCATTCAGAAATTTTAAAATATCAGATGCAGAAACATCAGTTGATTTTTTGGCATAACTCGTATACAGTCAATCTCACGGTTATGTTTCTAACACTCCCAGTTCTAGTTTGCAGGAATTTAGTGTGACATATCTTGCACACGACATCTAACATATTTGATATTTTTTCATTTTCTCGTTTCGTCTTCGACTTATTTCAGCATTAGCAGATAGCGTTGAACCACATAAACTGCTTAGTTCTCAGATAATTCGTCACATGGAAGTGTTATTGTTCTTTATTTCGAAAAATAGAAGAATAGATATCAGTAGATAACAGAATCGGTCATACATTCGAAATTGCATGACACAACCTTTTTATGTTTTTAACTGATATTGTTTTTCAATTTTCTGTTTGTATATTTTAGAGCAACCAGCAAACGACGCAGTGCAATCAACCTGCCCGCTGAAAGCAGTTTAACAAACCAGAACGAAAACCCGTTGTCACAAGATATATAAAGCAAAACTAAACCGAGCTGCAAGTATCGTAAACATCTCAATCACATGTCGATCGCAGGCAGATTTGAGCAGAGAGATCGGAGTACACTGGACACTATCTGCAATCTTATATCGAGAAATCAATACCACCATGGAAATGCAATTCTTCCCATTTCTTTTTTTTGTTTGGATCATGTCCGATCCCTCGCCGCACAGATCTTATCGGCACTATCTTTCTGGGGGATCAGGCTGGTCTCTTCATACTTACCATCACCATTAGAGGACCTCGTTAATTTAATTTACCTAAATGTGTGTGTGTTGACCGCAGCAGAACGTTTCTCGACCCGTTCCCCCACCTGATTCTTTATGCTAATTCTTCACTGGCTGGGTGGGTCGGTTCCGATCTCTCATTAGGCAGAAAATTAGTCGTCTTTGGGGTAGGCACGACTGCACACCGGAAATCGATTACATGGCATCCCGGCGGAGGGTCCACCGGTTTGATGTGTGGGAAAGAACTGCAGGCGCGATTTCACTGCACACTGAAGTTGACGAGTGACAAGGAGAAAAATGTATGCACCCAGAAATCATCTTGTAATAGGTATGTCGAATTTATAACTTCGAACTTGTTGCGAACGATTGAATGATTGCCATTGGTTGTCGTGTCAAATGATATTAATTTTAATCTCTCTATTAAGCCATTCTGTGATGTAAAGATGAATTATTAATTCGCTGTGGTAAGTATTTCAGAATTCTTCAACAAGTCTCGCTAGTCAGAATCAGTATTTGACGTCGATGACGACTAGTTTCTGAATTCATACCTTTTTAGGATCCAGGTATCTACGGAAAACATTCAGAATGGTGAAAAGTTCGACTGGATATTTTTCGATCGTTCAGATTGAATACTCTGCTGCGATTACATATTCCTGCTCTCTTCTAACTCCTGGCACTTTCGAACGCATCAAAAACGTTCGTCAAAAAGCCTTCAATTTATGGACACTGCATTCATTGATTAGCGACTAAAAGTGGCTCGTAAAGAGGAATTAGGCAATTAGTTGTCCCATGATCGCCACAATCAGCGTCAACTTCTCATGCTGGGTGGCAAATAAAAATTAAATCGCGTCGCATCCGAAAATTAATCCTAATGATTACCAACGTTGAAAAGGAAATAAAGAAACTTGCCAGAATAGTTGGTTGTTGGATGGAAGAAATTGTAAACAGAGACAAGAGAAGAGAGCATCAAATTTGACGGACGGACCGAGAAATACCGGATGGAAGCGGAAGGAAGTTGAGGTCCCCGACGGTGAAGCCCAGTCTGCAAGTTATTCGAATGAGGCAAAAAGTTTGAATTATTTTAGACATAATAGAGATGTTGATTTTTCTTTGCCGTTCCGATGTTGATGCTGTATATTTTATTCGTGTCTACTTTGGTGGCGTTTGGTTCTAACAGTAGGACCCAACTGGTATGACGAAGGAGAGGAAATTAAGATATTTTCGATTGCTGGACAACCAACTCCGATCCCATGCTGTGCTTTCTTCCATACAGGTTTTATTGCGATACCTCAGGCTATTAGTCTGCTAGGATGAGTTATACAATTATAACATATACGAGATTTTTCAGTTTCATAAGCGCATAATACATGTTTTTACCTTTTCAATAGGGAAAAACTTTGCCTTTACTATGAAAGACGATTTTCGAGCCAAGGGACGAGCGATACATATCATTGTATTAGTCGAGAAGAGAGTTGTATGTCTGCGAAAAGGTTTTATTCGAATTCGACTTCCGGTTCCGGAACTACAGGGTGATGTGACTCAATAATGAACACTCGATGTTCTCTGAGAAGGATAAACCAACATTTAGAATTGAATTGAATTAAACACACTTAGGCTTGTTTGAAAGCTACTCTTATGATGTGAATCAAGTTCGAAGATCAATTGACTGAACGTTCAAGTACATGAGATTTATCCCTTTACTGAACTTCAATCAGTCTAGATTGCACTTGGCAAATACTTCTCGATTTACACGGTACCAATCATTTGTTTATCATCATTTCAATTAGCAGTAGCAGATGCATTGGGAAACCAGTTAATATTCCAAATTATTTTACAAAAAATATTGTCTGAATAAAAAAGGGGGGTGTGTAATGTTAAAGACATAACTGGATATCGTGAATGCGAAAACAACTGACATGTTCCTTAACACTTCCGAATATCAATTAGTTGATCAATTGTATGAATTAGGCAAGCATTCTCCTTTTTCACATTTTTCGCAAAAACAAAGAAGGCTTCACTTGATCTCGATTACTGTGAATTTCACACAGTGAAAAGTGCACGAATCAAATCAAACAGTTCTAGATTTGCACTAAACTGAGAATATTTACTTTCGATTTGCGAACAAGAAATCCTGATAGTTCTTTAGAAAACTTTCAGAGCCATTTTTGCGTGATTTCGTTTGTAGCTTTTTCACTAATGGGCGGTCCTAACGGCAATCAAAATAGCCGCATACAGAATTTTAATGTTGATTATTTCATTTCGGATTTGTATAATTTATTGAAAGAAACTATCGATATGCTGTACGGATTAATTCCTGCCTTTCAGAAGGGCCAAACTGTGGAACTCACTACGATATTAAACACTGTTTAAGAAAGGCAAACGCGCCTTATGAATTATCCTCTTTGATACTCGTTCATACCAAACATTTCAGAAAAGTTTAATTTTGAATTATTTGAGATTATGTCACACAACTGAAATTTTTATCATAAAATTGTGATCATATTTCCGATGGCATATAGCAAAAATTATGTTGATTCGTTAGATACAACAAGATATATTCACTATTAAAAACTTATCACTCTCTCAGAGGGTAAAGTAAGCCGTATTCACGACAAAAAAAAAACAAAGTAATATCTTCAGTGGTCTAAACTCAATGGATGAGATCTTGAAGCTTGAAGAGTATGATTTCCTCGTTTGTTTGATTCTGGAGGCTGCAGAACAAGCTCAAGAATTCCTTGGCCCAATGATTATTGGAAGGCCTCCTAAAGATCAGAGCTAATAAAAGTCATTTTTATTGACTCAAAATAGACGAAAAGACGAGAAATTAATGTCACTTTCAGCTTCGTTTGCGAACTATGAGAACGAAATCCATGTCCAGTCAATGACATAAGCAATACAGTAGTTTCAAAATTGTGTTCTTTCTTTCATTTGCCCTTTCAGTCATTTGTTTAGTCCCATAGTATGCAATGTCGATATTCAATGGTTTTAGTCCCATAGTATGCAATGTCGATATTCATCCGAAGCTTTGAGAATCAAAAATGACAGTGAAAGGTTTCATCATGACTTTTACTTGTTGGTGCTCGAATCTGTAGTAGTTTTGGTTGCCAAAGAGGTTCTGGGGTGTAATTACTTCGATTTGTCATATTTATTACTGTTATTTCTAAATGTTTTACTTTGTTTTTATAATCAATAAGTTTATTACTAAGCATGATTGTTAGTTTGGCTGTAAAGGCTTTGGTTCGAGGAAAATAATTTGCTTGGGTTCGCATTCAGTTCAATAAATTTTTCCTATCCCAATTCGCAATGATCGCCACATTTCTGTTGATAAGTGATGATACTTCTTCTTCAGATAAGTTAGAACAATCAAAGTAGATTTGAACATCGTCAGCAAACAAATTAACATTACGATTTTGCAGTTGGGGCGGCAAGCCATTGATATACTTGTGGTACTCCAGAAAAAGTAGGTTCCAACAACAGTCCGACACTTTATTTATTTATTTATTTGGGAGCAGAAAAAAGCCCGATGAAGCTGAAATACCACAATCTTTCACTCCAGCAGGCATAAAACCTCCATAGCAGTTATAATGCACGTTGCAAAGTCTTCTACTTGTTCCATGAATATGTGTCATATAAATTACTGTCATTGAAGTGTAATAACGAGTGCTACTTGGGATATCAAGTATGAAGCCTATATCATCGCAAACTTTGATAAGAGTTGTTTTCGTGCTATATCCTGGACGGTAACCCGGTTGTTGTTGTGATAAAAGATTATTTTGGGATATATAATTAATTCGAATGCTTTTGACTGACTGACTACTGATAGGACGAAGATTTTCTAAAGTGGATGATGACTTTTTTATTGGAATGATTTTAGAAACTTTCCAACATGACGGATAGAGACTTATGCGAATTATCTTATTGACGATATGACTGGGGGTCATTTCGTCTAGTCCCACCGCATTCGATTTTATATCATGAATAGCATTAATAATGTGAAAATCAGCAATGGTTTCAAATTCAAAGCATCCTGGTCTGACATAATTAAGCGATGATTCATTTATGTTTTGACTATGTGTAACATGACTTACAAAGAACTTATTTATTATGTTACCATTTAAATCGATGCTATCAGTGATTTTGTTCTTTATCAAGCCAAGTGAATGAAGTTTATTCCACAATTGCTTGGTTCCAAGATCATTGAGTAACCATTTCTTAACTCTTTGATCATATTCGTAACTTTGTTTCTCAGTATTTTTATAAACGGCATCAACGGCCTCATATCGAGAGTATTTCCGTTTTCTAAACGCCAAGTCGCAATCAACGATTCCCTTTGATATTTCTGAGGTAAATTATAGTTTTTCCGCGGCTTCTTACAGAAGGATTTCATGAGAATGCATCACTCGAGCAAGGCCCTTATAACCATATTGAAAAGCTCCACAAGAAGGTATGGGTTATCTATACGGTAGAAAATGTTTATTTTGTTGTAGGCATACACTACTAACGATGAATCGATACGATCATAATCACGGATGCAGATTTCATCTGTAGTATTCGAAATTGCTATAATATATTTAAGGACGCGAGTATGAGATCGTGATTAGACATGAACGGAACACTTACTTTGTTATAGCACAAAACAGTGTTGCTATCATTTGTTAATATAAGATCAATTTGTGAAGATCCCGTTCTATGAAATTGTGTGGGATATTTCCTTGGAGAAAACAAGGATAAATTTTACAAACATTGTAAAAACCGCCTATTTTTGTTCGATTCAGTATATTATTATATTGCAGGTCAATATTTGAAAGCAAATTATTCAGCAACGGAGAACAATCGTAATTCGACGGATTATATCAGGTGTACAACTTTGCTTCCGCCGTTTTCCGATAGGTGGCTGTACCGGCTGAGGCTGGTTAAAATACATAGATGATAATGCCTTTAAAGTGAGTGTGTATAGTGCCTAACGAATTGTCATCGCCGTTTCAGTGACAGTTGTTCTTGTTTTCGTATTATTCACGCTCGAAATTCTCGCCATTTGCGGGAAGTTTTACTTTTCTGTTACAATTCGAAAAAAAGTGCAACTGAAGCGCATCGAATGCTTTCAGAGACTTACGGTGATGCTGCTCTGAGTAAAAGAACGTGTCGGAAGTGGTTTCAATGTTTTAAAAATGGTGATTTCGATGTCGAAGACAAACATGATGGTGGAAGTGAAAAAACCTTCAAAGATGAATAACAATTTACTACGAGCTCTTAAAACTGGGTGCAACCATCACAGGAAGTCGCTGGAAACGCTGAAATGGGAAGTCTTGTTCCACCCGCCGTATTCCCCAAATGTCGCCCCTTCTGACTTCCATCTAGTCCGTTCGATGGCACACGGCCTGGCAGATCAACATTTTCAATCCTTCGAAGAGTTGGAAAAATGGATTGCTTCATGGATAGCGTCAAAAAAGAATTCCGGGATCCAAAAATTTCCGGAAAGATGGAAGAAAGTTGTCGCTAGCGACGGACAATACTTTGAAAAAAACATCTGTAAGCATTTTTTCGCAATAAAGAGTTAAATTTTGGAAAAAAAACGGCGGAAGCAAAGTTGTACACCTAATAGAATAAATCTATAAGATTTTGTTCGCTGTTAAGTCCTAGCTCAAGTAAGATATACTCAGTGGGACAATTAGAATTATCGTTGAGAAGAGTTTGAATAATTTTAAAACTTATTAAGTTTTTCCTATATTACTTTCTCCCAGTCTACCTTTGCGATCGTGCCATCATTTTGTATACATTCTTGTTAAGAACATCATTTGGAATTTTATCATTCAACCACGATTCACAGACAACTATGATATCGTCATAAGAAAAAGATACGATTCTTCGAAGCTCATCTAGTTTAGAAAAACCACGCGCGTAAATACTCTGAATGTACATACAACAAACAAATTCCTTCGATTAACGCTGATTTCATAACTACTCTTGGGATACTACAGCTATTCGAAGCATTGCACAAAAGCTCAAATAAAAAAAGAATAAAATGACAACATTTGCTATAGCAAACATTTCTTAATATAAGTGCGTGTCTGCCATTTGTTTCTCGAACCAACTTTTATTAAACCAATAGTAGCTTTCAAACGAGCCTAAGCTTGCTCGATCTAGCCATCTCAGAGAAAATTGAGTGAAGGGAAAAAAGTTTTGTAACTTACATCACTTATACCATTATATTTCCAAACCCGGAAGTGTCTGTCATTTGATCTTCGAACTTGACCAAAGGGCAAAGACTCAATAGTAGCTTTAAAAAGAGTCTAAGATTGTTCGAATTGGTTTAACCGTTTCAGAGAAAATTGAGAGAAGAACCGAGTTAGTTTTTTCGGTTTCGTTACTTATACCATTATATCTCCGGTACCGGAAGGTTCTGCCATTTGATCTTCGAACTTAATTCACTATCCGGTAGCAGTAGCTTCCAAATAAGTTTTGTGAAATCGGTTCTGCTATCTTCGAGAAAATTGAACGAAGTTTGCGATCTATCGGTTACGCCACTTTTACAGTTATAACTCCGGAACCGGCGTGACAGCAATTTGATATTGTAACTTGATATTAGCTTTCGAATGAGCCTAAACTTGCTGAAACTGGTTCTGTCATCTCCGAAGGAAATTCATCGAATTTGAGTATCTTTCAAACACATGCCTAAACTCACAGATGTTTTCCGATCTTATCGAGCTGAGTTGATTGGTATATGAAATGAAGAAAATTGATGTTCTACCTATCATCTTAGAAAAATAGGGATTATTGGAAAAAGCGAAAGCTGTGTTCTCCGTTATAGCTAGATGAACTGATATTCCTCTTTTGACGTTCCACTCAACAACAGCAGAGAAACCGGCTTTTGCGTTTTTCAATAATGGCTCTTTTCCTAAGATTGCATATTTCCCCTCAAGTGTATGAAGCAATGCATTTCAATTCAATAAAGTTCTTGCTAAGAAACACTTAGGTCAATGGTATTCGAGGAGTTAATATTTTAAAGATAATAGTGTGAAGACAATATATGTATTTATATTACAATAATGTTAATAATTTGAAAAAATGCATGGAAGTTACTTGTGTATGAGTATGTAATGAATAATTAAGTGAATAAGAAGCCTCAACTGAGTAAAGGCCCCTGCAACCTGATTTAAGGAATTCAATATATGACTATGAATGTGAGTTTTTGAAAAATGTTTATTTACCATTCCATATTCATCGTATTTTCCAAAATTTAAAACAACTCATTGATGAAACGAAACTTATAACTTCACTGGGCGGTTTTGTAAACCCTGTCAATTCCGATTCGAGTTTATTCCAATTGGAACACATTCTATCATGATCCAATAGCATTGAGCTGAAGTCAAATAAGCATCATAAGATTATTTTATGCTAGACTATGGCTGATCCGAATATACGAAAGCTACGAGCAAAACAAAAATTTTTGGCCTAGGATTTTTTGTGTTTCCAAAGCAGGTACAAAATAGAGTTTCACTTTGTTGCAAACCTAGCATCAACGTTTGATTTATGACCATTTTTTTTACATGGTAGTGAGTGTAATTCTCACCGACGACTGCTGAGCCATTGTTACTTTGCTTATTAGTTATCTGCTAACGAGGAAGTACTTCGAGACTCACATTAGATGAGAAGTTAGAAGCTTTTTTGATTTGCACTGATTTGAGTTCCATCACTGAAACCGCAAATTTCGATACGATGAGGAATTATATCTCATTTATTTTACGATTTGAATTTGTGTGTAGTTCTTTGGAAAGTTCTCCAAAGATATGTTATCTTTGTTAAAAACGTTTATTCTGTTCAGTAAGCTCCGTTTCCCTTAGGCATCATGAAATAATAAAATCTACACGACATGTAAATCAATAGTAATATGAAATGGACATCAGCTGAATCGAAAGTTTGATTGAAAACCATCATCGACGCAAAACTTAATTGGATTGCATTGATTTTTCAAAGTATAGAACAGTATTTTTCAACTTAAGCTTAGTTTTGCGTTCGAATCATATTGAAACGTACATAATTGTAAAGTAGCTTTATGATTAATTTTCAGCTTCAAATATGTGCATGAAAATATATGTAAATTAACAAAATATTTTTATCTGTGTGGTTGAACACTATTCACCATCAGCTGCCATCCTAATGATTTCTAGGTATACACGAACAGTCATGCGAATGACTGAACCGCTCGAAAATATTCACAGTTTAAAAACAATGTCCCGGGTTGGCGGTTCAATGCATAAGGCACTGGTCTTACAAACCAGTTGTATGTTCGCGCCCCAATCTGGAAGGATTCGTAGTGTCAGTAGAATCGTAGCACCAGCTATGCAATGGTTCTGAACATTCTGAATCGGCTGCGAAGTCTGTTGAAACAGAAGGTTAAATTCCACTACAGGAATGTAATACCAAGTCTTTGCTTTGCTTTAATGACATTATCGCCCTGGCCCATTCTGTCCTTGAGTTCTTGACAATTGTCTGCTTACCGTATCATCAGCATTGAAGCTGTACATCATGGACTTCCCTACACGGAATGAAATCCGTCAACGTTGTCATCAAAGCAACCATTTTTTCTTCTCATGAAAGTAGGACAGTTATTCGTGATTTAAAAAAAGCTTTGCAGCCGATTCTTAGCGTACAGAGTCATTGCATGACTAGTAACTACGATCCTGGACACTAAGAATTTTTTCAGGTCGGGGCTCGAACATGTGACAACTGGCTTGTAAGACCAACGCCGTATGCATTTAACCTAGGTTGTTACTTATGTATTTTGCTTTGGCAACACTACATAAGTGTTGCCCGGTGAATTTGATGTTTTCATAATAAAGTTTAACATGTTTACCAACCACCATCATTCATTCAGTCATTTGAGCGCTGTTTGTTTCGTTTACAGTGAGTTGAAAATTTTACCTCAGCAAAAAAAATGTTATTGAATCGTAATCATGTTCGTGCAACGATTTATTATGATTTTCGTCGTGGATTATTGTGACAAGAGTTTCAATCAACTTAGTTCGACTTTTGCCAGTGTAGCAACATTCTATGCGACTATGAAAAATGGTATAACAATATCAATCGTGGTCGTAGTTTGCTTGCCGATTAATTCGAAGGAGGTCGTCCAAAATCAGTTGTTTTGCATGAAAACATCGATGCTGAAAATGGAAGATCGTCATACTGTGAAACGGAGACAGCCTTTTGGGCATTATCGTAAAAAGTTTATTTGTTATTTTGCATGAACATTTGGTCGTGAAAAAATTAGTTCACGTTGGATCCCACCATATTTGACATTATTATTAAAAGAACTGTATGGGTGTTCCAAGAAGAACCAAATCCAATAAAAGTTGTTCGCGATCGAAGCATATCAACGGAAATTGTTGCTTGTTTTTTCGATATAAAGGAAAATATCACTACCATTGTTTTCGAGGATCGTCAGACCGTCAGTTCTGATTGGTATACCACTGTTTGTTTGCCAGAAGTTTTTCGTGAAATAAGGAAAACAAACTCAAGACGTAAAATCATTTTTCATCACGATAATGCAAGCTCTCACACATCGGCTCAAACAATCGAATATTTAAGCACCCAAAACGTCGAATTGATATGCCACCCGCCGTATAGTCCTGACTTGGCACCTAACGATTTCTATTTGTTCCCTTCCGTTAAGAATAAACTTCATAGATTTAAGCGATTTAATACTCCTGAAGAAGCGGTCGAATCGTTTAAGAAGAGTGGAAAAAATGTTATGAAAACTGGTTCAAGCATATCCAAAAGTTTATTATTGATCAAATTATTGGGAACATTTTGAGAAATAATAAAACCATTTCCGATCAAATATAATACTGTTTTTATTCTTAAGCTGAATACATAAGTAACAACCCTCGTACGAATCTTAAGAACAAATTTACCAAAGCGAATCTGGAACACTTATTCACTTTCAATTTTCACAAATCCACTGGACTGCCGTTCCTTATGCAATATTATAAGTTACTGTATTAATTTTATTCTACGCTGTTTTTTCAGGAGAACAGCAGTAAACCTCGAAATTTATTACACAAAGCAACAGTAACGCGACTCCTTAACAGCTCCGAACAATAAATTAAACAGCTACCAAGTGGAATAGCTATAAAAACGGCGCAAATTTCGACACATTAGAAGGAGATGACTCTCGTTTCGATTTCCAGCTATAATCGATTTTATCGAAGTCAGAATTATCGAGGATATGGATTGCACCGTTTTCGTCGACGAGAGAAGGATTTATAACACTGCGTGATGCAGCTTGTTATTAAACCCATGCGATTTACAAAGGGAATCCTAATTCGACACTAATTGGTATCCAGTGAGCCGAAAAAGAATACCAGTACCCCGGCACTAGTTTTATGAACTGTACATTGTTGCTGCCTCGTGGTTACGGAGTTCCACGAAACCAGGCAGACGGACGCAATCGTTCCCGCTGGACAGACATCAATCAAAGCCGCCGAATTCACCTGACTGCCGGCGAGGGAAAATTCAGGATCTGATCAGCGAGAAATCGATCATTAATCATAATCGTGTTGTTTACGCAGCAAGGGGTTCGCTTTCACGATTTGATTAGCATGAATGATTCAATAATTTTGATCGCGGCGCTTTGATCCTAGTTGACCTGATTAGACTAAAAGGACGTCTTAATCGCATTATCGGGCGTCGATCAAAGCGTCGAATGTGCAACTGAAGAAGCTCATGGCAGTCACTGGTAATCAATCACAGAACTCCCACCGAAAGGTGCTCGATCAGTTTCCACCTTAGAATGATCCTTGCTTGATAAGCGTCCATCAATAGCGGTTTATGTTTTTAGTTTAATGCTTGTGGAACACCTCCTGTCTCAAACTAATGTGAACCACCTAAAATGATTATTTCAAATTCCACGAATACTCGCAAATCATCGAAACCTATTGTCACCTACGGTCGAACAGCACACATTCGATATGCATTCAAAGTAGGACAATTCTGGACGTAAGGCGGCAAAATTTCTTGATTCACGCTTGATTTGCGTTTTTCGTCCCATGATTTTGTTCTCGCACATCGTCGTGTCCCACTCGGACCACACCCATCAGTATAGTAGTATTAGTCCTTTGTTACCCAGATGTCCACCAGCTCTCTTCGATCGTCACGGTGATCATCGCTAGTCCTAGGTGGGTGGCTGGTTTTCTTTGCTGAAAAAAAAAACAGAGGAAGCGTGAAAACAACATTAGCAAAACAATCGTTTCAGACAATGGTCGCAAAAGTAATTAGCAGGATCTCTCTCTCTTTCTTTGCGTATCGGGATTTGATCCTTCTCTTTGACGGTACTGTTTGCGGTCCTAAGGTGATCATACGATCAAGAATTTTGTGACCTGTTTCTTCCTCCGGACAAGGGAGTGAGGATCAGTAAATTAGTTCAAAGAATAGTCTTACATGAAAATTCCTATTTACCGAGGTGTCTTAAGAAGCTATGGATCGTTTTGTGAATGCTAAAACCACCGTCTTGCAAACCGACCGATATCGATGAGCAGATCGAAGAAATTAGCCTGGATTAAGACATTTCTGTCGACGAAAAAACAATTTAGGTACGAGATTGTACAATGCATTCCGTGGCTTGCAATTCGACGGTATGCAAAAATGTTCTTACATCTGTGATAGGAGTGTGCAGCAGGATTAAGAGGATGCCGCTCCACTGACCAGAACGAACTAATGCATGAAGGTAATTGAAGTTTGTGAAATCCGGCTCAACACAGAATGGTCCAAATTGGCTGACCGCACTTTGGAGTGCATGGCGAGAGATGAAATGCCGTAGCATGTAATGATGCAACTCTGGCGGGTGGTTCAAAGCCGGCAAAGGTGGAACAACATGCGTTGTTTTGCGGATTGACCGCTGATTGTGGTAAACTGATATGCGGTTTGAACTTGGTCGAACTGAAACCTTGCAGGAGGTACGATGCGTTTGTCTAAATCTATGAACTGCAAATTTTCTAATGAGCATTACTTTCAACTAAATTTATGCACATTATTTACATTGCTTCTTAACGTAGTTGTTTTCAATCATTTATATCTTTCAATACTTTGACGAGGTAAATTTATGTCCTCAAAAGTAGTCGAGTAAATGGACTTCAAGAATGAGTAAGATTATGGAGTACTGGTCGTTCAATTCGAACTGCTTTGCACCGACCAGTTGAAGACGAAACGTGAAGAATAATAAATAAGAGCACAAAAATCGGGATCTATCTGGATCGTGATTTTATTGCAGCCACAGCAAGTAAATATAATTTTTCACTGAATATAAATACTTACTATTCAAAGTAAGGGTGCTATTTCTATTAGAGAATCAAAATATATCAGTTCTGGTTAGTTTTTGATTAGCATTACCATTCCTTTCATTGGCAGGTTTGTATTATTTTTTGACAAATCGTACATCGTACCACATCCTGGTTATTTGAATTTTGAAAAATTGCGATCCTCATTGTTTTATCCAACATAGCGTGGACCATTCCGAGAAATATTATTCACTTTCCCCTGAAAATGAATTGTAAATTACTTTTTCCAACCTACCCAGAGAAATGCACCGAAGCGCGTGGTGAGAAATATTATTAATTCAGTCCCTATTCTTTAAAAAAAAAACGAATTTCAGTGTTATCCCGATCTGTCTCTATTGTTGACCAATCAAAGGTGAAGGCGCACAGTGCACACAAAAGGTGTCGAACAAAGAGGAAGGGTTCAGGTCGTATAATAATAGCGGGGGGTGATCGTCGTTGGGACAATGCGACAAACGAAACAATCGATTGTGTGAGCGAATGCGAATGGAGAGAGAAGAAATTGCTTACATTTTTCGATATAATTGTTTAGGTAGATCTAAGCACCAAATAAATTTCGCAAAGTTAATGTATGTATGGTAAACGTATGGTATTAGTGAAATGGTACCACGTTTCACCATGCGACAGGTTCAGATTAGTTGTTTAACGGGCTTGTCAGATATGACATCTGAGACGCAAAATGTGCAATGTAGGGAAATTGTGCCAATAATCATCTCATTAGTCACCCTCATTATTTTGCTTATTACTCGGCCTATCAACGGGTTATCAAATGGTTTAGAAAAATCTTGAATAACGATGATCAATTAAAGTCTATTTGATCATTCAGTATGTTCCGGAAGTAGTTACCAAAGAGTCAAAATTAAACTCAAATTTTTTTTTTCATATATACTTGCACCGATTCTCTTCTAATGAATATTAAGTCATCTAGACTAATGAATCCGAATCGGAGTTCAAGCTCTAGTGCTACAAATTTCTAAATGCGGTTAGCTTTCTGGATCATGATACTTGGAAACATAGATTGAGAATCCAGTAATTGATTCAAATTCAACTGAAATTGAAATTTTGAAGTATATTGAAAGTATGTGGTGTTGACAACCATACTTCAGATAGAGAAGAAATGTTAGTTCCTTTTTTGTAACTACTAATAATCGAATAGTTCGTTTCAGTCGATATGCCGGAGAATTGATTAAGGTTTATTTTAGTAGGTAGACTGAATAAAAAAATATAGGAACTTAACTGTCCGGTACTTTTAATCACTAAGATCGGTTTTGTCGGATGAGAAAAAATGTAATAATTCACTTTCTTGAGGATGCCCGCATATGCTCAGTATCCAGGTCTCCATCTGGAGTAGTCATATCCAAGGAAGAGTATCGAAAACCTCCTCTCTTCATCTTGGATTGTTACTCGTGTTGAATATGTGCAGATTTATTCTGCTCAGAAACTGCAGCCTCTCAAACATTTATCTAAGCTTTTCATATGACAGGGTAAGTGTTTAAATCACCGTTCACCACACCCAATCTTCCGTTTACGTACACTATTTTTTACGTTATCTCTTTTTGCGTAACTCTTATCAAATTAGTTTATATTACCGTTCTAGTAACTATTGTGCTATGGAAAAGCGCAATTTTTCTGTGTTGTGCAACATATCTTTAAGTTCTTCCGTTGTCACGAGCATTTATGCACAATTATTGTGCAACTGACACAAAAACTTATGCATCGATCCCATTACAAATGTAGCAATTAAATCAACGAAAAAAACAATTTTGAAACTCATGGAAACTACTACTTAATGTAAACAAAAATTGAATTGATATTTACAAAAACATAGCAAACATAATTTCTAATGAATAAGTTTCACACTTGTTTTTCAATACAACTGCTCGTAACACAAACATGCAACTTTAAAAATATTCTGCACATAAATAAATGGTAATACTACATATTGTAGAATTGATCTTTTATGTATTAGTAAGTAGAAAATCGACAACGAACTGCATTTTGATGGTGAAACATGTCTTCGTACGCCATAAATTTTCAAGCGCCTTTGAATATACGTGTTTCGATTATTACACATCAATTTCTATGAAAATAATAAACTATTCCTTTCAATGAATATGATCGGAAAAGCGTTGAAAATATGTATAAGATGCTATCAAACATTCATACACTTTTTCAGACGATTTTAATCATATTGATGTTTCAATAAATCTGAAAAATCTTGTAATGAATTTTTCTTCAATATTTTCCGTTATGGAATCGAGGGTAACAATGTGTTGAAAAGAAAATGGTTCACCCATATCAAAATAGTCGTTTTTATTTTTATCAAACTAGTTGACTTAAACAACAATACGGTTTAGTCATTTTCTCAAATCTGGTACAACTTATTTGTAAGTTTCGAATTGTTTTTTCTAAAAATGAAGAAAACTGCACACATTGACATAAAACTTCATGAGCCAGCCAAGACTATGCGAACTTGGCAGCAAAATAGTTTTTACTCTGGGGTTTTCAATTCACCTTGTCATTTTTTGCCTTGCGGAGGCATAATTTCACTATTTTTTCTTCACAAGCAGGGTTTGGATGAAAGAAGTAGTGAAGATGAGTATATATGCTTCACGGCGTATGATATTCATGAATATACCTACATTATGAACCATGTCGCTTTTGAGGAAGCGTGAGCCTTGTTGCTTTATTGGAATGGCTGTCCATGAACGAAAATTAAAGAGAGCAAACAATATTCACCCATACTACTGTTTCTGCTTCTTTCGGTAAGAGACCAGGTCTAGCCCCATAATTCATTGCAAGCAAACTCTATTCATGAAACTAGAAAGTGATGAAGATTATATATTCAGTTTTCGCTAGCAGACTGATGACTGACTCTTAACTGTCGCATATTTCTTCGAGGTCTAAACGCGACTCACATTTGTTTATACAGAATTCATTTTGTGTGTACTGCCACCGCGAGAGCGTCTATTAGAAAAAAGGTTTTGCTGTAATGGAGGTATGTGTTTTTCACTGCTCTCACAGCTCATAGCAATACACAATGAAAATTCAATAAAAAATGTTCAATGCGCAATACTGATCAAAAGACTTATTTTTTATCCTACTGATTGATTAACTATCATGCACTATTTCGACTAAACCCAATTAAACGCTATTCATCAGGAATTTCATTTACAGAAGTAACAAGAGTGCAGGAACTAGTTCCTTTCTAGCTGCTAGCAAACGAAGCATTTGTTTGTTTGCAGCATTTACTGAAATCACCAGATTGCCATCGCTAATCCTTCGCTCCTGCTACTTATGTTTATAATATTCAAGTATAATTAAGTTTTCTTACCCTCTACTAACTTGACACGAATTAAATAAGTGATATGCAACTGTTTTACTGGTATAAAGTCATCATTAACAGCTGTTAACGAAAACTGAATATATAATCCTCATCACTTCCTAGCCCCGTGAAGAGAGTTTACTTGCAATGAATTGTTTTGTGAGAAGAATGACGTTCAGACCACGAGAGAGAAAATTCTATTCACTGCTTCTGTTCTTCATGAAGACTCTAATACCAGCACACTGTATCATCTCTGCATATGTGGAATATATTTGCTTCCACCAGCGTTTAGTTTGTGTGGTTCTTTTTGGCTGGAAAGACGTCCTCATTGTGAGCGGTGAAATTGTTCATTCATAATGCAATGGAAACTATATACCTTATGATCAAAAAAGAACCGGAATTTTCATTTTAAAATTCCCGCGCTTGTCCAATCGGTAAACTTTTATTCTCTCAACGTTGGCAACTCTTTTATACACTTTCTGTAAAATTTTGACGCATATCGTACGATTAGTTTTTGTTTGGCGTCTATACAAAGAAGTTGAAAAATTTTCGTGTGGCGATTTTTTTGGTGAATGAATATTCCAAACCCTGTTTACAAGAGATATTGAGTCCGATACAATTATGACAGTCATTTGGAAAATTTTTGATAGGTTGAAAAATTGTTTTAGTTACTTCGTTTTTGCATGACGATGTGAAAATTTTTGCAGAGCTTCTATAACTACTAGTGCAACGTGGCAAGTAGTGATTTTTTCGGTAGTATTTTAAAACCTAACAGTGATAAGTTGCACAACCGAGTTTAATATATTTAAAAATCTTTCTGAACATATCCAACATAAACAAAACAATTCTAAGATAATTGTAGAACCTATTGCAATTTCAATAAGTTACATACCTAAGTAGGGTCGTACCGAAATCCAAGATGGCGACTTTCGGTTTATTGATATATCTTGAAAATCCTTAAAATATGGATATTTTCGGAAGGGTGTAGGTACCGAAAAACGATGTTTGGGGTCGTTTTAAAATCCAAAATGTCGGCTTTCAGTTTATTGATACTCCTTGAAAACTTTTACAATATGGATATTTTTTGAACGGACTGAAAAACGATATTTGAATTGGTTTCGAAATTGAATTCCGGTAACTTCCGGTTTATCGATATTTCTTGAAAACCCTTACTCAAATTGTAAGGGTTTCACCGTTTTAGATTTCGAAACGACCTCAAAAATAGCTTTTCAGAATCTGCTCTTCAAACCCGTTCAGAAAATACTAAACAGCTGAAATTGCCCATAAATACCGTATGGCGCGTTATCAAACGGTATAAGGAAACATTGACGACGATTCGGAAGCCTCAAGCCAATCGTCGGAGTGGAACTGTTGACCGGAAACTGCGTGGTAAGATTTTGAAGACGATTAAGATGAATCCTAATCTGTCGGACCGTGATTTGGCCAGAGAATTCGGTGCTGCCCATAGTACCGTGAGGAGAACTCGACTCCGGGAAGGAATCAAGTCGTATCGAGCTATCAAACAGCTAAATCGGACCATATGATCAGGTGCTGACCAAGTTCGACGGGTGTCTTCTGATGGACAATGAATCCTATGTCAAGGCTGACTTCGGGCAAATTCCAGGTCAAAAATTTTACTTGGTAGCGGCTCGGGGTGATGTTCCAGCCAAATTTAAATTTGTTTTTGCCGACAAATTTGCAAGAAAATGTATAATTTGGCAGAGCATTTGCAGCTGTGGCAAAAAAAAAAACGAAAATTTTCGTTAAAAATAAGACAATGACATCGGAACTATACCAAAAAGAGTGTCTCCAAAAACGAATTTTGGCCGTTCATTCGATCTCACGACCATCCCGTAATGTTTAGGCCAGATTTGGCAAGCAGTCATTATAGCAAAGTTGTTCAAGAATGGTATGCAGAGAAAGGGGTCCAGTTTGTTCCGAAAAACCTTAACCCACCCAACTGCCCCCAGTTCCGCCCTATTGAGAAATACTGGGCAATCATGAAGAGGAGACTCAAGGCAAAGGGAAAGGCTGTCAAAGATATCAATCAGATGACGATCTGGAGGAATAAGATAGCTAAAACGATGGACGAAGAAGGTGTGCGCCGCCTAATGAGCCGTGTTACAGGAAAAATTCGAGAATTCCTTCGAAACCGTGACGAATAATTTTATCCGTATTTTTTTTTTAAAGTATGAAGAAATCGCTACAATTGTATAAAAAAGATCTTGAATTCAATAATAAATAACTGAAATACAGGCAATTGTCTTTGTTCCAATTCTATCTGAAGCGAGCTTTAGTATAAGGGGTTCAAAGTAATAGCAATAGACCGCGAGTCGTCAACTAGGATTTTACATCGACTTCAAACATCAGTTTTTTTGTACCAACACATAAAATTCATTTAAAAAATACTCATATTGTAAGGGTTTTCCCGAAATATCAACGGATGTCACAAACGAAAGGTTTCTCCGTCGTCTTGAACGCTTTTGAATGTTTGAAAATTTGAAAACAGAATATATTTTCAGACTTAGATTCCGGTGATAGCTTTCCAAAAAGCTATAGATTGTTAAAATCCGTTTATTTTTGACGGAGATATCGATATTTTTGTGTAAGCGACTTTTGCCCTATTCCACTGCACAGTGGTCCCAATTACTCCAAAATGCGTTATTTTGTTTGCGCTTCAGAGGTTGATTTTGAAGGCTACATGTCTTCAGAATAATTTTTGATTTTAACTGTCTCCTTCTCTTGATATAATAAAAATTGTCAGTAATCACAGTAGTCATAAATGAGGCTCAAGTTATAATTTTGCGTCAAAGAGAACTTATTTCTTCTGGGAATTTGTAGACCATATTCTTATAAGAAAACATGCCGAACACATGAACTCTTTAAAATGGATTGGTTTCGTGATATGAAGTATTGTTTATCGGAGGCTCTAAAATGTAATTTCATCTTTTCACCATTTTTATAAATAAAAATAAAGATGCGCGAATCTCAGAGAAGGATGGGCCGATTTTGACCAAACGAGTTGAAAATGAAAGGTCTTCCAGGAAGTATAAACACTATTATATTTGTTTTTGGATCTGATGATTACATTCCGAGTTATACAAACTTTGGAATAAAAGTTTGTATAACTCGGATATTTGCTGTTTTTTTAACAATATCTGTCACAATTTAGCTTGAAAACTAAAAAAAAATGTTCCAAATTTATATACCTTATCGTAATACCAATCAAGTGAGTCAAAGATTGTGAGAATCCGTCAACTATTCAAGGAGTCGATTTTTTCGTCAATCCTAATAGTTGAGGTTTTGAACGAAGGACGATAAAACGACGACGCTTGGAATCAAAATTAGACAAGCTTAAATACACTGATTTCTAAATGTTTGCATGACTGAATAGCGTAGTATTTTGGCTCGATTTGTTCTTAGCGACTGTGACGTGTTAAATTTTGCACTGAAAATTTTTCATTCGCATTGAATTGAAAGTGCAACTCTTGCATATGATTTAGAATATATGTAGATTGATAAAAAAGGTATCATCTCACTGCTAGGTGGATTAAGTTTTTTCCTACTAAATTTCAAGTAATATAAACATGTTTACGAAGTTATTTGTACAAACTAACACGATTTACGAACCTCCAATCAGTTCCTAAATGGATGTTTCGAAATGCTACTTTTTGAAGTCAACGTCCGGCGAAGGTTAGTTATGCGTCAAATATGACTGACATATTTCCTGTCTATACCATCAATAGTCAGCCTAACTGTAACATCACAGATGCAGCGGGAGCATTGGTTGTAAGAATGCATGCTTGAGGTATTCCTCATGGATGAGTCATATCTTTTTTGATCAACATCAACGAACACAGGGCTTAGTAACTTTCCGACGAAGAAGTTTCATTCTCGCATATATGGTTCTTGTGTTATTCTAGTCTATGACCTTTGCAAAAGTAGCAAGTCCAGCTTTGAGCAACCATATCGTAAGAATAACTGAAGATTTTCATATAAAATTACCACTGTAGCAGTATCTAATAAAGAATAACAAGTACATAATGTTCCAAGGTTAGGCCACTCATATATTGCGAAAACCCCTGTTTACAAGAGAAACTCCTCTTAATGTCTGAAGACAGTGGGTCGTGAAGAGATTTTGAATCGACCACGTGGTTTCTCTTTGTATCTGTGACTCAGGAATCTTGTTGAGTCAATATTGTTTCCCTCCACTCCTCTTCTTCTGCCGAACTCGAGGATAAATTGGCGGACACATTGAAACTGACTGTGTTTATAAGACTTAAATTTTTTCGCGACAACATATTTGTTTTTATGTACTAATCGTACCTAAACTAAACTATTTAGTCGAGATATTCGATGAACAAAAAGAAGTATGCCATTGCATGCGTTGCAGTTTTCCGCAGTTCTCCAGTTTGAAGAAAAATACAACACGAGCGGTAAACTCAATAAATCATTCTTAAAATATTCTTCACATATTAAAATTTAATTAATCTCTTCACATAATATTCTCAACTAAATTTCCAAGGCATCATCAGATGGATTATCAAATATTCATCACCGTTTTGAAGAAAACTGTTTTAGGGCCTCTCAATTTTATATCTAAGCTGATTCATATGCTTCGCTAGCACTATTTGTAAGTATGCATGATCGAAGTATTTCACTTGTATGAGTCATAACATTCTCGTTGAAACCAACGAAGATTAGGTTCAGTAACTTTCCGATGTAGATGTTCCCTTTTTCGCAAATATGGTTCTTGAGTTAAGGTTATAGAAGCTTTTCTTTCTTGTGTTATTGTAGTAATTGACTCTATTAACTTCATATTTTAGCAATGACTCTATATTTTTACATAAAATCGACACTGTAACAGTCTCTGATAAAGAATAACAAGTATATAAAGTTCCTTGCTTAGGCCACTCAAAGATATTTTTAATTCACGTTCGAAATTAAAGAGTGAAAACCCCCGTTTACAGCAGAAGTTCCTCTTAATACTTGTTTTGGGACAAATTAGATTTCCAATCATACATCAATTTTCGGAGGATCTTGCTGGTTCTTCTTATCTTTTTTTCTGAGCAGTAAAGAAAGCAAAGAAAAATATATTTGTTAAGTATATCGTTACATTTTTTTTGAAAAGCAATTGTTACAAACCTCAAAAAGTTTTTTCTTCGCTCGCCCTTTTGTTGTTTTTCAATCATGAAACTTCAACCAGATCTGTCATCGAAGATTTTTTTTTGATTTCTTTCATAAGATTTGCAGGCGAGCTTGCATTTAAAGATCTCGAGTAGAATCGATTATATTTTTTCTCTGCACGTCTTTGTTGCACAATTCGTACCTAACTTTGCGAAGATTTTAGACTATGATGGAACAAAACGCAGAACCAACCGAAAAGAAGAGGGAAAAATTGCGTACTCTTTCAAAATTTTCAGGTACACGTTTTCATTCCCTTCCTAGACACTGACTGCTATCTTGAAAGGTAATCATCAAGTACCTGATCCTGCCAAATTCAATGAAGAGGAAGAGAAACGATCGTTCACATAGAATACAAGAGGATTACGCGACAGAGATACATGGTCTTTGTCGCTTTGCACAAGAAAAAAATGACAGTAGAAAAAGTAAATACTTTTGACACCTCAGAATTTGGCGCGAATCGAATGGAAAATTGTCACGCTCTCAGCGCGAGGTCCAGATTACTTTTACCATAGATTGCTGGATTGATGAAGCATTGCAGGGAAGCCTTTCTCTGTGGTGGGTAAAAGAGCGGATCTTCCGGATGTAGGAAGTAGTTTTCTAAAAACGCAAGCTTCCGGAACGGATTCGTTCCGTATCAGTTGGTTGTCCGATCATTTACTTGGATTATTGTCCAACAGTTGAGAACAATTTAATGGTAATCAGGGGAATTTCATTTTCATTTTGAAGAATTATGACATACGCGGAACGTTCATGACTCTTGAACATTTCTCATATATGAAGTATGTTAGTGCATCTCTTAATCTGTAACAGTTGGAATCAATCAGTTCAACGCTTAAGCTCATCGCACACTGAATATCTAGCTCTAAGGGCTTATGCAATTTTTGGAACGTGTCCATTAAAAGTGACATTTAACACTTGCGTCTAAGCCGACTGTGAGGATCATCACCCAGCTCAGCTCATCCTTACCAGAAAGATCGAAGAGAAAGGCTGAATGTAGCATAGCGAGACATATGATCCTACTGAATGTGTGTTGATCTCTGAATCTATACTTTCTTCTGTCGTTCGGTCACAGAAAGATGTAACGTGATATTTCGGTCCTTTTTAATATCATACCCTTGAATCAGTGAAAGATTCCAACCAAGCTGTTTCGTGGAATAGTTAGTTGAGGACTGAAAACCTTGATTATAATGTTAGAACCTATGGTCGCGTTTTTTCAGCAAACTAATTGCAATCGACGCTGAACATACATTGGGTGCTAATCAATTTAAGCAAAATGATTTAGGATAATTACCATCACAGCGCACCTCATTTTTTGTGCTTAGATATCTCTTACTAATTTGATATGCAAAGGCTTATCAAATTTTCGATTTATATGCCATCCTTTCCCGTCATAAATTGGTCACTTCGTTGCTGCACGAGGCGCCCATCTGATGAGGTGATTAGTCACCTGTCAAACTTCTTACACTGCAGCCGCGCAACGTGTCTACAACCAATCTAAAAAAATGTGTTCGTGTATCCTCAACATTCTAGTGGAGACGGGTGCCAAAGTGTGACGACTAAAGTGTACAGCGACACATGCCAGCTCAATCGGGAAAGATTTATGATTTATTGGTTTTAGAAACAATGCATCGTCAAAACAATTTGAATATTCGTAGGAAAATTGTCCACTCGTGTTTTTTAGTCATCGGAACATCGGTAACTTCTATCGGAAGATTTAATCGATTTCAAGCCATTAAAATGCTAAAGAATGCAAATTCCGAATGGCTACTGGGCAAAATTTATCACCTCGTGTGCCACATGTTTTAAGGAGCATTTTTTCTGACACATTTTATGTTTGAGGATGTCATCGATGATAAAGGACAGAGCTGCATTAGGATTTTCAACGTTTAAAGCACACTTAGTGCAATTGTATAACGCATTTAACGTACTTTCAAATCACGGTGTTTTATTCGTCGTCAAAAGATGAGATAACTAAGTTATCCCAAGTTCCTGTCTCATGCATCCTTGTGTTTCCAAGTTGGTAGTAGCAGAATGAGAGGATGCGAATTGGTTTGTATGTCTTTTGAATAGGCGAAATTGATTAAAGGTCCTTCAAATCGGTCTAGTATTTCTGTTTGCCGCCGTTTTGCTGAAAAATTTTCAACTTCTTTTTCATAATGTTTGAGTTTAGTTCTTATTTATTTGGACTGTTCGTAGGCTTGTTGATTTGTTTTTATAAGAACCGGCGGAAAAATCCCTGTATTATATGAAGTATCAACTTATTTTTGAAGAATTCAACATTTTGTAGTAGCATCGTCTTATGAGTAAGCGTATCTGTTTGAATAAAAATAATCTTGAATAAATATATCTATCTACCTTTAATTGTTTGAATCTTTGAATAAAATTATCTATCTACCTTCAATTGTTAGTTTTTTATGTAGGACCTTTTGCTAAGAATTTGAAATTGACTGGTTGTAATGGTTAAAAGTTTGGATACATTTAGTGAGGAATAGTTCATTGGATACATATTTTATCTATTATTCTTTAAAGGGGCGGGTATGGTCTAAAACTTTTGAAAAATCGAGGTAAGAGCTCGGCGCCCAGACTCAAGAGTTTTGTATCGATTGACTAGAAAAATTGACAAAATTTTCTCGAAATATTGTATTATAACAAAATTGAAAGAAATAATATGATATTTCGTAAGTGTTGGGCCCTACGTACCCCTTAGAAATATAAATTGTTCCTTTCGATTCTATAGACAACAAACTTTAAACGCGTTTTTCTCCGTGTCCTTCGTCATTAAAAAACTACTTCACCAATTAATTTTAAACTTTGCATACGCTTTCTGCATATAAAATACGCAACCCCAACGTTTCTGTTACCTTGAAGACGTTTTACAGTTACAAAATTGTGGATGTTTTTGTCCTCGAAAATATTTCTTCACCGACTTATGTCTCAATATTTTTCCACGAAATAATTATAAAATGTTGTTCGAATAATTCTTTGTATTAGGCATGTGTTATGTTTTGCTTTATTCGTTGGACCCTACCCCCGTCAAACCGTGATTCATCCACCCACCAGTGAGATTGTACCTTTTTTATCAATCAGCATCCTTGTTTTTGCATGAATAGGGTAACAGAGGTATTTTGGCCACTTCATATATTTTGGCCCACCTAACAAACTTTATCGATTTTATCGGATTTAATTGATGTGAAGTAACTCATGTTACAAAAATTTGAAGGTAAACACATTAAATTACCTATTGCGGAAAGGTTTTTCAAAGATATTACAACATTTGGTGGATATTTGTTCAAAGTGGGCCAAAATAAAATCAATCCTAAATGGGCCAAAATACCTCTGTTACCCTATTCTTCGGTGATTTTAGATGTCATGAAATTATTTTTATGACCGTCATTTTGAATCAATCACTCATTACATTGAAATTTCGGAACTGCACGTCGGATCGGCAAGAACAATTATATGAAATCGAAGAATTATTAATATGTTTACTTACGTCTTTGATTCATCCGTGCATAGCAGCTCAAATTTAACTGCTTAATGCAAAACTTCGTATTACTATAAATTAATATGACGAATAAATTGGAATAGTTTTGAGCCCAACTTTGAAAAATCTTTGGTATTGTCATCTTCTATGAAGGTTTGAATTTTAAAACTCATCACTCTGTAATTCCATAATCGGAAATCGGAATCGGATAAAATACTCAAATTTTGTATGGGACCATACAAAGTTGGTGAATAGTCTGTGAATTTTTGTTCATGAAATTCATTCTTCTCTGAAATAACGATTGAGCTCTGCTGTTCCTGATACTTTCTGAACCGGAATTCGGTATAGCCGAAGTAAGTTTAATTCATCTTAGGAATTTAAAACCATTTCATTTGATTCAAATTTTTTGAAAATCAGTGCAACCATCTTTGAGAAATCGTGGGGCATTCCAAGTTATATTGGAACGGTAAATTCCGGTAAAATGAAATAAGTTTATTTTAGCTGAGTTTATTCAGCTATCAAAATCTGAAAACCCGATAAACCCGATTGAATTATGTGAAATTGATATATTTATTCTAATTACCTATCTGAAATTAACATTTTTACATATCATTCCCTGAAGCGAAAGTCGAATCTGACTAAAAACATGAAGTGACGTGATCTTAAGACCTTTAATTTGTATCTTAGGTGCACACTTTGAAAAAATGTTGTGAACTTACATTTTTAAGATTCACATAAAGGGAGAATCGTGGTTAATGTAAATTTACGTTCAAGAACATGTACTTGGAATTATTGGAGTTAAGAAAAAATGATTATAGCAAGACTGGCGACTTGAATCTGCTTGGCTGGTAAGCGGTTCACATAAATTCATGCAGTCGCACTTGCTAGTTGAATGGAAATTACATTCAGAACAAGTAAAATTCAGTCTAATCCATTGTTAAGCCATTACATACGAAATTTTCCGTCGTAGATCTTAATGAATTACATCATATGTGGGGTTAGGTTACTTGTGAAATTCAATTTTTTGCCATTTGCAAGAAAAATGAGGTACATTAAATTTAATCAGTATCTAAAGGTGAAAACAGATTGGAAACCTGATTTGAGATTTTGATTCTTTTGCTGTCTCTGGGAGCTAACTACGGGTACGAGTCTCGTCTCTGCGGTAACATTTTCGCGGTCTTCATTGCATAGTTACATAGATACTGATCATATTTAAAACTAGCTCAATAAAATAAAAAACTTTCTTTGGGTATAAACTAACATAACCATTTAAATTGGTAAACAGTTATGTCAAGTTATTAAGAACTTTTCTTAATTTTGCATCGTCACACCAAATTATTAAATACACTTTAACCTAAGTTATGGAACCGGAAGTCGGATTCGGATGAAATGAAACAGCAACCTATGGGACTATAAGAATTCATCTTTATGAACTGTGTCGAATGATACAGAACACTTAGCCCTCTGGACCAATTTCCACTAGTCAATTTTTCAAGTGATTGCATAAACTTTCTATATGAGAAAGGTAATAAGTGCACTTTTATAGAAAAGCATCGTTATCATGGTACAAATTGAATAAAAGAATTAGATATTAATATTTTTTCACCTTAAAAATATAAATTTTAATGTGGCATCCCTTCACGCTATTCGTACGTCGCTTATTAGTTTTGAATAATCATTTTGAATAACGATTTGAATGATTTATTGACACCTTTAACACTCATCGCCCTATAATTTAGGAGCCGGTAGTCGGATCTTGATGAAATTGCACAGTATATTTAAAGACGATGAGAGCTTTCATTTGAATCATGATTCGGGAAAATCGGCTTCACTGTTCCTGAGAAATCGAAGTGAGTTCCGTTTTTGGAGATTTTCTTCACTATTCTCGGTGCTTTCGGAAGCGGAAACCTATTAGTAGTAGTCCCAAATTAGTATTATATATTCACTAACCAAGCAGATCTACCAACTAGATGAATTTAGTTTATTAAAATGTGTTGAATAAGTTTTATTAAAATGTGCACCTCGTTTCGCTATCGCTTGTGAAAAATACTCATGAAATAGACAATTTTCACTAATCGCACTGTAATACCGAACCGAAAGTTGGATCTGGATCAATTTTTCGAGTACTTTTTGAAGAATTTTAAGACCTTTTATTTGCATCTTAGTTTGTGGCAATCGGTTATGTAATTTCCGAGAAAATTTCGATTTTTAATAAGTTTGCACATATTTCCTTGTAACTCCGGAACCGGAAGTCAGATTCAAATGAAATGTTTTTTGAATCTAAGTTTGTGAAAATCGGATCAGCCGTCTCTGAGAAACGTATGTGACTCTTTTTTTCCTATTTTTGGTGCATATCATCCTGTAATTCCGGAACCGGAAGTCAGCTCCAAATGAAACTCAGGAACTTTGTATGGGACCTTAACATCTTCCATTTGAATCTATGTTAGTGAAAATCGGTTCAGCCATCTCTCAGAAAATTGAGTGATATTTTGTGTCACATACACACATACATACATACATACATAAACACACACACACAGACAGACATTTTGTGATCTCGACGAACTGAGCCGAATGGCATATGATACTCGGTCCTCTGGGTCTCGGTTTTAAAGTCGGTTTTCACAGCGATTGCATAACGTTTCTATATGAGTAAGGCAAAAATAATAATAATATGAACATAAGTTTTCTCCGAGATGGCTGGACCGACTCTTATAAACTTATTTTTAAACGAAAGAGCTTAGGATCTTATGAGAATATTCTGAATTTTATCCATATCTGATTTTCGGTTCAGGAGTTATAATAGTACACAAAACAGGTTAGTAAAGTCTTCTTAATTGCAGATCTTGCCGTTTGATGATCAAACAAACTAATTTCGACAATACCGGAAATAGTGAATATAAACTCCAGAAAGCATTTCTCAGACCTAAATTTAAATAAAAGATCTTTTGATTGTATAAGTTGTTATGAAGTTATATGCGAATTGACTTCTCGGTCCGGAATTATTAAGGGAAAAATGTTGAAAATCTCCAACAAATCCCATCATTTTAGACGCGATACAAAAAACGTAAAATCTCGGCACAAAATGTGCTGTCCAATATATTTTGTCTTGCCAGTTGATTGTCAAATCGGCGTAAGCTATATCGTTCTTCAGTTACGGATGTACCGAATATTTCTCAGAAATGGTTAAATCGGATTTCACCGACTAAGATTCAAATCAAAGTTTGTGAAGTTTTTTGACATTCTGATTAATTTTATACGGAATCGACTGATCAAATTATTAATGCAAAATACCGATGGTCAAATTGATTCTGATAAAATAGATTTGTCTACCCACTGGAAAAACGGGTCTTCAATATCAAACGTGATCTAAGATATAATCTGAAATTAATATTCAACGAGACTACGTCTTAGTAAGTGTGGTGTAGGATGTCAAAGTTCTTAGATTGAATCAGATCGTAAGCTGCTAAGGTGTTTTGGAGTTTACGTAGTAAAAAAAGTACGGGTGTGTAATGTCAGAGACATAACTGGATGTCGTGAATACGAATAAAACTGACACGATTTCTTTACACTTTCGAATTCGAATTGATAGTTGATCGATTGTGTGAATTGCGAAACTTTCCCCGTTTTCACTACTAAAATTTTCAAAAATTTTTGACGTCGATTATCTCATTTCGGATTTGCATATTTCATTGAAAGAAACTATCAAGATGCTGTAAAGGATTCATTTTTGCCTTTTAGAAGGACCAAATTGTGGAATTCTCTACGATATTTAGCACAGTTCGGAACATTTTTCTAGAACGATTTTCGCACAGCGAAAAGTGCACGAAGCAAATCAAATTATTTTGGATTTTCACTAAACTGATGATTTCTACCTTCGATTTGCAAAGAAGTAATCTTAATAGTTCTTTAGATAACATTTAGAGCCATTAGAACGGCTGATTCTATATAATGTTGTCCACTTTTCGTTTCTTGTTTTCTTTCTCTCCAATGCATACCATCAGCAACTGATGCAATCGTTCTTGCTTGAATTGAAACTAGCTTTGCGTACAAACCGACACATACACTCGCAGTGCCAAATGATGCGAAACTGGTTTAATGCGTCTTCTCGTCTTGACGACCGGAAGGCAAATGAGAACTACGACCTGAGCGTTTGAGGGTTTTAACCACGCAGAAGGTGAGCTCTCCGATGCCGCTGTTTGAATGCGTCTTCTCGCCCCGACGTCTGCTTTTATCCAACGCACAAGAAGAAATGATCGATTTACGACCACAGTTCCCCTTTTATAACGTTCAGTTGATGATGTGCCTGACTACCTCAAAATCGTCGAACAAAAACTCTTGAAAATTTTGCTTGCGCATCGCGAAATCCGAACTACTCGCACAGTACTATTACTCGTACTTCCTGTTGGCGAAATGGTTGAATGTGACCAAATCAACTGTCATTATCCCAATGAAAGGGTTCGGAGATCGTTCCTTAGGAATCATGATTTGAGGGCAATTGAAAGTCGAAAATTGCAAAAGCGTCCAAAAGAATGGGCAACAGTTTTAGACGGAGCCCTCCGCTTTCCTTCCGAGAAGAGGTACAAGCAAGTTAAAAGTATCACTACAATCTAGAATCGATATAAAAAACGAAGATGAAGATGAAATTTTGTTACGATATACAAGATGATGAAACCAATTTCAAAGCAAACTTAAAACAGTTTCTTGAACAGGAACATTTTTCGAATACAGAAAGAGGAAAGCTAGCGAAAATGTTCAAATATATTAAGCTGTCAAATCTTGCAAAGAAATATTTCGTTTGGCAGGACATATAGTCATGTCGCTGCCATGGTGCCTCTTACATCGCCTACGTCTACTGCATTTTCTAATGCAGAACGAATGTACCGTTCTGTATTGACTGAATTTGGCATCTTACCATTACGGAGAATAAACTATGGAGTGGTATGCCATGAACAACATCCATGTGGTACCCAAGGACATGAACAGTATTGGGCTATCGTCAAGAATGCTGGAAGTCGTTTTAAAAGTTTCCTGATATACTTTTGAAACTCTTAAAAACCTAAATATGTTTGAAACAGGCCAAACGAGTAGATGCTGAAAAGAGCATTTAAGGAGTCCATTTGATTCAATTTATTGTAAATTAAACGTAAAATATCATCTCAGATTGTCATATTACATTCTATTAAAAAAATCGTGTAAACCAAATTAATGATTTTTGAGTCAGAAATGACATATGATCATTCTATCTTATACAATTTTAAACACTAGCATACATTAATTTTTGTTTTGCCTTTCTCATATAGAAAGGTTATTCAATCACTGTGAAAACCGACTTTTGAACCGAGGCCCGGAGGGCCGAGTGTCAAATACCATTCGACTCAGTTCGTCGAGTACACAAAATGTTTGTTTGTGTATGTGTGTGTATGTGCGTATGTGGGTATGTAACGTTTTTTTTGCACTAACTTTTCTCGGAGATGGCTGAACCGATTTTCACAAACTTAGATTCAAATGAAAGGTCTTGTGGTACCATACAAAGTTCCTGAATATTATTTGGATCCGACTTCCGGTTCCGGAATTATGGGGTCAAATGTGCAAAAAATTGTGAAAATAAGTGCACTAACTTTTTTCAGAGATGGCTGAACCGGTTTTCACAAACTTAGATACAAATGAAAGGTCGTGAGGTCCCATACCTGAATATTATTTGGATCCGACTTCCGGTTCGGGAGTTATGAGGTAAAATGTGCAAAAAAAAGAAAATATGTGTTCTAACTTTTCTCATAGATGGAGCGACTGATTTTCACAAACTTAGGTTCAAATGAAAGGTCATGTGGTCCCATACGTAATTTCCGACTTGTAGGGTAAAGTGGGTTAGAAATTGTATACCATCACTGAAAATGGGGAAAAACCTTAAAATTTTTTTAAAATCGACCTCAAATCTTTTCCAATTGATAGTTTTTATCAGTAGACGGTCAAACAAACTGATTTCGGTTATTCTTTCAAGAATCAATACCACAGTATTATATATGATAGTATGATTGATATGAGAAAGGCATCATTACACCACTGGGTGGATTAAAATAAATTTTTTTGTTTTAACTTTCTAACTCGCTAGTTACGGCAGCTCACAGTCTGTAGTTTCTCACACAATTGATCGTTACGTCAGAATAATACGAATGATTGCGTTCGGTGATGCTGCAAAATGCAAAGTATGGAGTTACCTGGTGACATGCATATGAGTTGAGATAGTTCGAATTTTCCCTTTTAGATTGAAAATTACGAGAGGTTAGAAAAGTTATTTCAGTAATGTGAAATTCAACTATTTGACGAATTACGTTCTTATAATTAATTACGAGAATTCAATTCATAAAAATCTGGCACCAGTAAAATTGGCGTTTTTTTCTGTTGTACACACTAAGACGACAAAATGTTTTTTTGATTGCAAAAGATTATTTTATAACTATTAGAACAGTATAAACCTCGAAAACAGTCCATAATTAATTTGGATGAAAAAATTATGAATATAGAGTCGGAACTGTCATAAAAAAAATCGCATATAACTCATGTCCCATCTTATACAGCAGATGCACCCTTTTCCGGTTCCAAAGAGCTGCAGTTTATTGTGCAATTATCGCGTACTTTGACTCGCCCTCAAATCTAGAGCAATCAAAAAGATGCACCTTGAGCAGCAATCGTCAGAATTAGTATATGCAGAGAAAAAAAAATGGCAGAGCCCGATTTTAGTTTTCGGGAATAAGGACACACTCGCATCTGGACTTCCCGTTTCCTTTTTCCAGGTTCGGTGCGCGAAGTTTCAACTGATACAATAGGATGAAGGAATGAGTAAGGAAAAAACTGTTGTTTGCGTATTCATCCTGCAACCGGCACGCAGGCAATGCAATGGGTGCGCGCGTGCGTCCAGACTTCGGAATCGGGAGACGAAAGGATCAGGTTGCAGATTGTGTTGCAAAGCTGTCGGTGCATATTCTCCGGCACAGACGGGGTAGACTTTATAGCAAAAAGGACTTTATTGCTGAAGCCTACTGCATCAATGCCAATTCTTTCATTCTTTCCATGTTTTCTTGTGGGCCTGCGACGTAGATTTTCCATCGTTTCGGATTTAGTTTTTTTTTCTTGTTGTTGCATTTGCTTCCGATGCTAATGTGCTGGCGGTTATGCCAGGTGTAGACTTTTTTCGGGAGGATCTTTTGGCAGTCGACGACCGATAGTTCGATGAACGTGTGTGGCTCGTGATGAAATGAGTGAGCACCAGCTGGTGTAAATTTTCCAATATGATTTGTGTTTTTGAATTTGCAGAAATTCGAATCGGAACTATGTTTTTTGTCAACGAAGCATGCATAGTATGTTTGTTGCAGATTGTTGATTTACTTCATAATTTCGTGTATTATTAAATTGCTGCTAAACGATCACATATTTATGTGAAAATAATGTCTGAGAAAAGAGAGAAACAAACTTAGGGTACTAAATCTTAAAGAAGACCTCAAAGTAACTTCTTCCCCATTGAATATCTGTTTAGATTTTTCCTTTCCATTATATATGATGAAAGTCTCTCTTGTTAGTACAGTCGCCATATTATTTTGCCGATTACTCGGACTAGTTGCAAATGGAAGATCTTTTTGTCAGTCAGAAGGCTATTGTTTTCGTTCTTTGATCCTTTGTTTACTATTTGAATTGTTCAAAGCTTTACATCAAAATTTTCAGGTTTTTAATAATATCTGTCCCAACCGAGCTTGAATATCAAATATATTTTAAAATTGAGATACCTCATCGTAATACGTATCAAACAAGGTATCGATTGTAAGAATGAGTCAAATATTCACGAATATATGATATTTTTGTGAAGTCGATTTTTTCGCCATGTCCCAATTCTAAATCAAAATTAGAAACAATGTTTAATACATTCGTTTTTGAATGATTGAAGCATTGAATACAGTAATTTTCACCATAGTATTTTGGCTCAATTTGTTTTTAGCTCTATCTCTTTTTGGCAACATAATTGTTCGACTGTGACGCGTTAATCCTTATATAGGAAATTCTGCATTTTCTCCAAATTCAATGTGATATCCCATGTAGTTTTATAACTACAATAAGAATTTTTTTTACATGGAGGTACCATACCGTTTTAAAAACCATGTTAATTGAAGAGACATTTTATTACCTTTTTTAATACACTTTCACTTTTCAAAAAACATCACTTAAAAATTCTGTCGGATCTGGATGAACTTTTCGGGGACTTTTCAAAGAATTTAATAACCTTGTATTTGCATCATAGTTTGTAAAAATCGTTTAAGAAATTTCCGAGAAAATTGATTGCACTTTTTTCATAGATGTGCACATATTGCCTTGTAATTCCGGAACCGGAAGTCGGCTCCAGATGAATTTCAATAGCGAGCTGTGGGACCATAGGACCTTTCGTTTGAATCTAAGTTTGTGAAAATCGGTTCATCCATCTCTGAGAAAGTGACATTATTTGTCACATACACATAGACATGCCTCCGTTTAAAATTCAGTTTTCACTGTTATTGTATAGCCTTTCTATATAGGAAAGGTAAAACCTTGCGAAAGATTGGACGAAACAACAAACGAAAAGAAAATATTGCCGCTGGAAACTTCATAACAAGATTTATTTTTTTCAGTAGACTAGATTGCTTCAATCAATATTTTGAAAAAAAAACAAGTTTTTTAACTTGTGCGTCCCTGTCAATTTTTCGACAGAAAATTTTTACAGTAAATTAAATCGAAAATAAATGTTTCAAATGAACGAACTTTAGATAAAGTTAACTGTATCGCTTCAGATTCACAAAATTTTCGGTTGGAATAAATTAACTTAAATTTAGCTATTAAAATTAACGCTTTTGTTTAATAAAATCATACATTGTTGTTAGGAATAAAATGATTTCTTTCTAACTAGCTTGCAAAGAAATTTTTGATACAAATTCAATTTCGATTTATTTTCGATTCCAAAATCTTAAAAGCCAAGCTTTTGATTGATATTGGAAACTTTTCTGACATTTAGCCCTTTTGTCACGAAATTAAAGTTATTCACATACTTTAATCAAGCTCTAGAATTTTAATATTTATAGTATCCAAAGAATCGGTGCTTCATCAGTCCGGTCCAGATAGAAATTAATTATTATAAGTTATCTAGGAAATAAAACAAGCAGATAAAATTTTACTTATTATTTTTTGATTTATGTTGAAGGGAGAAATTCTAATCAACATGAATCATATTTATGGGGGACGGGTTTAGCGTGATGGGATGGAATTCTCAAGCACGCACATAGGATCAGAAAGTTTGAAATGAACTTAAGGCTACAACCTCTATAACCGTTTTGTTATTTAAAACATTCTCCATTTCTATGCGTGTAAAACGTTTGAGTAGAGAGGGCTGGAATACACCACCCATGAGCACTTGTAAAACTAATGAAGCTTGAGAAAAAGTTCTGTTCATTTCCGAAGATACTAGGGTAAGGGCTCCCTATTTCATCTCAGCTCCAATTTCCATCTCATTCCTTCACCTCATAGCTTTGTACATTAATCATATCTTTAAACGTACCTGAACAAAACTGTGGAACGTTTTAAAACATTTATTCTAGGTTTTGCCACACTTTCCAATTGAAAAAAATAGTTAAAAAACCTTCAACGATCGCTTTTTTCATTTAAAATAAACTCACTTTTTGATTTAGGAACCACTTTCTTCTGAAGTTTTACAATTCATCATGTTTCTGTATATTTACTAATCGATTCGTCTCAAAACATGATCATTATTTCACATAATTACACAACTATTCAATGTTGGATGACTTTATAGTTAGTAATGTTCACTTTCCACTCATTTATTCAACGATTAAAGATTTCTGAAATTACCTGATGAGCAATAAAAGCAATGAAAAATATAAGATGAAAATTTGCACTTAATTCACTTGATTGCGCTTTAGTTTTCATCTCATTCGTATTGCAAGGTTGCCAAGTTATCTCATAATTTTAAATAAAAAAATTTATTTTTACTTCTTTAAAATACCATCAACAAGTATTTTTTGGTATCCGTGACATTAGTTTAATTATATCATTGATATTTATACAGGGTGATTTTTTAAGAGCTTGAGAACTTTTTTAAACAATAAAACGCATAAAATTTGCAAAATCTCATCGGTTCTTTATTTTAAACGTTAGATTGGTACATGACATTTACTTTTTGAAGATAATTTCATTTAAATGTTGACCGCGGCTGCGTCTTAGGTGGTCCATTCGGAAAGTCCAATTTTGGGCAACTTTTTCGAGCATTTCGGCCGGAATAGCCCGAATTTCTTCGGAAATGTTGTCTTCCAAAGCTGGAATAGTTACTGGCTTATTTCTGTAGACTTTAGACTTGACGTAGCCCCACAAAAAATAGTCTAAAGGCGTCAAATCGCATGATCTTGGTGGCCAACTTACCGGTCCATTTCTTGAGATGAATTGTTCTCCGAAGTTTTCCCTCAAAATGGCCATAGAATCGCGAGCTGTGTGGCATGTAGCGCCATCTTGTTGAAACCACATGTCAACCAAGTTCAGTTCTTCCTTTTTTGGCAACAAAAAGTTTGTTAGCATCGAACGATAGCGATCGCCATTCACTGTAACGTTGCGTCCAACAGCATCTTTGAAAAAATACGGTCCAATGATTCCACCAGCGTACAAACCACACCAAACAGTGCATTTTTCGGGATGCATGGGCAGTTCTTGAACGGCTTCTGGTTGCTCTTCACTCCAAATGCGGCAATTTTGCTTATTTACGTAGCCATTCAACCAGAAATGAGCCTCATCGCTGAACAAAATTTGTCGATAAAAAAGCGGATTTTCCGAATGGACCACCTAAGACGCAGCCGCGGTCAACATTTAAATGAAATTATCTTCAAAAAGTAAATGTCATGTACCAATCTAACGTTTAAAATAAAGAACCGATGAGATTTTGCAAATTTTATGCGTTTTATTGTTTAAAAAAGTTCTCAAGCTCTTAAAAAATCACCCTTTATATATAAATAAAACTGTTTCGGATTCTAATATTACCAAATAAAGCGTGTTAAATACTAATCAAATAACCATTGTGGCAAATTTAGTAGCACTGGTTTCTTTTCGCTATACGTCACCATAACACTGTTAAATGTGTGTGTTTCATCGGCTGTGCACAGAGATGCCAGATATTTTCCTAGAAAATATGTATCTGCTCTATCTGTTTTCACTAATAAAATGAATTAAATTCATATTCAACTCAAATTTAAATCAAATTCAAATTGGTTTCAAATTTCAATATAAATGTTTATCAGTTTTCATCATCAAACATTTGCACAAAAGATTTCCATTTTAACATGTGATTTGTCCGTTGATTAATAAACTTTTAAAGAAGTACTGCAATCAAATACTATTAAGATACTCAGAGAGAAAAGTCTAACGTTTTACTTCCCACTTTTTATGAACCTTTACAAACCTGTATTAAATTTAGAAAATCTGTAATCTGATTTAACGAACGCGAACGCAAAAATCTATACAATACAGATAAATCTGTATGAATGGCATCTCTGATACAGCATTTTGTTTTTAGAAGGGGTAATGCCTAAATAGTAAAAATTCTATTTTTGTTTTATTTTAAGTTCTCCAAATTAACTGCAGGGTAAAATTTAAACTTTGAAACGAAAGGTAATAAAAACGATCCAAAAAGTTTTAAACGTCGAAATGATTCCTAACTGTTTTTTTTTAAATATCGTGTGTTGTCTCATAGTTGGAATTAGGCCCTTTTTAACGAAAATTCGGACATTTTGAACCTGAGAGTGTAATAGTGCAATATTTTGGTTTTGATTGCTGTCGCCATTGCTAATTCATGGGATGAATAAAGGACCAACGATAGGATGAATATAAAACCTTTGAGATGGAATTAGGAGCACAGTAGTGAACATATCATAAGTGTTTTTAGCTGATTTTTTAAATATTATAATTTCGAAGGAATGTGGAGCAAGGCGAATTAAGCAGATATATGAAAAAATCGTAGTGATTTTGGTGGCTGAATCAGGTTTTTAAGGTAACGTCCTTACAAATGAGAAAACGGCTACGGTCGTCAACATGACTATAACCGCAGCTAACAGATATACACGCTCACATATGAACTGTGTGTAAAATTTGCTCAATCAGCGTGGCGAACACTTGCAGATGTCACTACGATCGAAACAAGGTGCTACCACGATTTGGGTGCCGCTTTCGCTTGAGACACATTTTTTTGTGCAACATTCACTACACACTAGATTTTTGTTTTGTTGGTTAAAATGACAAGCTTATTTTTGTTTTATTCCGATCGAATTCTCGTGTGATTTATGTGACATGGAAATAAAGTTGTCTTTAACACTTCATGTGATAAATGTTGAAATTGTTATAGTTGGAATATTTCTATAACTGGCTGGAGGATTTTTTTTTTCGTTACGGAACGTAGTGGAACGTTTTAAAAGATCGTGGTGAACAGTCGAGGAGGTGGCAGTAGTGTTTTCAACGTATAACAAATTTGAAATTTACACAGGAATTGTTCGAGCTTGTATATCTGTTATCTGTGTTATAACTGAGTGAGAAGACATGGGTATTTGATGTAAATTTATGCATCCATGTTAGAGTCAATGGTAATTTACGACAGTGATTGAAGATCCGAAGACTGAATCAATATTTCATGGAACGACAGTCACTACTCACGAGAATTGTTAAATGAACGGTTTTGGATAACTTTCAAACTTTTTGTTAAATTTGCTCTAATAAACGTTTTCTGACATACAGTCTGCTTTTTTTTTAAATTTTTCGTTGATAGTGTGATTATTACACTCTAATCAGAAACCATGTTAATTCCGGAGTCCGTCCATAAAAATACTGTGTAAAAAGCTACCTTAGTGTAAATCGATTAACTGTGTTCGACTACAACCACTGAAAAGCAAACATTGATGCAAAAAACATGTGGATCGAAAAAAAATGTATCATCTCACTGCTAGATGGATAAAGAACGCAGGAGCAGAGATTAATGGGGGTATCGTTACCCTATTTGGTATAAATATTTCGTCAATGAAAAGTAACCTTCTTCATCCAGTTACAGTTGGATATTCCTATTTGATCGTTCTCTAGCATTCCAATCAGATGGATAAATTATGGCACCTTGGACAAGTCTCATAGTGAAGTCAACTCAATTTCATGAAGGATTCAATATGAACAAGTTTTGATTTCAAAGCTTTGTGTTGTGAGCGTAATTTAGTATTATCAACCATCTAACGATTGTGTTCGAAGTTTGTTCAACTGACGGGAATTTCATAACCGTGCAATCCATTTTCGAAGATAATCATAATTTCTTCAAACATCTGCGTGAGTGTGCATTTCTACAATCAACCATGTTGTAATGAATGCTTCCAAAACATCAAGTTCATTTAGTAGAACAGTAAATGAAAGTTCGTAGGGCTGTGTATTTTCTGCGAGACTGATAGTACTTGTTCAATTAATATATCATATCTAAACTATTTTTCTCTTTGATACTTAACAAATTTAACAAATTTTGTTATTTTAACACTCCGAAATAAAAACTGAGAATCAAAGTCGTTTGTAAAAAAAAGTAGGAACGCTTACTTTGACTGATCATATTTCAGTCGTTAGTAGTCCGATTTTGAAAATTTAGAAGATAATTTTTTAACAATATAAATGAACTGTGACATTCTTCAATTATTCATTGATAATCAAATCGTAATCGAACTATAAACGTAATCAAAAATCTAAGTATAAGTAACGGAAATTATTACATATCTTGAAATACAAAGGGATGACATATGTACAAATAGATTACAAGAAACAAAAGTTTGTATTTCGAGTTTTCTCCAAATAACTCAAAACATTCATATTTTCACAGCAACTTTGGAAATACTCGGCACTTTTTAGGAATGCTGCGTAAATAGCTAAGTACTTTTGGATACCCATCGATTGATTTTTATACAAGCCATGATTAACAGAACAGAATTTTTTTCTAATTTTCCAGGAATGTTAAAAAAATTGATATAAGCACAGAAAATTTCAAATATCAAATGTTTGACACTCAACAAGGTATTCAAAGCAATAATTTAAGCATTCACAATCGATTGAATAATGCTCCAGCGTGAATTTGTGAAAGGAAATATTATCATGTTTATTGAAAAATCCTAAAAAAATCAAAGTCTTGGCATTACATTCCTTTTGTGGAATTTAGCATTTCTGTTTCAACAGACTTCACAGACGATTCTTAGTGTACAGAATCATTGCATGGCTAGTACGATGGATCCTACTGACACTAAGAATCCTTCCAGATCGGCGCTCGAACATACGACAACTGGCTTGTAAACCAGCCTCCTATGCATTGAACCGCCAACACGGGGTTTCAAAAAATTTTAAATTTTTGCGATATCTCGGATTTAACAAGCCATACTAAGTACACATCCAAGATTTTTTATATCAATCATATAAGTTTGATACCAGCTAAACTTTGAATAGTGGAATTATTTAGTATTTATTAAAAATCTCAAAAACTTAAATATTTTCACAAAAGTTCTAGAATCTTTGAAGTTTTTGACATTTGCTATTCAAAGTGATATTCAAAGCTAACATCTTAAGCATTTTTGTTCTCCAATCGATTGAAGTTTGCACCAGCTAAGATTGGTGGAGGGGAATAATGTCCTATTTACTGAAAATTTTTCTTCTGTTAATCATAGCTTTTATAAAAATCAATCGATGAGAAATCAAAGAAAAATCTTAGCTGTTTGCTCAGTATTCTTAAAAAAGTACCGAGTATATCTAATTTTCTAAAATTTCTGTGGAAATATCTATTTTTTGTGATATTTTGAGAAAACTCAAAACATAAGTTTTCATTTCTTGTTGCTATTATCAAATTCAATCTATTGGTATATGAGAATACAATATGTTGGTATATGAGAATACAGATATGTCATAAATACGAAGTTTCCCATTACTAATGCCTGGACTTTTGATTACATTTATAGTTAGATCAGCTGAGATATAGTCAGTCAAAAAAGCGTTCCCACTTTTCAGGGTACCCTGGGTAGTCCACACAACTTTTTAGCTCCTTGGTATTTGGAGTGTTAAGGAAATACTGGAGATTGTTTTATTAACCATTTAACTTTGTCAGTTAGTTCCCAACACACTGAAGATTGAAGTCGATCATAATTCATGAAATTCACAAAAAAGCGTGTTCTGATGAAAGCAGCTTGTAAATTGTTGAATTGCAATAGCTTTTTTTTTGTATACATTTTCTTCACACCATTAATGAATGTTCATTCACAGAACTTCCAATACTATATTATGTGTAGTAGTTCTAGAAGGTCTTCAAGAACATCTTTTGACTAACGATTGTTTCAAGTCCACTTGAACTTGTTTTTCTCATAATCAGTATCGAAGACGAAAAATATGCGGGAAAAACACCAATTAATGAAATAGTAAAAAAAACGTTAGAAAATTACACAAATTTGGCAGAACTTCATTTCAATCTTTTTCTAGTATGTTTTCGCGTTGGATACTGATAAACAATCCTGCTTTTTGCTTTTATATTAGATTATCATCAGCTATGGGATGAACTTTCAAGATATTAATCATAATGAATAATGGATTATATGAAGGTAGCCAATAAAGACTGAGCAGTTTTTATGCGTATAATCATGTGAATTTATGCTTGGGAGCCTGTTTCTCATTTATATTGTTCCAGCTGGTTTTTTTTCATAATTCATTTCCAGAGATTTATTTTAAAATTTTTTAATTACCTATTTAATAACTATTGCTGTTTACCAATATTAATATTCAATTAATATTCATAATTACCATGCGCAAAAACGTATGCTCATCATGTCTATTTGATAAATTTGTTCTAATCAATGAAAGAACGAAACAAAACAGCGAATTACACAAATCACAGCGTGACAAAATGAATGATATTGTTACAGCATGCGAATTCATGTAGTTGAAATGGTTAAGTTTAAGTTTTGCTATACTTGCTTGCTGTGTTGCGTCAAAAGCCTAACTCAGTTTTTCTTAATTTGGTATTTTAGGAAAAGACAATGATGCTACCAACCTTCAAAAATAAAACTGCACCAATTTATTCGTGTGTTCCTATCATACAAGCTTTCTCAGAGATTAACCCCTTATCGATCAAGGGAAATGTTTCCCTTCTATAAAAATCGTTATAGATTCTTCAATTACTATTAAATCGATGTTTTATTTTACTAAATGTTAAAGAAAACTCATTTCCAAGGCGACAAAATGTGTTTCTGAATGAATAATTAAAAAGAACTATCAATCTTTATTGCACTAAAAAGTTTGTGCAAAATGACGTATAGAAAATAGAATACACAATAAATGTGTTATGTGCAACGTCCACAAGTACATGAAATCGTTTCGTAGAATTCCATTACTAACTATTTATTTTACTATTCTGATAATCAAAGCAATAAATTAAATTACGATATAATAAACCCAACTCTTTTTTATTTATTTCTAAGAATAATAGGGAAATATATTTCCCATGAAATTGTAGGAAACTTATGCACCCTGCTATGTTTTCGGGTGATATTCTCTTAATTTCCACCCCCAATAGCTAAAATATTGTCATGTACTGACATATTTCGTCCTGCAAATCTTATGGTCGTGAAGGGGTTAATATGATCTATCGAAAAAACTGTAACCGATGAAAATCTAGTAAAACTCAAATGCCTCACATCACCCGAAATCAAATTATTCGGTCGGGCAACTTGTTGTCGTACACTTGCATCTGATGGAGTTGATGCAGCCTCCGAGATGGTGCACATGCAACTAACTTTATGAGATCCTGACCTACACTCCGGCACCCAGCAGCATCAGGATCGTCAGACTCTCTTTCTCTCTTGTGACGCACACAGATCACCGTGAGTCCAAGAAGCAGTCTTATGCTGTTCAGTTTCTTAGTTTAATCAAAAATAATGAACAAAAAAAAAGAAAACAACCGAAAAAAAATGCAGCTTTTGCGTCGCACGACTCAAAAGTGATCGGCGCGCGCGACTTGGTCCTGTGTATACACAGAGCACATCTGCCCCGCACACCAACAGCCAAAGGCTCCCAGCCATGCTCCAACAGTCGGGCGAGCAAGATAGAAATACAACTTCCTCCCTCTGCCAACCCACTGCACCAACAGGAAAATATGCTGCGTTGAGTCCGGTGCACATGTGTGTTGGGATGAAGTGAGACAGCCTGAGAACTGATGGTGGAAGTCGTCAGGGCAGGTGAGTGAATGCGAGGGCAGCTGAGCCATGCGACTTGCCGGGCGAGTGGCACGCGTGCCGCCAAGTTCGGCTACCGATCAGCTCAACTTCGGGCTCGCATAAACCTAAAACTTAAGCCATCACTAGTAGTAGTGTAGCAATCTGAGAGAGAGAGAATTTTTCTATTCTCTTATTCCTCCTGTATGCTTGCTTATGCTCAGCGAGGGTGGTGGAGGTATCCTGGTTATGCTGCTGCTGCACATGTGTTTTAGCCTCGAAAGACAGACGCAAAGGACTTCGGGACCTGTGCGTGAGTGAATGAATGAGTGTTGGTGGCTAGATCGTCCGGAGTAGGCACCTGAGCGAGAGTGTACAAAATGCAAGGGCTTAGGACGAAAAGGTATCATTTCGGGAGTAACCTCCATCGTTTTAACATCAACAGACTTTCGGAACAAGCAGTGCTAGTGCGGGCTTTGGCTGAGGCAAACGAATAAAAAATAACATTTTGGTTTTCTGGACTTCGTTTCAAGATCAGTTCAAAGCAAAGTGCGATCGAAAAAGGATCTAGTGAAAGATAGCAGTGCGTCTGGATTTTGGAACACTCACGTGCAAACAGGCAGCAGTGATTTTATGGCAACAGTAGTGAGAAGCATGGCTCTGGGACAAAATATTCACAATATTTTGCCGAATAATTGTATTCTATTGCAACAAAAACCGACGAATCATCAGGGAAAACGACCGATTGCTCCAGCCCCGATGATGGTGACCAGTCTTCCGCAGGCCGTCGGTCTCAAGACCAAGATAAGTGCATCGAAAAAGTTTGCCTATTGTGGGCTTCCGTATCCTCAGACTCCCCAGCAAACGGTGTCGGTTCAACGCCGAAACGCTCGGGAGCGAAACCGTGTCAAGCAGGTCAACAACGGATTTGCTAACCTACGACAACATATTCCCGGCACGGTTGTGACCGCTTTAACAAATGGAGGTCGTGGTGCCAGTAAAAAATTAAGCAAAGTGGATACCCTTCGCATAGCAGTCGAGTACATTCGCAACCTGCAGCGTATGCTGGATGAAAACAGTGAAAATACCAGCCAGAAGAGTTTGAATCAGGTCTCTTCCTCCAGTTCCTATTACGGCACTATGTCGGAACCTTCAACCGCTTCATCACCCGCTCCGTCACACTTATCGGAGAGTTCGACTTCCGGAACGATTATCTACAGTCAGATGGGTGGAACTACATTCAAACATGAACCCTACGACATTTATGTTGATCCATCAACTTCGCCAGCTCCGTCCTACACCTCCGAGACTTCCATTCAGCAACATCATCTACCACCTCAGCAGCACCATCAGATCATTATCCCCGGAATGACTAGTCTAAGTCCCAGTGGCAACAACAATTATATTCACGCAGTCGGTAGCCAACCGGTGGTGTACAAAACGGAACTGTATCCAAATCCTTACGCGGAGGAGATGAGCCCTCAGAACCCCGAAGATGAAGAGCTTCTCGATGCCATCTCCTGGTGGCAGCAGCAGTAATTTCATCTTGTTTTTTGCGACAATCGCCTTGAGGTTAGTATCGAATTTTCGCTCCACTCTGTCCTTTTTCCAATGAACGGGATTGTTTTTTCGGGCTTTCTTTCGCTCAGAACGACAAAAAAAAACAAATAGTCTTACAAAAAAAATTGGAAGAAAAGAATCTAAAGATTTTTCTTCTTTTATCTACTTACAGAGCAAGCCAAAAAAAAACTTCTTCGTACGACTTGTGTGTCGAACGAAAATTCCGGATGGCCGTATCGAAAGTGCTCTACAGCATTGGCAGTCGCGATGTCTGGAACTTCAGCCTGGAAAGCTAAGTCTCGAACTCCAGCCGCACGCCGCTGGCCATTGGTGGCATCCGGGAAACAAACAGACTGTACTACAACTAACTATCTAGTAAAATGGCTAAGGTTAGCAAGTCCTACTACTGTATACTGCCAATTGTTAGTCTTTAGCATATGAGATCAACAAAAAAAAACGCACACATGTGAAATCTAGTCAAACTCCCATCGGTAGTGGGACGGTGAGTCAAAGTGGTAATCCAAGTAAATATGTAATCTGTAATCGTTTAGCTTGTGCCTTAAGAAACATTGTTAGTAGCAATTAGGAGTTTGTATGAGGTATGCTTTGCGAGAAACAGAATTTGTTAGGCGACAGCACAACCAGTGACTTTTATGTACGTTAAGTTTAAACCTAGTTTAGGGAAAGTTAAGTATAAGAAACGTTTAAGTTGTATACAAATTTTGAAAATTATTTCCGGCCTGGAAAAAACAATAAACTGAAACAATAAATTTAAACCTTGACTTTATCTTATAAAATTTCGTACCTGTCGAAATCCTTCCCGAAACACCCGTGAGGGTCATAAAGTGAAGTTAATTACTTCACACCTCCTAAGAAAAATTTTGCCTAGTTCGCCAGATGTGATTTGCATTTTATTGAACCTGTTTACATGCATTGCACTGCGTTCAAACGAGGGACCATGCTGATTGCAGTTCCAGGTACTGCACCGTCTCAAGTGGTTCTTCCTTTCTGCTACTGCTGTGATTTATGGTTAGGTAAGGGAATTTATGGGCGAACACTGCAGAAATTTTTGCTTTTCTTGAACTTGAAATAAAAAAAAACACAAACGAAAAGAAAATCTCAGAACATCCAACCCACCAACCATCACGAAAGGAAAAAGGAGGCAACCAGGACGAAAGATCGGTGTAAGATTTGAAAAAGAAAGAGAAAAAAAACTGAATTCATTTTTTTTCAGACAGGAGGTTTCGTCTTTCAAAGGAAATGAATGATGGGATGCCTACGTCGTTTGAGAATAGTATTTCTGTGTCCTTTGCTTCGTTAAAAAGAAAAATAAAAATCGCTGGGCATAATAATACTGAGGGATTTTCTCTAAGAATAATTTGAAGAAGTAGAAAGAAATTACTTTTACTTAAGAACGGATCGGTTGAATCCTTAGACTTCCATTTGTGATTAACATAGACTAATTAAATCTGACGATGACTTATAGTCTTATATGTATCATTACAAACATCGGCTTTTTAATGTTGTTAATTCAAATTCACATTAAAAATAGTTCAGTTTTATGAACCCATTGAAAATTTCGCCGAAAATATCGTGACAGTATTGTACCCAGCAGTGAAACAATTCAACGATTAACGTTAATTTGTTAAAACAACAATCAATACGATGTCCAAATGATACATGCCAATAGACTATTTTAATCATTTCTACTCTATTGAGAATAAGGGAATGATTGTGTAATTTATCCATGGATCTGATTCACGTGCTCAAGTCCCATAGTAAAGTTAGCTTATAGGTACTTGGATAAAAAGGTATGGAGAGCCTTAAATTTCAAAAACTTTTTTTTATGGAGGAGACTTTGGTCCGCAATTTCAAATATTAATTATCTTAAGAGAATTCCAAAACCAAGGGATTAACAGGTAATCTTGATATCTTTAAAAGTTGCCATAAATTTTGAGTTATTCAAGATGCCGGATGGAAGGGAGTTGAAATAAATATGAAATCCGGTAAAGGATGAACGTTAGGCGAACGCTCAAGTTTCGGCTACGGGGTTATTTTTTCACAAAATTTTGCTTTCGTTGAATAAAACTAAGATAATGACGACATCACATCTTTACAAATACATGAAAAACTGTTCTGGCTGAGTTGTCAAAATTGAAAAGATAATTTTCATCTTAAATTTTAAAAATAAATATAAGACTACGTGGATCTTTTACGAACCTTCTCTCCCAAACCCTCGAAGATGAATGTAAACTTCAATTAATTGACTCTCCTTCCCAATCCTATGCACTTTAAGACAATGTTTTAAGCGCAGATAGCAGATCGCAATATACCAACTTCATGGCTTTAACCCTTAAATGAATGATTTTCTTTTTTGTTATGAAAAAATATTCTTGAAGTAAATCGAGTTTCTAAAAATTGGAAAGACAACAATTATTGAAATTGTAATTTACTTGAAATTGCAAAGGAAACAGTCGGAATATGGCAACCTTGTGAGTTTACGTATAGAATAAAATCAATTATGAAGAATTGCGTACATAGAGAAATATTTCAAAATATACCGTGATTTTATTTTCACTACAATAACAATAAATTAAAACTACTTTCAGTCGAGTTAGTTCGAATGTTCCGTAACACTAGAAATTTCAAATATTCCTTACAAAATTCGGTTTCCCAGCAATTCTACACTTTTTGCCAAAAATGGTAAAACCAACCCATGCACAACCTGAAAGAAATGAGCCTGTTTCATATGTGTTCCACTGAATTCAGGACGGCGCTAGTGTACCTAAACAATACGGGTGCAATGAATTATGAAACAAAAAGATTACAAGATAAACCAGTGCTTTATTACGTTATCTACGGTCACTGTGTATGCGTTCAGCAATATATTTAAAAGGAGTGTAATTTTCATGTTGTGACTCCGCAAGAACTCCTGAATGAAATGAAAATATTACGAATTTTTCTAAAAGCGCTGCATAGCAATAAACTCATCAATAACACACGTCATAAATCTCCAAACATGCGTAGATTTTAATTCTTTTTTAATCTTTTAATTCACTCTGCCCAACGTCTTATTTTTGGTCTAAAAGATAACTACTAATAGTAATTGATAGAACTAGAAATTAAGTGTGTTTTTTGAAATGTGGTGTTGGTGTGTGACTAAAGAATACCTAACGTATTTAGTCGTATCAATGAATTAGTAGCCAGTGGTAGGAGTATTTGTTATCATTGGATGATCTTCTAACGACTCGGATAAAGATAAGGAAATTGTTCTTTAAGATTCAGTAGAATACATTACTTCACGTTCATTGTTCTTTAAAATGTGATGAACTACTTTTAAACCTTCTATTGATGAAAAGAGAAAAATTATACTTATACTAAACCATAGTAACTTATCATCATAATTATTTTATTAATGTCAAGAAATGCTACCAAAACTTATTTTACTTATTTAAATAAAAAATTTAAATCGCAGATTGACGAAAAACATATACGTTATTTCCAAATATTATTCTATTTACGACGCCATTGTGGAACCAAGGAACCTTATATTCTCGATGTATGGGAGCTGTCAAGTTGTCCACGAGCTGGGTAAAACAGGACGCTTGGAATGCTATTCATAACCTTTGTAAACTGCTTAAGAGTTATTTACTAATTTGGGAATCGCAACATTCCGAAGGTCTCCCAGGAGTGGGTTCGCCAAGTTTTACTTCCGCAATTTCTGTACTCATTCTGGTTAGACTTTTTGATAAACAGTTTACGCTGTCTTGTAGATACAATTTTTGAGCATATATGTGGATGTTTTAATTACTGAATAAAAATCAGGGAAATAGTTTTTAACAATCAAATGCGGAGAAAAAAAATTCGCCCAACAACCCAAGGGCTTGGGTAGGTTGGCCGAGTTTGGTAAAATATGTGAAACATATCAAATGCATCAATGGAAAACGTTTATTAGTGAAAAAAGTAGCGTGCACGATTTTGTATTATGTAGAAACGTTAAAAAACTTCGATCCTCACTTTTCAGCCCTTTTAACTATTGTACACTTAGTTTCGGAAGCATTTGCGAACTTTTTACAGCTCTCGTTGCTATCTTTTCTTATACCAGCGTACACGCTTACGTTTGATTTAGATTTCCTCCTCCTCCAATGCTGCTTTTACTAACAAATCGGTCAAAATCAATCGGCGTTTACAACGTTCACACTCCTTCGAATCAGCTCATGCACTCGTTTTTTGGAAAGGTCTGACCTATTCAGAGATGCCAATATCTGCATCAGAGCTTTGTTCGGGATCAATATGTGTCATTTTCTAACATTTAACTAGTCTAAAAACTAACTTTGAAGATTTTGTGTTATCGTCATCTTCTATGACGGTTTGAAATTTAAAAACTCATCACCCTGCAATTCCAGATTCGAAAGTAGGAATCGGATAAATCTTAGCAATTTTGTATGGGTCAATAAGTCTTTTAATTAGAAGTTTTGCTAATGAAAATCATTTTGGACATCTTTGGGGAAACGATTGAGCTTCTCTATTCCGGAAATCGGTGTAACCGAAGTCAGTTACATTAACCTAAGTGATTGTAAACCATTTTATTTGATTCGACATTTTTCAAAGTTAAGTGTAGCCATTTTTGAGAAATCGTGGTGCGTTCCAAATCACTTGTTTGGGTACCATCCGGAATCGATAATCGAATACCGGTGAAACAGAAAAAAGTATATTTGGCCATCGACTCTCAAAATCTGTGAGGCCGATAAACCCGATCAATTTTTGTGAAATTGACATTTTTATACTAATCACCATGTATCTCCTGAACTGGAATTCTCATCTTATAAAAAACACAAAGTTTTTGAAGATCTTAAAACCTTTCATTTGAATCATAAATTGAGAAAATCGGAAAACCCATCTACGAGAAAATGAGTGATATTATTTTAAATTTGTTACACATATCCTGAAGTTGCGGAACAAGAAGTCGGATAGACATTAAATTGAGGAACCTTGCATGGGAGCATAGGACCTTTCATATGAATCGAAGTTTGTAGAAATCGGTTAAGCCATAGTCGAGAAAAAGTTAATTTATTTGTCACACATATTTTCTGATCTCGACAATCTGATTTGAATTATGAATTTAAGAAGTTATATTCTTCCAACAATTATTTCTGTAAGCAGTTTAAATCAATATAAATAATGAATATGGTTTTGAATTCGAATATAGTGCGATCTTTCTAATATATCAGACATGAACATTTAGGGTTTTTTTTGGTTTGTACAGAAAAGCACATATTTCATTTTAGCTTTCTTCACGTTTCGCCTTCGGCTCATCAGTGCATAAAACAGTTCAAATTGAACTACCATCTCCGCATAACAGTTCAATTTGAACCGCTAAGCAGAGGCAAAGTTTACACTATTTATGTAACGACTTTTTGGATATTACACCGAGATGTTCAAAATGTTCACACTCTGCGGCGACCAGTAGTCAGTCGTCACTCGTTTTCGTTCTAGCCATCAGAAAGGATATTGCATCTCGGTTCAATAGACCTTTCAAATCAGTCCAATCATCTCTCTCTCACACACACACACACACACACACACACACACACACACACACACACACACACACACAATTATTTGCTCAGTTCGTCGAGCTGAGAAGATTGGTATATGTAACTCTGCCCTATATATAAAGCGAAAATTGCAAATTTTGAGCATGAGCTTGAGCTTGAGCGACCACCCCTGGTTGCTACTCCGTTACTGATCGGGATTAGCTGAAATTGTACAGGGAGTTTCTAGATGATCCGACCTGGGACTGGTAAATCATCCTTCAATGTACATCTTCTGGTAATCCCAGAATTCATTGATCAGTACCGGCGCCGGCCTGGCCCGAACGTAGATCGTCTAAGGAATGGGAAGGGATGTTAGTCCAACACTTGTTGTTACTAGAGGCCGTATATACTACTGCGCACTCCACAAGTGTCACGGGAGAAGGATATTTGTTAGTAAAAATTTCAGTATTGGTTTTGCGCGCGACTCAGTATGTTCCGGTTTCAAGATGCTCGGATGCACCACTAAACTCACTGACTTCCCGAGTGAACGTTTCACCAGTCTGCTATATTGAAGCCCCGGGTAGTCTTGATTCACTGCTCTTATTCGAGGAAACTAAAGAAAAATTTGCAATACTATCGTGTAAAGAATAGAAAACTTCCCTATTTTTTATAAATGAAATTACGTGACACAAAATAAACGAGTGGATAGGATTTAGACAAAATAGTTGATTCATTGCATTGACATATTCTAAACAGTTATTATAAAATCATTTTAAATCACCAAATAATGGTCAACAGATTTCACGCGATTTTTTTTAATTTTATAAATTATTAATTGGTTATATTGGTTGATCTGGGTAGCCGGCTACCGAGAAAAATGTTAATTTATTGTTTCAAATATTAATATCAAGTGTTTTTACTATGTATTAAATATACCGATATATGTTATCTCTGTTGTTAACTTTGTAACATCCACGGATTTGCGCAATAGTTGATTTTTATCATTCAATTTATAATCCCAAAAGACAATCAATAACATCTAAGAAGAAAACAATCCAAATAAAACTTTTCTCTGAAGCTAGACGGAAATTGATAGGTTGAATGAAGAGAGCCCCTTATAAAGTTAAATCTGCAAATTTTGGCATAAAAGTTTGCATAACTCAGAAAGTAAACACAAACAATAGCGTACATACACTGCCCTGCAAAAGTTCATGAACATGAAAACATGAAAAAATCGTTCAGTTTTCTATTCGTTATTTTATTCATCATTCTACATTTTGATGTACGTATTTGTGTGGCAGCATATTTATGAATGATTGCTGAATAATTTCTTCGAAATATCATTTATTTATTCTATCGAAATATTATAATATGAACATTGTGATAAATAATGCTATTGGAGTGCAACAGCTATTTTTTAAACTCAGATTCGATGCATCGACACTTGAAAATGTCCTCCAATGACTTAGAAGCCCACCAGATTTAAATTGCAAGAAACATGACATCAATCTAGACAATTTGACGATTGGTGCACTGAACAGGATTTTCATTAGAATTGCTGCTTCCAGATTCTGATCAAAATTTCTAAAATGGCAAGAGCAAAGCAAATACCGAAAGAAAACCGAGCTCAAATAGTGATTTTGAATAAAACCAATAAGTAACGCAAAGAGAAATATCACAAATAGCGGATATGTTTGTACTCATTTTCTAAATGATATTCTCAAATCCGTTACAACTGTCTGAGGATGATGATTCAAATGCCAAATAAACAAGCATATTTTCCTAACTGAGTCCAAACTTTTGCTGCGCAGTGTACCTCCAGGAAAACCTTTCATTTGCAACTAGTTTGGTCAAAATCGGTCCTGTCATCTCTGATATCTACGCCTCTTTATTTTGCATACACATACATATTCACTACAAACACACAGACATTTGATCAGTTCGTCGAGTTGAATTGATTGGTATATTATACTCGGCCCTCCCGGCCTAACCTTTTGTAATGTTCGAGCGAATTCTTTGCCTTTTTTTATACCTATAAAAAAGGTAAAACCATTACTTAGAGTGAGATTGGCCATTTCTGTTTAATACGTTGGCCCAAAGAATAAGAAGAGAATAGGTGCAATCGCTTCAAATTTTCGCATCAGTATAACAGAAATATTGCACATTTTTCTCTTTTTTTCCAATGATACTGTTTCTAGTGTTGAGATTTTTATCTAAAAATCCTGTTAGGCAAATAAAAGTAGTTGTATTTCTCTGTGACTAGGCCTGCCCGTTTGGGTAAATAAAATTTAGGATACAATAAGTTACTTCCGATTTCGGTATCAATACTGTCAAACTGCTAAACATTGTCGTAATTCCAAGTCAATCATCTCGATTGTATCCCGATGGAAGTGAATCTCTTATCGATTTTTTTATCAATCATTACACCAAATCCACGCTTATCGACCTGGACAGTGGCGCAGACGAAATGAAGATGCATGCAAATATTGAATTGCCAGTGATAAGGAAGTAAGTTCGACAACGCACGGACGCACGACGCTGACGAATGGCGCATACTTTGTCAACCGTTTCGTGAAACTAAATCGATGTCTGAAATTGAATCGTCAACTACAATCACAATATGGACTTCAGTTAGCTAACAACTCGAACCGGATACTTAGAAAATTTATGACAGAATCATACTACTCACAGTTGGTCGTTGTGTGTCGCCTCCCGCTCGGCGGCAAAAACGAAGCGACTGCGAAAGAAATGTGGACTTGTTGGAAGTTATTTGAAGAACTCTTGAACAGCAAGTTCATTGGTGATACCATGTGTATTCAACGAATTGGAGAAACTAAAAAAAAATCTGTGAGAACACGTGTTACCACTCCAGGACTACCATACAAGCATGGGACGTGCGGGGAAATGCGCCCAGGGCGTGCTTTCAATTTTGCTTTACATATTCCTTTCTTCATTCGAAGGAGGCGCGCGCGACTTAAGTGCTCTCAAGTGTGAACTATTGAGGAATGGATCCTGTTCCCTACGCTGAACTGTGATCCTCTGTTCTATGATATCTGTATTGTCCTTGACTGAAAAACGACTGAATCTCTGTCTAACGGTGCCGAGCATTTATTCCAACACAGTAACAATAGAGTGGGTAACGAATAGAGACAATGATCGTACCTATGCCAACAACAAGATTTCATTCAACGTTGCAGATCTTCTCTCGATTTCCACTGAACATGGTTTCACGGCGGGTGGTTAAACCACTGGATTGCGGAATTGTCATCCATGCTCAATCATAATTTTCCATCGAAATCTGTCAAAACAGATCCAACGGTTTTGCGTGAGGTCTCTATTTATCGCTCGTCACAAATCTCTACGAAACAGGCAAAGATTTGATCTTTGTCCACATGTTGAATCGAAATTAAATGAAAACATAAACTAACCAAAATTTGCCCACCAGCATCTCGGAATTGCTACATCGAACCGATCCAAAGAGACAAAAGGATCAAGCCCCTTTTTGATCCTATTCATTCTCCGATAGGTGACATTTTACAGAAATGTATCAATATTTTCATTCCGACCTTTTTGTCTAGTCTAATGCTTTGTTTTTACATGACAATCTCACCACACAGACCTACAATTGTGTATTCTTAGGCACATATGAGGAACAAGCATTGATCTTAGTTAAAAAAAATTCTTTCGATTATGTTGAACATTTTCTGTGCACGAATAGAATGCACAACGAGTACTTAATAGATACCAATATATGACAGATACTTAATTTCGTCTACGTCGTTGATGAGTATTATCATATTATATACGTAACAGTTTAATCTTAAACAAAAGATCCCGTGTACATCATAACCCGTTAACCAACTAACCACTTGCGTGACTAAAAAAAGCGCAGTTTTGAGTAGTGACTAGGGTTACCATCTACACTGCCGGACTAACAAAAAAATTTCTGGGCCGAAGCACGACCGACGACTGTTAATGATTAATGATTCATATTGGAACTATTCTTCCAATTTTACTAAGGTTGAACTGAATTACGGCATTCAGAATTGAGATCTTGAACCTCTATATTCTATATTGCATTCAGGCTTATCCATGTTAGATTTGCATATCTTCTTCTGGCTTTGATAGTATTGGACAAGGAAAATACTCTTTGAATCTTCTTTTACATGTATTTTTTCGGACTTTCCAATTACTCGGTGCTACAAAAAAAATTGATACACTCGAGAAATGACACAGCGGAGGTTGTATACATAGTCGAGTAATGCACGAAAAATCTGTTTTTTGGAACCTCCAATTTTTTTTATTTATTTAAAATAGAAACGTGTTTTAAAAATTTTTATATGTATTTAGATATCCCTATAAATTTTTCGAAGATTTTGAAGAACTAATACAAATTTGAAAAGGCATTGTTTAATCTATCTTGTTGTGAGTTTTCATCGAGTAAAGCTGGAAACATAGTTATTATGTTTTTTTTTATTTGACCATTGTTTATTGCAAATTATAACCAAAATTTCATATTTACGTGTATGTAAATATGTTTTCTATTTTAAAACTCAGAAACAGCAATGTAAATTCGTCGTGATTTCATTACATGTAGTGTGTAGCTATACCGAAGCTTTTAGTATACTGTTATGAGTCGGTAATACATTATGCTCAGGGTCCTGCCGAATGGTTTCTTTTATGCCTTTAATCTTAACAGCTGATTGATTTGTTGGGCATAAGTCATGGAAATCGGGTCGTTTTGCCCCCAAAAATTTTAGACGATAAATTTGATGATTTTTCTATGAAATTGCAAATACATCGTTTGTATTAGAACTAATTTTAGAAATCCGAATGATTGGCAAAGAAGTTCAAATCGTCTTCCTTACCCTAGAAAATTACTATGGAACGAACATCAAATATTACTTATAACAGAGACATAATTGGTTTTTTTAAAGTTTTCCAGATATGATTGAACCATCGCTACCAAAAGTTTATAGTAATCTGTTGTTATGGCGGACTTTCAGTTTCATTAAAATTTCAGTAAAAAATATTGGTAACTTTTGAGAAAAGCAAAAGGTGCATTATACCTCGGGGGTACGTTTTACCCCATCTTCCCCTACATATTGTTTTGTTTTCATCAGGAAACGTATTGGCCGTTCGAAAGAGAAAAAGAGCGAAATGATCTTTTTTAATTTAATATTAATATTTGAATAAAAACTTTACACAATTCAATTTGGAATTGATTATAAACATTTTCAAATTTTGAAATTAGGCCGTCATTCAAAAACCAAATGTCATATCATTGTTTTTAAAAACATCTTCAGTAAAGTGAAATAGAAAAATGTGTTTTTTTACTGTGCTACACTGAGCTAAAATTTCTTTTTCACATTATATGATATTCTCATGATTTTGCACTATTAGCATTTCCAATGATAGCTACAAGGTGTATTAAACTTCATGCCAAATATATAATATAATCTTATGAAACATAAAACTCTTCTTAATGTTATTTTTACAAGACTTTCATATAACGAATAAAATTTCCAGCCTGAGTCAAATTTACTGGCGCGCGTTGTAACTATTACTAAATATACACACAATATACATTGGAACAATTCATGAAACGCATCTTATATTCACTTCAAATTTATATAGATAGGTTTATCTATACCATATGGTTATTTTTTTAAATTTATATATAACTTTTGATGGAGGTTATCCCATTGCTATATAGCAGTTTTAAATGGATCAAAAGATTGCCAGTTGATTGAACAAGTGATACGTGTAAGATTCAAATTAAAAATACTGGGATTAAGGAATAATCATCCGTAAACAGGAATAAAAAACAACAATAAAAATAATTATCAAAAACTTATTGTAATATTTTTTGTATATACAGCGTTTCATAATATAACTTTGTTTTAATATTACTTACTTCCTTACTTCTTTGGAACTGGCTGATTTCATCGGATATTTACTGTTACCAGACGAATCAGATGCACTACGAATAGCAGATATTCTCAAACTTCTACTTTCTCGAGGATTTATGCTATACTAGTGTTCAGTTCCGTAAGAGAGCACCTCCTGATATTTGCGAAGGAGAAATGGGATCCCGAAACTGAAAGTAAATAATTCAAATCCTCTTACTAGACAGACAGCGTAATGAAACGTACCGGATATTTATTTCAAGGTCCGTAAGAGCCTATCCTTGAACGAAGTTGAATGAGCCGTCTTGTCAACGATTTAAAATAACATTGACAACTTCCTAAAAAACTGTCTGCTGAAGTTATAGGATATGATGAATATCGAGGTTACAACTCTTTCTTCAGCTTCAAACAGTACGATTCACGACTATTCTTTCGTAAAAATAAACTCCATTATATGTCTTTAAAATTAAAATATTATCGCAATAAAACTTGCTATTTTCTTCAACTTAAGAAAACAGTGTGTCTTTTTCTTCCTTGTTGCAGATTTTATACACGCTTCCAATGAAGGTTATAAGTTTTCATATGACTTTTTTATAATCAGCATTCAATCATGCATAGAAAAATGTAATGAATATTAAAATTCTATTGAAATTCATATCAATATCATAAAGATTATGAAGATATAAAATATAGATGGAACATCATTTAGATTTTATGTAAAGTTCCATTAAAAGTCATAAGTTGTCATATGTCTTTTATGGAATATCATCTGCGTACGATTTATATTATACATCCAATGAATATTGATTATGTAACGTGTGAGGTTGGATCGAATTTCCATATTAATTATATGGGATATTCTTATATTTTTTTATTATGGTAACGTCTATTTAGATTTAACGTACACTTTAAATAACGATTATAAGTTTTCATATAACTTCTATAAATAATATTCTGCATATGATTCATATGACAAATCTAATGAATATAAATAAGATTTTCATTTCAGTGTACTGCTCTTTATTGAAGCATAGTATTAATCGTATGGAAAGTCAAACTCTTTTATGGGATGTAAAGAGCAACTGTGACAGCAATTTGAACAAAATATTGCACTTTTAGACTCTCAGGCAAAGAATATCAAAATTCTTCTTAAATAGACCGAATGCCAACTGTGAGACAACACAGTATATTTTTGAAACCAGTTTGGAATCAATTGGGATTTTATAAATTGTTGGGTCGTTTTCGTTTTCTTTCGTTTTACATTTAAAACTTTATTATAAGATTAATCTGGATTAGCTCTTTCAAAAATATGAAAATCTGAGTTGCACAACCAATGAAACACACACACACACTTAACGGCGTTACGTTGACATATATAGGAATAAAACTAGTCCCGATCAGATGCACATAACTAAATCATAACACAAGTATATCAACAGTTGATATGTATAACAATTTGTGTTATTTTGAGATATTTAACAAATTAAAACTGTTGAAAGTTAAAACTTATGATAACAATATAATAATTATTTAGGGGTTTGGTACCACGTGGGTACCGGATTTGTGCTAAGTACACATAACTATTTTCATTTTTTACGTTTCGCTTTCAGCTCATCAGTGCGTCAGCAGTTTATGTTGAACTGCTAACGCCACCTAACGGTTCAACATAAACCGCTGAGCAGACGTAAAGTTAATGCTATTTACATATACACTTATCACACCGAAGTGCTATGTCTTTACTGACGCGTCGAAAGAAACGAAACTAAGTGACGAGGTTCTGGCTGTCAACAGATAGTAGTTATTTAGGGGTTTGGTACCCCGTGGGTTACGGATTTATGCTAAGTACACATACGTAAAAAATGAAAATAGTTATGTGTACTTAGCACAAATCCGGTACCCACGTGGTACCGAACCCCTAAATAACTACTCATCAAAAAAATCAAAAAATCAAAAAAATCAAATCAAAACAATAATCGCAATGCAAAATCAAAACAATAATCGCAATGCAAAATCAACAACTTTTTTAGTTGAAATCTGTTCGCGTCGCTTAAAAATGTCAATGAAAACAACATCGATGGTTATAGCGTTTGGTGAAATTGTGTTCATTCGATTTGAGAAATTTATGATTCCATAACAAGTGTTTATCTAACAGCGGTGTTGTGATAAAGTTAACTTTGTTTAAGATGAAAAAGATTTGGTGACAAATTAGAAAATGTTAATGAATGATCATCTCGTAATCTTTCAGGTATGCGCACAAATTTTATGCTTCTAATTCGATCATTGATTTACGTCTAGCAGACTGTTTTACTTCCAGCTGTTTGATACCGATGATGATGTTCATACATTAGCAATAAAATGCTTTTGACATGAATTTAATTTATAAAAGTAACAGGAGCGAAGGGTTTCAAACACACAGAACGCGCTGCGATTGAATGGCGCGTGTGAATTGCCGTCGCAAAATTCCAATTCCCAGCGGTTGATGCACCCAAGTTCATATAAATTAACTAAAATTATCAGTGCATAACTTTAGTTCAACCGTTTGAAGGCATTATCTTTCAATACTCATTTTAGATAAGTTTAATAATTTCGCTAATTTACTCGCCCCTCCGGGCACTTTTGCTGATTAGAAACGTTTTTCTACATTAATCATTTCCGATCGAATCAGAAGTATTTTTTTAGAATTTAGATCTTTACTGATCTCGACTTGACATGATCATGATCATACAAAAATCAAAATCACTTAGAGATCAGATCAGTTCTGATTTCGTAATGATAATTTATTCCTTGGTTAAGATCACTTGAAATCAGCAGTGATCGGTGGTTTTCACAGCCCTGTTAATAACTAATGATATCACATGTCAATATAAAATACTGTTTTCTATTTTAACAACGATATTCATTTCATGAATCTCAACATACCGAACTTATTTCAAATAGATCATGACGTGTATCAGTAAGTATATTTTAGTTATTTTCGCAAATCAATAACATTGTTCGAGTTGATTCAACTATTTGCAACGTCTAAAACAAATAAAACCGATTTATTTTGCAACTAACAGAATTTTGTTTCAATAACAACACCAGTTATTTCAACTAAATTATTTGTTGAAATTGAAAGGTATGTGTCCTCACAAATTGACAGCATTTTTTTCAAACAGTCAAATTAGTTGTTTCAACCATCGTTTCTGTTAATCGAAAAACAAAAATGACAGTTTAGTTAAAACAAAAATCGATTAGTTGTACCAAATTTCAACCAATCGAATTCAGAAAATCAACTAATATTCTGGTTGAAATGGGATCGCGGGTGGTTCCGTGCTGAGCCATAAAGACAGGCTTCCAAAGAGGAGTGATCGGTGACAAATAGATGCAAGATTATATAAATAATTTGATAGGCCAACAAAAATTAGGAAGATGATGTAACAATATTTCAAGTGTTTATCCGGATAATGGCCAGTAAGTCTTGTCTTGTCAACATCCACTTTGAAGAGTAATTTAAGAATCACGGTTATCCAGAGTCTATCAAATCTGCACATATACAGGAAAATTATGATGAATGATAACTCTAACCGAAATTCCCCAGGTGGATTATATCATGCATAAGGCTAAAATCACATTAGTTGTACAAAATCATAATTCTGAAAATCCAAAACATCAAGTTGGCAAAGGCAAAAAGTACGATGCACTGAAAAACTGATCGAAACGTATTACAAGTAACACAAAACGACGACGAGCCACCCGCACAAACGTGCTCAATAGGGTTCGAGTCTCAACAAACATTGCTTTTTCATTGAATTCCGGTCCGATAGACCATGCTGCTGATAAACATAATCGGTATGGGGCCACGAGCTCCGACAGTGCGAAGAAGGTGTGAAGAAAGTGCAGGTAAACATCGGAGATATCACCTATGAATTATTCTTCCTCCTGGGCTTGCTGACGCAGGGTGACGTCCCTAGACGATACAATCGGTTCGACGTTGATTTTGCAGTGCCAGTGCCAGCAGCGTTAATAGTTGGGTCTTACGTTTATAGTCTGGTTCGTTTCTAATAGACACGCTTTCTTGTTTGCTTTTCTTATTTGGTGCCCTTGTTATCAGCAGAACGGTATCATTCATACACAAATTCTCCGGGTCTTCCATATACATATTTTTTTCTGACTGACTTGTTGGTTAGATGTGGAAAGTCAGATTGTATGATTTGCTGATATGTGTCCTTTAAATGTTTTCAGCGATCGTCATTCCCCAGGACATCCTCATTATCGTCTAGACAAGCTGCAGGGGCTCGTGCCTTCCATCGCGCCTCGTGTTATTTGTCCTGGACAACCTATTTGGACTCTATTACGAATGGAATCATGTGTGTCCTACAACACCTCAAATCGATCATTCGGGAAGATAATTGAACAGCTGGATACGATCGTCGACCACCGTGTTTGGTCCTTATTTGCCCATTCGATTCCTGCTGGCTGTTGGGATGAAGCTGTTTATGTTTTGGTTAAACAAATACTCCACATTAACCGGCCTCCTACGGATGTACCGAGAAACGTTTACAACACTATTTGCCCTGATTGGTGTCTTCAGGACCCACACACGTGGTTTTTATTTGACAACAGTTTAATTGAGAGCACCCAGGTGTGTGCTCATTGAAAGAGACTGCTGGTCAACTTGCCCATTTAAAATAGAAACATTGACTGTTGCAAACTATTAAACAAAAATATTTACAATGTAGGAAATCCATTCCTCCAACCAATCGCAGGACCACTCTTTCTATAGAGGCACTGCACGTCCCAAGGTTACCCACAATCCACCAACAGAAGAATGTGTAACAAAATAATACGAGACTGAATGATGCCAACATTTTTAATTAACCCAAACTTCTGTCGTCTGGAACGTGCCGGAATCAAAGGCAAAATTGCAGTTTGATTCCAATCTAAATTCTAATGCCGCTCATTTCGATGCAATGCATTTCAGACGATCCGGGAACTTGTCACGTGTGCGTCGCACCGTTTCCCCTTGCTTCTTCGGATCAAACCGTGTCGGTTCGAGTTTTCTTTCTAATGCTAATTTCGGTGCTGTTGCAGCAGCTACTGAAAGGAACAATATGTTGCCGTGCATAAATTTGTGCCAGACGGAACTCTTGCGACAATCAGCGCCTCCATCTACGTCTCCGTCGGCAACGGATCGAATTACTTAAGCCGACTCGTGCCTCAGATGGCTGCTGGGTGTGCGTTTTTTTTCTCTCTCTCTCTCTCTCTCTCGCAATATTGTACTCCCTGGTGCTAATTACAGGTTTCACATATGGTGTCAGGTTGGCTTTTTGCTCCTGATTCAGTAAGGTTAGTCTTAAAGATTGTAGAATTTCCGGCCACGGTGGCTTGGAGACAGTTGGTTAATAGTCGAAGTAAAAAGGAGTCATTGACTGTATCGAACTAGAACATGTGACATTTCTGGAGAGTAACTGTTCGGTCAAAATATTATAATCGCAAAACATTTGTATCTAAAATGAATCCATACAGAATCTGTCAAGTTATATCTGTACAATATGGATTCAACTACTTCGCCCAGTTACCCCATACGAAACTCCATCTAACACAAATGACCATCAGCAACATTATACAGTGAAAATGAAAAATCTGAGCCTCGGGACACTCACCTACACACTTATTTGTCTTTCGTTGAATCTCAGCAAACTAATTGCCAAAATTTGCACCGCCGAGTACTCGGTAATCATCTAGGCAAAAGATAAAATTGCTGAATCTCGGAAATCTCAAATTTGACAAACGTCAGTTATTACCGGAATCATCAAGAAAAAGTTTACGATCTACTCGGCATAACTTTCACTGATTGAAAGTAAACAAAAAAATCATGTTATTTTATTTTCGTATGAGCTCACAAAATATGTATGTACATAAAATTACTTGTTTCGAATAGGTACAATTGTAATATTTGTATCCCGACAGAGAAAGCAGAATATGGAAGGTGCATTATATAAATAACCAACAATAATTTGTAGTTATTATACTTACAGAAAGAATCGAAGAACCTCACGTTTTCCTTTTGAACTAATTCCATTTGGTGTAATGACCACCGAAAAATTTCTTCGAAGGATTTCATCAGAAAATAACTGCGTAGTGGCAAGCGAAAATGTAGAAACGTAAATGACAGCTGTCTCGCCGAATATCGGCAAAAGTTAAGACATGTTCCGAAATTTCGGCATACGCATTTGCTGATTTTAATGATAATTGCTAGTCATTGACTAGTTCAGCACTAGATCGGCAAAAAGATGAGCTGTAGAGTCAGTATATTAATTAAACGAAACTCGGAAAACACAATATTGAATACTGAACAACCAGCAAAATTATGTATTGCCGATCTGTCTCGGCATTTTACTACACCGAGCTCGAGAATTGGTTTTAAAGTGTGTACCTAACGATCGTTCTGAAAAAAATGTCTAGAGATGCACATAAATAAAACGACGCAGTTCACGCAAATATACGTGCAAGAATATGTGATATTGTGTGATTGGAAAATTACATGGATTGAAATTCATTGAAATAAAAAAAAACTGACCATGAACAGCGGCGACTTGAACCGAGAATCATTGGATCACAAAGTACGTCCGTGAGACGATTGAGCCACTGAAGCACACCACTGTTTGAATGGTGCATATAAATTCATACTGTCGCACTAGCTAGCCGATTGCAAATTACAGTCGGATTTAGTAAAATTCATCCAACAGTAACTCATCACAACAGTCCCGTGCGCAGGAATCGTTCAAGGGGGTGTTCAAGGGAGGGTTCAAGGGAAAGTACAAGGGAGGGGTCAAAAGGGGGTGGTGGTGGTTCAAAGGGGGTGGGGATTCAAGGGATGGAGGGGGGTTCAAAAGGTGAGGAAGATACAAAACTTTGAAAGAAAGGTCAAGTTATTTGTACTATTACATAAAAAGTACTTTATTGCTCAAGGAACTTACTGTTGAAAAATCTTCCATGGGGGGTGAGGGTGCATCACAAATGGAAATCATTCCGTCATTTGACATATTAGCTCTTTATAAATTGCTTCGTATGGAACATTAGGTCACCTGTAAAATCCAATTTTTTAAATGTGGCTTTACTTGACGACGAAAAAACGTTCGGTAATGTTTCGCCCGAATTTTTGCAGCATTTCTACATCGGATTTTCTTCCTCTTTCCGACGGTTGCTGGCTGTCAATGTTTGCGAATCAAATTCAGTTCACTTTCACATCTCATCCAAGTCAGTCGATATAACAAAACCGCTTACGTTCGGGACGGAAGAACCCAAGTACAGTATTGTTTAGTGAACAATAGAACGACCTCGAAATGAGTGAACGAAACGAATAAAAGCTACCGCCGACACAAAAGAATACAATTGTTGTTGACTTCAGGCAGTGCAAAATTCGACCTTCGATACGAGAATTTGAAGGTTTGCTTAAGGAGCAAATGCATCTTGACACTAAACGTGTGCATTTACTTCAATGCAATAAGACGAATAATGTTGTTCACATCCAGTTTTATAAAGAGTTGGATGCAATTCAATTCGCAAAAGACAATAACAATGTGCACTATGTGGAGCACGAGAACAATAAGTACAACATTCCAGTATATATGGAAGATAGTGCTATAGAAGTGCGTGTGCATGATCTTCTCTCAAGCGTCACCGATTCATATATTCGCAAAACTATGTCCCAATATGGAGAGATTCTCTCTATCGAAAAGTGGATGAATTTTTTCCTCCGGTATTCTAAATAACGTACGTTTATTACGCATGTCCCAATATGGAGAGATTCTCTTTATCGAAAAGTGGATGAATTTTTTCCGCGGTATTCTAAATGGCGTACGTTTATTACGCATATACTTGAAGAAGGCTATACCTTCTTATGTGATTTTCGGTCAAGATACAAGAATTCCGTGCAAATCACTTGTTACATATGACAATCAGATGGCCACATGTCAATATTGCCAAAAAGCTGTTCACTACGGTAAGCCATGTGATAAACTGGACAAGGAGACAACTACACCAAAGGACAACGGTGCTTGCTTCACACCAACCCCAAGCAACCCCAGTACACCTGTGACAGCCACCAACAACAATGAAGCATCCCCTTCAACGAAACCCTATAGAACAAAGTACACCAGCTGCAGTTAACAACTTACCCTCCAACCAACCAGCAACTGCAACCAATGTACAACAAGGCGCATCTACAGCAACTCTCAACGATGCCAAGGCTACGATCAACAAGTACAACGAAAAGAAAACGGAAATCACACACAACACCGACGATGAAGCAATGAATGATGAGATAAGCCGCGGACGAAGTGACCCCCGATCCTCGTTGGATGGAAATGGAAACTCATCTCCCCCTAGAAAAAGGGTGACAACGAGATCGAATAGCAAAAAAAAATTTTTAAGTATCAAAAATGTAAGCCAATCGGCCACGTAAAGCATTTACGCAAAAAGGCCAGACTAAAAATTTTATAACAAAAAAAAAAATCAAATGTCGGTAAATTTATTTTTCAATGACTTAATGTTAGATTAGCATGAATATTACTGGTTTCAACTGCAACTTACATTCTGCTAGCAGGTGCGACTGTATGGACTTGAATACACCTTTTACCAACCAAGCAGATGTGTGCTTCTGTGGATCAGTCGATTAACAGACGTTCTTTGTGACCCAATGATTCTCGGTTCCAGTCGCAGCGGAGGCTATCAGTATTCATTTTTTTTATTTCAATGAGTTCATGTCATGGAATTTTAGACACAGTATTAAATGTTCTTCCACGTAAATTTGCGTGAGCTGCGACGCTCCATTTATGTGCATCTAATAAGTTGTAAAATCACTGGATTTTTTCGAAGTGTGTAATCCTTGTGAAAAATCACGAGATCAAAAATAAGCTTCAGAGGTTTTTGGACATATTCATCGAGTACAAAAAAAAAGGAAAATTCTGTTTAACCTTCCGAAGACGCAAGTTCAAGCATTGGCAAACTACCAGACTGGATGCTCACACATCGATCGACTGGTCCTCCGAAGCGCTATAGCTCGGGCTTTAGATGGACGCCAGGTTCTTGTTTCGTAAGCACATAACGAAAATGTTATCAAAATTTTCTTTCGTAGTTAAATGTCTCTATCCTCTTATCAATCGACGCTCCATGTTGTGGGAACGAAAAAAGCTGGTCGTATGTAAACAAATCGTCGTTCCAGTGTTGCATTCCGTCGTTCCGGTATGGCAAACTTGTGTTGCAGAACAAAACACTTATAATGATTCTAAGCCTTCTATTTGATGCTCGTATGTTTTCTTGTATCAAATTCAGAGAAGATTCTGAATATTTACCTATACGAAATATGTTATTTTATGTTACGGTAAGTTGTAAATAGTAGGCTTAAGGACAACAAACAAATTCGGTATAAACTTGTAAATATAGTATATTTCTATTCACTAACATAAAATCTGTAAAAAATATCAAAGACGCATTGGTAAACCTAAACCACTTGATAATCCAAATCATGGTATGTGCAAACAAATATTAATAAATAAAGATTATTGAACCGAAAAAACTGAACAGTATAGAGTTCTAAAAAAAGAGTTCGAGTGGAAGTAGTTTTGATTTTTTCAAAGACTCTGCTATTTAACGCAAACATACGCACAAAAACAGCAGTTCTCAATTGTCTTTCAGCAGAAATTGAACCCAATTACTTGCACATTGTTTAGAATATATGGCGAAGTAATCGATCAATCGAACTACCTCGCCTCAATGCAATATTAGTATCAAATTGATTCAATCATTTCATAGAGTTAGTCTGGTTTTCGTTCGAAAGAAAACTAAACTAAATATTTTGTATTTATTTTTATCTTTTACATAAAATTCACTGAAATAGCATTTTCAGAAATTATCAGTTTACCACCCTCTTTAATTTGAATGAAACGGTGCATACTTTTTATGAATGGCAAACCATTTGTTTTGCATGGATGGAAGAACTCGTTCGGCATAAGACTGAGTTCCAAAAAGGGCGGATAATTTTTTGCGTGCACTTTATTCAAATCGTTGTAACTCGGAAACAGTAAATTGTACAGAAATGTTGTACAAGAAACAGTTGTAGGAAATCTGTTGGACACTCTCTTAGCACAAACAAAAAATTAACGTTTTCATGAATTAAAGAGTTAACTAAAATAAATATAATTATTATATCATAAATAATTTTATTTTAAGCGTTAACTTGAAGTCCAAATTCGATTTTAATTTTTATTGTGTCAGTTAAAAGTTTGAGAAGCTACAGATAAAACCACATTTTCGATGAAAATTGTTATACAATACTAGAATATGATTTTACAGATAAAAAGAAATAAATCGCCGTTTTCGATATATTTAGACATGAAAATCAAAGCGCTTGTGTTTTTTGTAGATTTGCACCGTTTTAATAAGTATGCACAAGTAAGTACAGTTATTCTAAAACAAATATACAATTAACAATAGCTTTGTAGTGAAATGTAGGGAATTTTGAACCACGCTGTCCAATAACTAATCCAAAATACTTGATTGTTCAATATTGTGATTATATAATATACGGTTAACTGAACCAAACTAAATTTCTTGCAAAATTATAAAAATAATTATGAGACTATGTAGACTTTAGGAAAAACCCCGCTCCCTCCCCTTGTAGACAAACGTAGACTTTTGCCAGATCCTCGCTAAGGCTACGTGGTTTATGATAGACACTAATCAAATTAAAATCGAATGTGGACTTTAAGTTAACGTTTATTATAAAATAAATTTTTGAAGACGTTTTACTGATTTCAGTTAATTGCCTAATTCTAGACAGCATGATCAACTTTTTTTCGGTGTAGTTGAATAGAGTGCACAATCGATTTCCAAGATCTAAGAGTACCATTGGGAATTTTCGATTTCTGAGTACTGAAACAAATATTTTCATATTATTACGGGATCCCTACTAAGCACTTATTTTTTTCTATCTTTTAGAATTGATGGAACACAGCTAGAATCGTAGAAAGCTAGTTTCCAGTTGCGAGCTGCTATATTTCTATTCTTTATAAAGTTCCAAGAAAGGCTTACCTTCTTTGACACCCGTCGCCAAAATATTTACAGTCCTCCCTTGACTTGTATGTTATTATTGACCGATTGGCAAGTGCAGTGAGCAAACATCCAAAGTTTATCTTAAAGAGCCGTCATTAGAGGGGTAATTCAACAGACAACAATCTCTCGTCCGTATCGGAAAACCTTACCCAACTACAAGACCATAGTCTGCCCAGTTCTTTAGGGACAATCCAGCTAGTGTCCATTCATATTGATAAGATTGTCTGCGGACTGAACGGGTCCGATAATCCTTTTGTTCTTTTCGTGCATTCCTGATTTTCGGATATGAATGAGTGACGGCAGGCAGGACGGTTACAGAGAGAAGGTTTTATTATCTCCCAGCTATGCTTCAATGTAGGGAAGAAAAAACTTTCGTTGGAGAATAAATAAATGACTGTAGAAAGACAAGAGCAAAATGCAATAGACGCAAAAAAAGAGAAAGGATAGGCGAGTGCTAGTTGCGATAGTGGTCCTTCGGGAACCGAACAATTCAATTAACAGTATCATAAAGCGATACAACCATCAATTAAAGTCCATCAGTGCGGGTTGTCGCGACAAGATGACCATTTTATCTTGTGGCTCATAGAAGGATGTGGTATACTTTACAGTCTGGGTTCCAGCTCAATCCTGAAGCCATCGGTCCGTTTCAGGATAATGTCCGCTTGTAGTTTGAAATCGGTTTCTTTTAGATTGGATACAATGCGGTAGTTGCGCAAGATCGTCGATATGAGCACCTTAAGCTTCAACATAGCATATTTCCTACCTGCAAGAGCGAAGGCGAACTCGGGGTTAACAAAAAATTTAGCTATATGTGTATGATAGTTCATAGAATCACTTACCGACGCAGCTTCGTGGACCCGCACTGAACGGTATATAGCTGTAATAGTGTCGTTCCTGTGTACGTTCCGGCAGGAAATTATCTGGATTGAACAGCTCTGGATTAGGGTAAATGTCTTCACGACGATGCAGTTTATAAGTTCCAATCACAACTGTGGTCCCAGCAGGTACCACGTAATTTTGTGATGCCATTCGAACATCCTGTGTAAGCTTTCGAGCAATCATCGGAACCGGAGGGTACATTCGTAACGTTTCGAATATGACTCGTTCTAAATATTTCATTTCAAGTGTATCATTGAAAGTAGCTTTCCTGTTGGAATCACCGAATATTTGTTTAAGTTCTTTGTAGACGCGATTTTGAATATCCTGATGAATACCAAGAAGACACAGAACAAAGCTTGATCCCGCCGCCGTTGTATCGTGACCTTCGAACATGATTGTGTCCACTTCTTCCTTAATCTCTTCATCAGTTAGATCTTGGTTAAGTTTGGCAGTTTCAATCATTAGGTCCAGGAAAGCTAACCGTCGTTTCACACCGACGTCATTTTCGTCGTTATAATCAAGATCATCCGTTAGCATAGATCCCTGTGAGATAAGAGGAACTGATTTGGCGGCTGGTTCTTGTTTGCTAATAATTTCAGACAACGATGGAGACGGCAATTTGCCTTCAGCATAATTCTTTTCGAAAAGCTCCTTTTTATGTTTGACAACTTTCCGTGTCAAGCTATGGATAATACCCAATAGGCGGTCCTGTTCGCGTTTGATTTTGGTCATATTGAATATTGGATCCAATCTCAGATGGATACGCAGTTGACGTAGATGCAGAATATCACACATTCTAGAAGAAAAAGTCTCAAAACACATCGACACGCAAAAGATTTCAAAGCTATTAACTCACTTCATCACTGCCATTGCATATTCAAACCCTTCTTTATTTTCTCCCGTTCTGTTCGATCCCATGGCCGTTTCCAGTAGAATGTCGACCGTCACTTCACTCATATAGTCGTGTACATCGAACACTTTGCCGACTTCTTTACGCATCCGATCCACCACCGCCAAGCTGTTATCGTTGAATATGTCAACGAAGGTCTTCAACACATTCATGTGGAAGGCTGGTGCGATTAGCTTTCGATGTGACTTCCATTTATCGCCACTGCTAATCAATAGTCCATCTCCGAGCCAAGGCTTGAAGAATCGATACTCGCTTGCTTTGTTTAAATGCACATAACTGTTCAAAATTATCTCAATATCCGCCGGATCCGTCAGAAACACAACCAAATGATATCCTATCCAACCACGGCTAATGTGACCATAAAAATAGCTCAACTCGATAGCCTTTCTCATAATTTCGTCATGATTTTTGCCCAGCATCATGTTAGCATTTCCGATCAATGGATATGCTCTTGGACCGGGAATCAAATTTCCGAGCTTCACGTATCGCCGCGTTTGCATCCACACATGAAACAAACCGCTGGCCACTACTAGCAGAGTCATCAGAACTAATGTCGGCATTGCCAGTGCAGTCAATCCACTGCGTTCCAAAGCCAGCTCCATCGTCGACATCCTTGCACTCCGTGGCCACTCGGCATCGGCTGGCAACCGTCCGGAGTGTGCACCCTCCTTGAACTAATTTGCCGGTGGACAGACGAAAGTCTTGCGACAAATAGCGGATAGTGAAATCGGGAGCGATTGTGTCACTCGGCGCGTTTCCGAATTGACTGGGCTAATTTACGATGCGAAACGGTTTATTTATAACGGTCACTTTTTCTGCTGCAAGGTTAATGTGCCGGTCACAATCAAAGCAATTTTCCGTCGAATAATTTGAAACTGTAAGTGCAATTGAACCCGAGTATGTACATGCAGTTTTCTCATTGCCCGCAGTACTGATATCAATAGACTCCTAATTGTATTCTAATTAGTTACTGCCGCTTGAATATGTAAAAAGAGAAAGAAAGTAAGAAAGTCTCGAACCGTAGACGGGAGCTCGATTTTGAACTCTTGCGGATGGCCTCGAATGCATAATGAAATGTGTGTTCAGTTTTCTTAAGGAAAAACTTTAATATGATATAGTTGCAGTTTTTGTTTACATAGTATGTCGTTTATGTGCAGTGTATGAACTTCTGGTTTTGAAGCTACTTTTAATTAGTTCGAAAATTACTCCAGCATGATCTTTTTGTTCTTCTCCTATATGAAGGATATGCAATCACTGTGAAACCCGACTCTTTAACCGAGACTCCGAAAGACGAGTGTCATACACCATTTGAATCAGTTACTCGAGATCATAAAAAAATGCAAATTTAATAATTAGATTTTACATAAAAATGTGAAAAGATGAGTTAATTTCTCAAAAGTAGAAAACAAATTCTTCTCGTTCACATGTCTGGCTAGTTGGAAAGCTCACAAATTCACATCGGATATACACGGGAAAGCCAGCGATCGCAAAACAACTAAAATATAAGTTGTTTTTCTGAATCTGATTGATTAAAACTTGCTACTACTAATCGATCGCACCACAAACGAGTGAAAAAAAGTTACAGTTAAGCAATGACTTACACCCTTAGGAAAAAATGAGACGTTTTAATGAGGTGTCACTCGTGCAACTGAGTAATGACACAATCCCAAAAAAGTTACCTGTATGCATGAAAGCAAAAAATGTCTCAGTTGTTCCAACCAATTATTCAGTTATTTGAACTTAAGACGCCTATTGCTATAAAGTTTTTTTTTTATTGCTAGTATTTTCGGGCGGCAGCTAATCGTTCACCGCTTGAACAACGAAATTTTGCCTGAGTAGCTGCTTATAGCTTTATCACTAAACTCACAGATGATATAGAAATGCAACAAAAGATTAAAATTCCCATAGAGAATTCATCAGCAAAATGTTCACAGGGCATTAAGAAATTTCTCCTTCACTTGCAGTATGGTTCGCTGAAAGAGCTTTTTTGATTCCGTTTTCAAAATTGTTGCTGACAAGCGAATGATACAGATGCATTTAAAAAAAATACAAATACTGTCACTTAACTATAGCAGCAATTTTTAGGCATTAAGCGTTTTTAATTGCATTGACATGAACTATTCAGTACATGGAAAGCTTGTTCTACAATTAACTCTTATGTTCTGCATACTTTTACGGATACTACGTAGCTGACATAAATGGCGTTCATTTGTCATTGAAAATTTTCAATGTGAACCGTTTCTGATGAAATGAATAGGATTTTTGTTTTCGGTTTGGTGTTTACGTTCTTCGCCAAGTGAAAGCATTTGAATACAGAAATTTTGTTTACTTCAAGAAAACAAAGTTAGTTAAATCAACAGCATTTTAGTAGAAACAACAAGGGTGTGAAACAACAATTGCAATATTGTGATGAAGTCCAACTACCGTGGAATAGAAGCTTTGTGCGCCGTATCTAAGCTGTTTGAAATTATAGCTCTTGATTTTATAACACATAATTGCTCTAACTATATATCTGAAACTCAACATGGTTTCATACCCAATCGTTCGACGTCTACAAATTTAGTATCCTATACTTTCATTATCATACGACTACAAGTAGATTCTATCTACACCGATTTCTCCGCTGTGTTCGACAAGATTTATCATCACATAATAATCTCAAAGTAAAATAGACTAGGATTTAATTGGTCCTTTCTGAATTGGTTTCACTCATATCTTACTGGTCGCGAAATAGGAGCAAATAGGAGCAAATAGGAGACTGTACAACCCTATCATTCTCTGGAGTTCTTCAAGGAAATCACCTTGGACCGTTTATATGTTTACTTTATCTCAATGATCTAAATTTTTCAATCAAGTGCATGAAACTATCGTTCGCCGATGACTTCAAATTATTTAATGTCATCAAATCCACAGCTGACGCAGAGTTGCTACAAGAGCAGTTGAATAATTAGACTAACTGGTTTTCCAAATGCTCCGTCATCTCTTTTAGTCCCAAACAGTCTGTAGTCAGTTTCGACTATAATATTCCACAAATTGTTTTGGAACGTACGTCATCTGTGAAGGACCTTCGTGTCCTCCTGGACTCTAAGTTAAATTTCAAGGAGCATAATGAGTTTACTATCTCCAAAGCCTCCAAGCTGCTAGGATTCATTTTCCGCGTTACTAAAAAAATCGATGATGTACATTGCTTCAAAGCATTATATTGTGCCTTAGTTCGCTCTACGCTCGAATACGCCTCGGTTGTCTGGGCACCATACTACCACAACAATATTCAACGCATTGAAGCAATCCAAAGAAAATTTGTTCGTTGGTGTTGAACAGTCGTTCGCACAGCACGCGTATAGCTTTTAACTCCTGAAAATTTTTTCTGGCTACCTTGAGTTTCATTGATTTTTCAGTCTTTTTCAAGGCTACTTGAATCACTAACAGTCTTTTTAAAGACTAACAATTAGTCAGCCTTTCTCGAGGCTATACAAAGAGTGATATTAGAGTGACTAAGTGATGCAAAGAGTGATATTAGAGTGACTAAGAAATTAATCAGCCTTTTTTAAGGCTAGCTAGGAGTCTAATCGAAGACCAACCGGAAAGGCAACAAGCCTAAGGCAAAAAATAATTCAATACAGAATAAATCACAATCCGTTATTCAACACTTTTCTAATAACATTCACGATCTTATAGAATCTGAATGTAAAAATTAAAGACAACGGACGGATTTCTCTTCCGCTGATCCTATGCCGTCTAACAATATTTACGAGATTTTTCCTGAATCTGATTGTAGCGACATAGAAGAAAATTCTTCAAAAATTCCCAAAATGGACGCTTGTCGTTCTGGGAAGAAACAACAATCTATGCCACCAGTGACGGTGATGATTTCCGACTTCAAAGCATTCCGGATTGAGCTTTCTACTTTTCTCACGGAAGTAAAAGTCTCATTTCAAATCGGACGAAGAGGAGAATGTCGAGTCTTGGTTGATGGATTGGAAGATTACGAACGTCTTATTCGATATTTGTCCGAGAAACTTCATAAATTTTATTCATATGATATAAAATCAGACAGACCCTTCAAGGCTGTCTTGAAAGGATTATCAAATGATCAAAGTACTGATGAAATTAAAAATGAACTAAAAGAATTGCTTGGTTTTGCCCCTTCCCAAGTAATACTTATGAAAAAAAGAGCGAATGGTACTTCTAAACCACGCTCTGGAATTTCCCATGAACTTTACCTAATACACTTCAATCGAAGTGATGTAAACAATTTGAAACTTTTAGAAAAAGTACGTTTCATTTCCCACATTAAAATTCATTGGGAACATTATAAACGGCATCATCGTATTGCAAACTTAACGCAATGTCGTCGTTACCAAGGCTTCGGCCATGGAACCAAAAATTTTCATATGGATATACGGTGTTTGAATTGTGGTAAATCGCATTCGAAAGACGTTTGTCCAATGAATGAAGCCACTGATAAATTTTCATGTTCAAATTGCGATGGAAATCATAAATCCAATCATTTGAAATGTCCTGTCAGGGAAAAAAATTTAAACGCTCGTTCGCTTAGACAACAAGTCATATCAACGACCATAAATTAACAGAACATACCTGAGAATCAAAAAACCGTTACAAATGCCACGCCCAATTCTTCTAAGGCTCTTATTTCTTCGAATTTAAAACAAAAAACAGGTACACCTGCCAATTCGTCTTCTAACGAAAACAATTTATTGACAGGTAGATCGACCTCGTCATCATTCGCTTCTAGTATCAGTTATGCCAGTATAACAGGTAGGAATCTACCACTTAATTCTTCTAATGTAAATAATCAAAACACAGGACCGCCTTGCAGTTCATGTTCTAACGAAAACAATTTATTAATAGGTAGATCGGCCATATCATTTTCTTCTAATGGCAGTTTGCTTATAAATATTCCTTCAATGCCATTCGCTTCTTTAAACGAAGTTGATTTAGGCGATATAACCGAAAATAAAATGATCTACCTACAATATCAACCTTTTCAAATGATTATCCGAATTAATTCGACTTCATCACTTTTGAAGCATTTCAAATCGGATGGCAATTTGCAAATAATATTATAATAAATTTAAAATTTAACAGTGATGTTAAATAATTGTTTGAATATTTTAAATTGGAATGCTCGATCTTTGAAATCGAGTGAAGATGAATTTTATAATTTTTTAAAAGTTCACAAAATTCATATTGCCATTGTGACAGAAACTTTTCTCAAACCACATGTCAAATTGAAATGTAATCCACATTATGTGGTTCATCGATTTGACAGGTTTACTGGAATAGGTGGTTGAGTTGCCATTTTTATCCAACGGCAAATTAAACATCGAATTTTACCTTCTTTCAATACTAAAGTTATTGAAAGCTTGGGAATCGAAGTTGAAACTATTCATGGAATTTATTTCATCGCTGGAGCATATTTGCCATTCCAATGCACCGGCGATCAGTTAAATTTCTTTGAAGGCGATTTGCAAAAACTCACAAGATATCGACCAAAATTTTTCATAATAGGGGACTTAAATGCTCCATGCATGTCCAGTGGAATTGTAGGCAAAATAGCAGTAATGGTAAAATACTTCATAATCAACTCTCAGGTGGTTACTTCACAGTTCTTCATCCCAGTAATCCGACTTGTTTCTCTTCCGTGAAAAACCCGTCTACAATTGATCTGGTTCTAACAGATCAAAGTCACATTTGTAGTGAACCGATTACACATGCTGACTTTGACGCAGATCATTTTCCTGCAACATTCAGACTTTCCAACGAAGCTATAGTTAATCCAATTAGTTCTATATTCAATTATCATAGAGCTAATTGGTTGGATTACAGATCTCACATTGAAAATCATGTGGATCGTGAAACTATTTTAGAAAATTCTGCGGACATCGACACATTATCGAAGCAAGAAATCTTTCAGTCGACAATATCAACGTTCTCGTGATCCTGCTATGAAAAACATAGTTAAGGAATTACAAAAAGAAATTAAACATAGATTTACTCTTTCGCGAAATGAAAATTTCGCTGAAGAAGTTGAACAAATTAAACCATATTCTAAACCTTTCTGGAAACTTTCTATGGTTCTTAAGAAACCTCAGAAACCAATTCCTGTTCTCAAGGAAGGAAATCAAATACTTCTTACAAATGGCGAAAAAGCTCAAAAACTTGCTCAGCAGTTCGAGAGTGTCCACAATTTTAATTTGAACGTTGTGAGTCCTATTGAAAATGAAGTCTCACTGAAATATGATCATATTTCAACCCAAGTGTTATCACAAGATGATATTATTGAGACGAATTTTGACGAAATTAAATCAATTATTAGGAAACTTAAAATCATGAAGTCTCCTGGTAATGATGGAATTTTTAATATTCTTATTAAAAATCTTCCCGATGTTGCCTTGAGACTCCTGGTTAAATTTTCAACAAGTGTTTTTCGTTAGCTTACTTCCCAAAAAGATGCAAAAACGCCAAAGTAATTCTTATCCTGAAACCTGATAAAAATCCAGCAGAAACATCAAGTTATCGACCAATTAGCTTATTTTATTCTATCAGTAAACTTTTTGAAAAAATTATCTTGTTGAGAATGATGTATCATATAAACGAGAATTCAATTTTTTACCAGAGCAGTTTGGATTTCGTCATGAACATTCAACTACTCCTCAACTTTTCAGATGATGTAAATCTTATGGGTTATCCACTGGAGGTGCTCTTCTAGACATAGAAAAAGCATTCGACAGTGTTAGGCACAAAGGTTTAATAGCAAAAATGTCTGATATCCAGTTTCCTATTTATTTGATCAAAATGATTCAAAATTATTTAATTGATCGTACTCTTCAGGTCAGGTATCAGAATTGTAAATCTGAATTGCTACCCGTACGAGCCGGTGTTCCGCAGGGTTCGAGCGTAGCTCCAATCTTGTATAATATTTTCACTTCTGATCTTCCAAATCTACCCTTTGGTTGTCAGAAATCGCTATTCTGTGACGACACAAGTCTGTTAGCCACAGGTAGAAATCTAAGAGTGATCTGCAGTCGCCTACAAAGAAGTTTAAATATTTTCAGTGATTATCTGTCAAAATGGAAAATTAAACCAAATGCAGCAAAAACGCAATTAATTATCTTTCCTCATAATCCAAGAGCTTCTTTCCTTAAACCAAACAATAATCACATTTTCAAATTGAATGGCTTGGAATTGACATGGTCTTATCAAGCTAAATACTTAGGTTTAACGTATGACAAAAACTCACTTTCAAAGAACACATAGAAGGAATCCAGGCAAAATGTAATAAATATATTAAATGTTTATATCCTCTTATAAACAGAAATTCTAAGCTCTGTCTAAAAAACAAATTGTTAATTTATAAACAAATTTTCAGACCAGACATGCTTTATGCAGTACCAATTTGGTCTAGTTGTTGTTCCACTAAGAAGGAACGCTTCAAATTTAAGTTATTCCTTTCCGAATTTTCGAACTTTTGATCGAACGCTCTTCATCAAGTTCCGTGTTGCATCGCATTTTTTGGACGCTTGAGCCCAAATTTTTCTGAACTACTGCATGTTCCCAGCTGCCTTACCAGTCTACTTGAAGACCCTCTTCACGATTGCCCAGTAACGTTCGATGGGTCGAAGCTGAGGGTAATTTGGTGGATTGATATTTTTCTCAACGAAATTTTTTTCCGCAAGCCAACTGTGATTTTGGCCTACTGAGCCTACGCTAAATCCGGCCAAAACAGTGAAGGTGTAATATGCTTCTTATACAAAGGCAGAAATCTCTTCTGGAGACACTCAGATCGATCGATTTCTGCATTTATATTTCCAAAAGTGTAAAAAAGTGGTTGACTTCAAACCACAGGAATATATTGTTTGCCATACCAGTACCTTTTGACCAAATTTCTCCACTTGAATCGACCTGTCCGCATCGCTCACATCCTCCCCAACGACGACAGTAAAGTATTGTAGACCTGGAAGGGGTTTTGAGTACTCCCTTACATAAGTCTCATCGTCCATCAAAATGCATGCATCCGGACACTGCAAAAGACGCGAATACAATTTCCAGGCCCTTGATGCTGCTCGCTTCTTCTGTTCTACACTTTGTTTCGAGATTTTCTGCTTCTTGTAGGTCTTCAGGTGATTTCGCCTCTTGATACGTTGGATCATTCCGACACTCGTTCCTGCTTTTTTTGCCAAATCACGTATTTACATTGATTTGTTCTTCATGATTAGAGATACCACTCTCTGGTCCAGTTTCGGGTTGGAAGAACCGGGTTTTCTGCCACCTCCTGGTACCTCATCCAAAGATTAGTATTCCCTAAACTCATTAATGATGATTTTAACTTTGATATGATGAATTCCAAACCGCAACGCCAATTTTCGCATAGTAATACCCTTCTCACTTAACCATGTGTCCAGAAACTTAATTTTTACTTCCTTTTCAATACGCGACATTTCGAGAACGCAGAATTTCAACCGCACAAACAAGTAAACAAACGAAAGCTGACAGTCAAACGCACAGCATGCTGTGATCTAAACAGAAAAAGCCATCACAAATACATGCGTACAACACAAATGTATGTGGATAGCTTATTTTCGATACACTCCTTATTTAGTTTTCAAAATTTCAAACCATCGCTAAAATGACGTTGCTGGAAATTTGAGAATTCTTCCGAAATAGACTCGAAACTGTTTCAATATCAGATTATATTAGTTAAGGTTAAACGAACCGAATTCCATTATTCCCACCTTCAGTTTCCGTTTCCGGAAGTACCGAAAACAGTGGTGCAATTAAAAGGTCCTGAAATTTTCTAACAGGACCCCGAAAAGTTGATCCAGTTCCGGTTTCTGGTTTCGGTATTACAACACGATAAGTGAAAAGTTTTCATTTTCATGAACATTTTTTCATAAGTGATGGCGAAACAAGGTGCAAATTTTTATAAAATTTACTGGTAAATTCATCTAGTCGGCAGAACTTGTTAGTTGGTCGATATATAAATCTACTTTGAAGCTATCATTCCCCGGTTTCTGCTTCCGGAAGCATCAATATTAGTGAAGAAAAGTTCCAGAAACGGAACTCACTTCAATTTCTCAGCAACGGTTAAACCAATTTTCACAAATCATGATTCAAATTAAAGCTCTTATTGTCTTAAAAGATACTGTGAAATTTTATCCACATCCGAAATTATAGGACGATGAGTGTCAAAACTTTCAAACTGTTTTACAAAATAATGCAAAACCGGTACGTATTGGTTCGTGCTGGAACGGAAGAAGAAAACATCACTGCCTAGCGCACAGCGTGCTATAGCGTGCCGGATTGCCCCATTTAAATCTATATTAACTTAACATAATTATTTACAAATTGAAAAGGTTATGGTAATTTATACCCAAAGGAAGTTTTAGATTTTCTTCAAGTTTTAAAGAAAAAATTTTGACCGAACTTTCTAGTGATGTTTTTGAAAATGTAATTAATACGAGAAAGGCATCATTACATCACCAGGTGGATTAAAAAAGGTTTTTTCACGAATTATCGTTGTACCACGTGCTCCAAATGAACACCTCCCTTTCCGTGTCATGACCGGTTAAAGCTCTGCAAGTAATCGCAACCCGGCTGTCGGTCCAAATTTGCATGAGATCCTGACCTTCGTCGACTGTTCCAGTCAGTGATGGCAAAGGTAACCAATCATTAAATTGCACTGCCGTCAGTCTTCTTCGGCGAGACGTGATACGAGTGTGTACGTGCATTAGTGAGTGCATGTCATAAAATTTAAATGTTAATTTAGAGTTTTGCTTCTACAATTAAAAACAAACTACAAACCTCCGGGAAGGAAGGTTTACGAGCACACTTCTTTAATTAAGTCATTCCGTTCCGCATCGTCCCAAGATTTCGCTTCGTGGTTGAAGCGAGCAATCGATTAGTTGCGAAAAATATTTTGGTTTGACATCTACACGGCCGAAAAAAAATCTACCTGCAACGTAGCGAACATTTTACGATAATCGCGAAAGACGAAATTACTAATTATTATATTACTTTCGTTTTATTGCTTTTATAAGAGATATGCGATCCACGGTATCCTATGAATGCACTGGATCTTGCTCGGCAGACCAACGAAGCCGATGACCGTTCGAACTCCACGAATGGTTTACGATTCCCGGTCTGTGGACTTATGTAATCTTTCTCTCTCTCACCCTGTGTTAATATTCGGATGAGTGGTAAATAAAAGGTATCAGAATTTAATTAGTGGCGGTCTCCTCCCCGGTGGTGAATTGCAGACTCTGCTTCAAATGGTAAGCGTGTCTTTTGAATGCTGTATTTTCGTTTGTACAGCTATAATCTTCTATCAGGCCGAATGGGATGAATTCTCGAAACCTCCAGGATGCCAATGACCACTGCACCAGGGTGGTATTTCATAAAAAACCGCGCAAACTCGAATTTGCCAGTAGCAGTTGCCAATAGCCAAAGTTGAAAAGCAAGAAATTATCTGCGGTAGGTTACCGGAGGCGGTGGGTTTTCAGTTTTATTTGTTTGTTTTTATTTTTGGCATTAGAAAAGCCTTACTCAAGACTTGTTGGGTTTGATACGATTCGACTGAGGTAGAGAAACAATCGATCGTTTGCACGGTTATAAACAAGGCTCCTAACAAAAAGATGGATTTTAATCAAATTACCACCAATTCTTCTAGGTACACTTTCATAGCTTAGTCATTGTTAGTTGTTTAATTCATGTTTTGTCACAATTTCTACATTCATCATCTAATTTGATATTAGTTTTTGTCTTCTTCGATTTTTGCAGATAATGCAGAATAATTTAAATATTTGATAGCCGGAAGTGGAGCAAAATACTCCGAATTAGCCAAAGATCGGAATGCGTCATTGAGAAGTTGCTTTACGAGCCCAATGCCATATACTTTAAACCAGCGGCCCAGGGACCATAATGATCACGAAAAATTACCACGAGCTTAGTCATTGAAGTTTTTCTTTCACAATGTTCTATACGAAAAGGAAACTTCCACAAGTGAAAAAAGCGAAACGAGATAATTGATTACAACTTTATCAATACGTATATTCACAACGAACAAACAATTTTGAAGCAGAGTTGTTTTTTTTTATTTGAAACAGATGCATGGGAAGAAATTCAGATGACCAAACGTATCCATTCCGGCTATACCATTCCCCGGCTTCCGGTTCCGGAAGCACCAGAAATAGTGATAACAAACTCTAAAATGGAACAAACTCACTTTTTTCAGCGATGGCTCGACTGATTTCAACAAACTTAGGCTCAAATGAAAGGTCTTATGATTTTATATGTAACTCCTGAGTTTCATCTGTCTTCCGGTTGCAGAATTACAATGTGATGAGTACGTGCATGCGCTGGTACGGAAGAAGAAAACACAACACCGCTCCTACTAACAAAGCGCGAAAGTATTCGATTTCGCACACACGGTAAAGAAAACGAAGCAAGCTCGGTTTTGAAAACACAAGCGACTTCACTGGCACCGAGCAAACATCGGCACAAGTTCTCAACTATTTTGAAGAAATCAGAATCACGGTGCAGACATGAACTTTTTGTTCCGATCTGTCATCCTATACATCTATATAGAGCATCACTGACACCAAATTGTGATGGTATTGATGGTTCTCAGTTTTGATTTCATAATACCTCAATCAACTCAGAATCCGAGTTTTGAAAAGTGAGTACTGAGTTTGGCATCACCGTACTGAGCTACGCTTGTGAGTATATGTTTACACTACAGAGCTGCCAACACGACCAAGATTTTCGGTTTTGTTTTTGCTAGTGTTCAAAAGGAGCACGAGCATTGATATACGAAACCGAACCGAAGCGTGACGTATACGGTACACGATTGAATTTCATGTCTCGAGGTAAAAACAACTGGCTATTGAACCGAACACGGTATGCAGCGTACGAGAACATGTATAGAAAGTTGAATTGACATGATATCGATTTGAACATCGGCCGCCCATGGCAACGCTGGTGGATGAGAATACAAGCGAGACAGTGTCGTAAGTATCTGATGCAATGTGTTGATGTACAAGCACATCAAATCAAAAGTCACAAATCGTCTCTCCAGTGGGTTTTGATATTTACCGCGCACTCAGCGCTCATCTGCTGAATGCTTGATACTACAAGGTTGAGACGATGTTTTCTCTATCCAAATGGGTTCCCAATCACTCAACTCGCTCAGTGACGCTACTGAAAGCGATTAGCAGGTGAGCTGAACTCACTGATGATGAAGTACTAAAATGATGATTGCAGCCTTGATCGCGAAACACGCCGCATAGGCTGATTAAAAAAATGATACCCTTTTGAGATGGAATCTCATATACAAAACTAACAGAAGTACAGGATTTTGCGTGGTTCGTTTGTTTTCGAATGATTTGTTTAATCGAAATTGAGCAAGAGAGGTAAGCCAAATAACTGGAATTAAAACAAAGACTTTGTCTCTATAATTAATATTCAGAATGAAACATTTGTTTCATTGGATTTATGCTAGCATGAATAAAAAATGGAACAAATTTCTTAAAACCAGCTAGTAAATTCATCTAGCAAAATTTAAAAATGTTCAACCATCGCATAGTTGACGACACAAAATGTACGAAATTATCGAAAAAAAAATTGCAAAACTACTTGAACTTATAACTGCGACAGTCTCCGTATCCCGGATCTAATAACAGTTATTCAAAATGTCCAAAATGAAACATGCATCAATTTCTCGTGAAATGTTAATGAGAAAAGCGCTTTTACACCAGTAAGTGGATTAAACAGGTTTTTAATTTTACTCAAACTTTGCATAAACATTCTTTTTAACTAACCTGTAAATTTGTTTCATTAGGTCAACTTGTAAATTTGTTTCATTAGGTCACTATTTTGACTCTAACTTAACTTCTAGGAAATTTTCAAAAACATATGTTTCAAAAATGGTTGGTACAATTCAATAGGTGTCTTCGGGAATATTGTAGGTTTACTAAATTTAATAATATTTATAAAATTACGAAATATTTTCTCACAAACTATCGTTTAGATGGAACCTAAATAAATAATGTAGACAAAATTGATTTCGTTGTTTGCCAATTAATCGATGAATTTAAATAATTTTAAAGGAATTATGCGAGTTTTACCGAAGGATCACATGACTAAAAGTTGTTGTAAAGAACATTGTAAATAAAAATACAAGTTATACGATAAATTTGGATAATCACTGAGTGCAGGAAAATTACAACTTAAAGACCAAAATCAACTTATAATTACCGAGTTTCACTAAATTGAATAATCAATGTCAAGTAACTGTTGAACTGCGACCATTTTGTAAATTTGAAAAACGTGAGATTTGTGAAATTTTGTTAACAAAACCGGTGATTATACTGTATTTGCGTTGATACTTATCAACGTTTAATATAGATTTTTATTGCAAATTTTGCCCTAAAATGAAAAAGGTAAAGTGATCCTAGAGCTGTTTTGTAAATTATATTTGAAACTGATTGCCGAACGCTTATTGGACTGATTGCCGAACAGTCAGCTAAAAAAAATTAAGAGAAAAAATTAAATTAACATATTACAATCAGTTACTGTTTTCTTATTCAAAAAGATAGTATTTTTTTTGTTTCGATTACAGAGGTTTTAACCTTGAGGTCATTCACCTTTTCGGGCCAGAAATTTTTTTGACCCTATGTTCGGGGTTGGGATTCGAACCCAGGTGGGCTGCGTGAAAAACATCGACTTACCCATCACGCTGTACCCGTCCGACATTAATTTATTTCATTCCAGCACAACACAGAAAGCCTTCGAACTTTATTGTGAAGAAAGAGGTCGAAAAACTGCGGTACAGAATTCTAGAAGTTCTCGGGACTGTGAACAACCAAATGGCAAACTGAAACAAAATTCGATTCCCAAATGATTTTCCCGGAAGTTGTACAATGATTTTCTTATGAAATATGATGGGTGTATTTTTACAGACACAGAAATGAACGTGAAGATGGATTATGAGTAGCTTCCCAGATAATAAAACTATAAAGGTGATTTTCAAAGTTCAAATTTGTGTCAAGTGCAAGAAAACTTATGAGCTGGTGAGGTATTTTCAACTGCGGAAAAATCTGGTTTTGTGAAAAATATGAATTTCGATTCCAAATGCACAAGTAGGAGTGCCCAAAAAGTGTATTCTTCCATACATTTGAGCTCAGATTTGATCAAAATCAAATCGGAATAATTTTGTCGTGAATACGACTTACTTTTATATGGGGCGTCTTTTCAAAATTTATCCTGTACAAGAATGGGCAGAACTTTATCGCGAATATCTCTTGATGTACTTAACCCAACAACATAATTTTTTCTACAAGCCATCGGAAATTTTGATATCTGTTTCGATTATCTACTGGACGAGTATAAAAAGTAAACTTTGATTGAAAATCGTTCATTTCTTCTAGTGCTTCAGACGGAACTGGATGTCGAGGTGAGGCTCTCCCGCCATTAGTAAGAACACACCTAATATAAAGCTTGAAACAGTCGTGCTTTCATTTGGATTTCGGTCGTCAGGAGGAGCAGTCGGCAATGAAAACGCAGTTCTTTTGCGTGGTACAAAACCTTAAACGCACAGGTCACAGAGTCAGTTTTCCTTTTAAGAAGATCGATTGCTTCATCCTGCTGCTGGTCGTTTGCATTGGAGCAAAACCAGTCCTTCTAATGGCTTCAAATGTTTTCAAAAGAACTATAAAATTGCTTCTTTGCGAATCGGTAATTAAAACCATCAGTGTAGTGCCATTCTAGGATAGCTTAATTAGCTTTGTGCAATTTTCTCAATGCAAAGTTCCCAACAGTGTTTATTATCGTTTATATCATAAAGAACTATACTGGCTATTTCGGAATATATAATTGTATGTCAGAATGTTTAATGTGACTAATCTGTACTTTAGTTTAGGTGTATTGTTTCAAATTTTACACGCAAAACAACTAAAATGTTAATTGTTATTTCTGAATTTGATTGATTGAAATTTTGTACAACTAATCGATTGTTGTTTCAACTAAACTGTCATTTTTGATTTATCGTGCTACCAGTTTAGCAATGACACCCATCAAAGACACGCACCACAAACGAGTAATGAAACATTACTGTTGAGCAATGACGTACACCCTAAGGGGAAAAAGAAATGTTTCGATTAGGTGTCACTCGTGCAACTGAGTAATGACACATTCCCAACAAAGCTACCTGTATGCATGAAAGCAAAAAATAATTCAGAGTGGATCGCTATAAGAGTTTTTTTGATTCCGTTTTCAAGAATGTTGCTGTTAAGCCTAATGCTACAGAAGCTCTTTCAAGAAAATAAAAATACTATCACTTGACTTTAGCAGTAATTCTAAAGCATTAAACGTTTTTATGTTAACATAAACTGTCCAAAATTATATTGCAGATAAAATTAAAACATTTATATTGTTGAAATATCTATTCAAGTACATGGAAAACTTGTTTTGCAATTAAACTCTTATGTTTTTCTGCATATTGTCACTTAAATGAAACGGCCACCACGTAACTGACATGAATGACGTTCATTTGCCATTGCAAATTTTCAATGGTGAAATGAAGAGGATATTTGTTTTGCATTTTGCTGCCTTCCTTTTCAACCAAGTGACAGCATTCGATTACAAATATTCAGTTTAAATGAAGGGTCAATCAATCATATGTTAGTTAAATCACAAAATCGATCCACTAATTGATATTCGGAAGTATAAAGGAAGAGTATCAGTTTTATTCGTATTTACGACATCTAGTCATGTCTCTAACATTACACACCCGTACTTTTTTTCGCTATGTTTTCTTTTTTCTTTTGAAATGTTAATGCTCTCGAGCACTACCAATTCGTGAAATTCATGGATGATCTTGTTTTGGCACTTTGATCAACATATTTCTTTTCATCATTACTTGTTTCGAAGTTGAGATCATTACTTGTTTCAAAGTTAGAAACATGATATGTTTGGCTAAACTATAGAAAAGTAAACTCTGCCTGCAAATCGTTTATATTTTGCTTTAATGAAACCAAATAATTTACACACTTGATACCCACCAAACAATATAAAAATTTCATTAAATTCATAAACAAATTTGTAAACGTGATTCATTCAGTATTTCATCGATAGAATATTTTAAAATTATATTTTTAAATTATATAAATTTCAGATACGAGATGAGTTATTCCTTGTATGGGTGAGGTGGTTAATTGAACTATGCTAAAGCTTACAATATTCCAAGAAAACAATGTTGCATCTTTTGAAATGAGCACATTAGTCTTGACCTATTTTCTCTCAACTACTGGCAATTTACGGTCTGGAAATCAATTTCATCGTAACCTAAAGTCCTTGTTCAATTTTTCGCAAATTTATGTATCCAAAACAAACATACGAATGCAACAATCAAGAAAAGCACGTACCAAAGAAAAAAAAAGAACAGCATCGCGCATAGCGGCATGAACTCGGACCGAGGCGTAGACAGGAAAGGAAGTAAGCATGTGCCTGTTCGTCAGCTCCACTCTTCCATTTCTGGTAATGTTTGAGAAAATAAATATTTTCAATTGGTACATTATCGTTCGCGAGGTTGTGCCGCGTGCCAGCCACAACAATGTTTTCCTTTCGCGCTGATCCTGAATGAAACCCGGGAAAGTAATATGAGCTCGGTGCTTTGTTGCTGCACGCTTCCGCGAAATACGTATGTTAGGATAGGTTAAGACACGCACTTTCGATGATCATACAATTCGACCGATATGAAGACAAAAGACCACTAAAAGCATGATGTAGGACCGGATTTTGTCCTCGAGCGAGAAGGCGGCGGCGAATGAGAATATTGAATCAAGTTCAAGATTCCAAACGGAATGGGATTAATAGGTTATCTGATGGTGAACACAAAGAGGGCATTTCATTTTCGTTCAAGATCCTGGGAGGGAGTTTTCAAGGCAATTGTGTTGGAATGCACGATGTCGATAGAAACTCAACATGCATAACGAAATCTGACGAAGACTTTTATTTGTTTCGCTAATACAAAAGAGCAGTTCTGCTTTGCATAACTTTCTTTGTAGGCGATCGGTAAGCTGCATTCAAGGTCAGACAGGCGAAAAGATCGATTATAATATTTTATTTCACTTTAAACTCAGCCAACCGAAAAAAGCCATCAATATATGATGAGATTTTTTATAGGTGAACTATTTAAAGGAATATGAATTCATTTTACATGTTCTACAGTTGAATGTTCATTCACAAGTGGTGACATCTCTGCACGATTGGAGCAACAACTTGAACAAATTGACATTGCATGGAGCATGGCTGGCTTGAATATTTGTTTGAAAATTAATAATTTATTCTTAAGACCGAGCTTAGAAATCCTGTTTACAGCTGCATATAAACATTAAATGTAATTGATTCCTTCCATGTGAAGTGAGACTTTTATCATATGTTAAACTCAAATATTTGGCTAGATCAGATCGGGACAGCTCCAAACCATTCAACCTGATGATATGGTTATTGATTGGTTTAAGGGAAGATGCATTTGAATTATGAGAAGATTTGGCTCTCTCCGAAAGATCTAATGGTTAAATCCGAGGTGAAATAAATTTACATGCAAATGTGAAAAAAATCTAATTGTTGGATAATAATTGAAAATATTATCCTTATAGGTGACTACAAGTCATTTGAAGTTTTCTACATGTGGCCAACACAAACGTGGATTTCAAACAAGCAACATGAATATGTATTTTAAAGGATTGAAGGCAAACCTCGAACCTTGTGGAACTCCTGTTTGTACGGGTAGTGATTCAGACTTACAATTCTGTCAGCTAACCTGAAGATCTCGAGCAGTTCAATAAGTGTGAAGAGCTCTCTGTCACCCGGGGGCGTTTCCCGCGGAGCGACACGAACCGAAGGATTCGGCCAACATCGTTCGTACCAATGTCATCTGGATGACTTTCATGTAATATTCAACCCACCCACCGGTCACTGCCGATCACCAATTGAAGGCTGGATCTGCCAGAATCGATCACCCAATGCGACATTACCTAATGAAATTTACCTATTTTTAAATAATTCGTTAATTAAAATTATAAAAAGCCCTCGAAATGTTAGAGCCTAAGCAGTTAGTTAGTTTAAAAGATTTATTTAGACCCGGTTTTAACCTAATTGTGGTCTTATCGCCGGGTTTGTATCAATTGGTGGGGAATTGATGGGGGGGGGGGGGGAGTTTGGGGGGGGGGGGGTTGGTATTTGGGAGAGGAATATTTTAACATCGAGTGAAATTACATTAGATTTGATTGCTTGATTTCATTGTCAGGGGATTTTATGGCCGCTTGCTGGGTGTGTCGTGGATGAAGTCCTTCCGGTGTTCCTTCCAGGTGGTTGTGGTTGAGGGACCGCGGTCAACATCCCGGGGGGCTCATCCCCCGCGGATGGCCCACGGTGCAGTGAGGCGTCTCGGCTGTTGTCGTCTTCTGAGAGCCTAAGCAGTGTGCCTTATAAATTGTATAGTAAAACATACAAAATAATAGGTTTGAATTATTGTGATCACATAAATTGGAATCTGGTAGTCTTATATTTTTGCTATTAAATCTTTGTGTCAATACTGTTAAAGGCTTTCTGCTATGTCAACAACAGCAATTCCAATGGATAAAACAGAAAATATATTTACTTTTATTATGTTCTCTACTCTAACAATTTGATAGGTGGTTGAATACTCAAGACGTAATCCAAACTGCTGGACAAAATGAAGTTTGATTCAAAAAGTTTACTTTTAGAGGGAAGTAAACTACTTGATTAATAAATGGGTATTTCTGCGGAGTTTGAAAATAGGAATAATTAGTTAGTAGTAGTGTGTGTAAAATTGTGTTCTAGACTGCTTTATTTCTCAAATAAACCTCCATAGAATTACTTATTGAATGTTGAAAATTCCATAATTACCAGGAGACTTCACGGTTTTAAGTTCCATAATGATTGACTTGATTTCATCAAAATCCATCAATTTAATATCATCTTGTAACAATACTTATGTCGAAACATGATCAATTTTCCATGAGACATCGTGTCCAATAGGAATAACAACGTTCCAATTAAAATTATGGACACTCTCAAACTGCTGAGAGAGTTATTGAATTTTTTCGTCGTTTGTAAGATATATTTGATTTCCATCTTTGAAAGCAGAAATCGGTCGCTATGGTTTTTAAAAATCCATAAAAAGTTTCCAGAAAGGCTTAGAATAATGTTTAATTTGTTCAACTTCTTTAGCGAAATTATAATTTCGCTCCAGAGTAGACCTATATTGAATTTCCTTGTGTAAAGCTTTGAAGCCTGTTCGCACTATACCGGGACGGGACCATCCGGGTCTATCCGGGACGTTTTTTTTCCTCATCGGCGATGACGGGATCACGAGAACGTTGATATTGTCGTCGACAAACATTCTTCAATCGAATGAGCAGTAGAAAATTGTCATCGATGATAGGTGAATTGAATTTTGTTTTGGGACTGATAGATTCCTAGCTTCAATCAAGTAATGATTCAAATGATCTAATACTATATCAAAGTCAGCCAATCTCACTTACGGTGCAAGTCATGAAGGCATAAATTTAAAATGACAGAAAATTCCATTTGTAATGTTTTTGAGAGGGGAGGTAGGGTCTAACGGATAAAATAAACCTGTTTTAATCCTCCTAGTGCACTATAGTGGTGCAATGTTGCCTCAATTTCATTTTCTTCTATATATCACAGCAGAAATTCCCCGAAACAGTACAATTTAAAAAAGTTTAGAAAATTTGAATTTAATTTAGTCAAAATCTATTCAATCATATGTGAGAAAGTGAAGTGAGCTCTATGTTATCCTGTTTGATTACTATTGTCATTACTTCCGGTACCGCAAGCCAGATATCAGTATAGAAACATTTAGTTCATTGAACCATACACTAATATGACCTTAAAATTTTTTTGCGATTCTCTACGACGATTTGAATTTTGGAAAAAAAATTACTGCTAGTTGGACTTGGATAAAACTCAGTAAATCATTTATGGGACTATCTATGGCATATTTGGTCACAGATTCTCATGGTCTGCAAACTAGAGAAATATATATAAAGAGGTAGCTTATGAAAAAATATTCTTGAAATTGACATGTTTACACTAAGCAGCTCACCTTCGGAACCAGGGATTCGATCCGAATTTAAATTGGTATATTCTTATGGTATCTTAAGATCTATCATTATAATCTGAAATGGTAAAAATCAGTTCAACCAGCTCCGAGAAAAGTGAGTGAAATTATTTCCATATCACCTTGCAATTCTGGAACCGGAAGTCGGATACAAATGAAATTCAGTAACTTTATATGGGACTATAAAACCTTTCATCTAAACTAATTTTATGAAAATCGGTTCAGCCATCTTCGAGAAAAATGAGTGACAATTTTTGTCAAACACACGCATTCGACGGGCCTCGGTTCAAAAGTCGGTTTTCACAGTGATTGTATAACAGATAGAAAGGCAAAAACAATATGAGAAAGAGAAAGGCAAAACACTTGTTTTGTGAATTTTTTTTAGAGCTATCGTTCAAAAAAAAATTCAAATGTTTTGTATAATGAAAAGCATTCTTCGAACAACGTTTTTTTTGTTAAAAGTGAATTTCTCCATACTAAATCCCATACAAACTTTAAACCTCGGGCGCGAAAATATAGTTTCTCTGATCGAGCTAAAATTTTGCATGATGCTTATGAGACCCAAAAGGAACACGAAAAGTTTGGTGGAGCTGATATCAATATTTTGTCCCAACCTAGTAGTCATCTTATCTTGCGAGTTTGTTTGTAAATTTCTTTCAAAAAAATTCATTCACGCGCCAGCGCTTCGGAATGGTAAATACGCTGCAGCAAAAATCTTCATGTTTGGTTTCAATTCAAATTCTCAAGCTTTCGCTTGGGTATTACATTCCTTTTGTGTAGTTTGACCATCACTTCCCTCCAACTTCCCAGCCTATTCATAGCGTATAGAACCATTGCATGGACAGTGTTACGATTCACGCAATTACCCACCATAATTAAGCCGATTATTGGACTTTCCTGAAATTTTCAAGAAATGTGCTCATAATTTTCCAGAATTTCTCAATTAGGTTAAGTTTATGTGAATCCGGTGGAATAAAATCTTTTGGGGAAAAATTAACTCCGTTCCGAATGTAGTGGCAGGATACTAGATCAGACCAAAATCGAATTGATCCTATGTGCTTCCTTATGCATGAAGAAGAGTCAAAATGAAGGTACTCTTCCGTGTAAATTGCATCGTTGGATTTTCCAAAAATGATGAACAGAACATTTCTTTCATCAGTTCGCCTAAACCCCATGCCAGATCTGGAGCTTCTTTGGAAATTTCTACTTTCGAGCAACCTCCGGAACAGAAATCTAAGGCTAAGACTAACTCGGTAACGAAATCTAACGAAGACTATTATTCAGTCCGCTAATACAATAGAGCAGTTATGTTCTGTATGGTTAGTTGAACACAAGGTCAAACAGGCGAAAAGATTGATACTAAATATGAGTTTACTTTCATCCCTGCCGGCTGGGCAAAAGAACCAACGCACGATGAGATTTTTTCACACTGAAATAATTAAATTCAAATAAATTCTTTAAAAATTTACATTTGAACGCCAATTTTGATTCGTTCGAAAGGAATAAATAACAAATTAAAAAAAAACAACTCGTTCGAAATACGACAAATCATTTTTACATGACATGATGTTTATCAAAAAGACTAGATCGCGGAAAAGCGCACCCCAGATGGAATGCGTGACCATAAATTTGTACGACATCACCCGCCTCCAGTTGCTCCGAAGCTGGCATACACATCTTCATTCAATCGTTGCAATCGATGAGTTTGGATCTTTCCAAAGCCCGTTTATGATGCGGTCGATATCGATCGAACCGATCTGAGTCTAGTATCGCAGTTATCCCTTTTTCATCCTTTCTGTGGGTTTTCTTTCAAAAGACGTTGCGCATTTATATACGAGCCTGATATGTGGATCCTTCAATCGTGAACTGATGGCCGCGTTGGTTGTTATTAAATCATAAATTTTACTAGCCCTGTGTCGATGATCAACATTTGATAGAAATTGTTGTCAGATTTTTACATCTGCTAAGAAATGATGGTATGCTGGAATTCCACGGGCTAGAATAGTTTTCAACTATGTTGATGAGTAATAGATTTGATCGGATGGATGCATGATTGAAATTGAATTCCTAGTTTCGAAAGGAGTAACAAACCGTGCCCCTGACTAGTGTCCATGTTTTAACGTTGCAGAACTTCTCGCACGATTGGTTAAATTACCCTGTGTCTGTAAGAGGGTTGCAGTAAAGTTTTGAATTGAAATATGGAACGTGGTTTCGGTCGGATGTCGATAATTATTTTTCCATCCATCATTTCAATACAGAAAGGACCACTTTTTTATTGCACCACTGGATCTGCATATCCTTAAAAAAAAGTTCCCCGTGGACATTCCAACCTTTGGAGTGATTTTGTTGATTCGGTCCAGTACTCCAGTAGGATGTGATCGGATCCATGACACAGGAAGTCGTCCTGCAGGAGTGAGTACGAAGGGTGCTCAACGATGCGAGTCGGGCTTTAATTTAGATTTGAGTTGCGCGTAAATGCATTGTGAATAAGTTTGCCTGGTCTTTCGTTTCGTTACGGGACAACTCATTTCCGCTTAGGCTGTGTAGTTGGGTGATTTGTAGTGGCTCTAGTGCAGCCTTGGTAACCTCATCAAAGTCACGTTATTGCATAGTACACTACTGTAAAACTAAACACCTAATACAAATGCTAAGCCCGGCAACACATTCTGCCATAGCGCTACTCCTTTGGGATTAGCTCGTGTTTATTTCACTGTCAATTTGTTGGCTAAACACACTCCGGCAGACAGATTGGAATAAAAAATGTACTTCTTCTGAGAAGTGGCGCCTCCGGTTTTCGGACACATGTCGCTACTCGGCCATCCACATGTGGCGCTTGGTCATTTATCACGATCGCTAATAAGGCACCCTCGGGAGTTCCATAGCAGAACCTTTCGAGATGCCTTCCCGGTAAAACACCCTACGCCGGCAGCACTCTCGACCAGGACAATTAACAAGAACAACAACATTTTCGAGAAAGAAAAATCATTCATAAAAACAAAACACGAGACTTTGCTAAGCGGTTGCATTCCCGTCTCACCATGCTTTGGCCGGTCGGTTTACGATGCGGACGCGAAATTCGAGAAACCTGCCCGAAAGAAGGATGTTTTCTCCTCCTTGAGTGGTTTTATACCGCCGCATACCGCACACTCAAGCTTCAAAGTCGCATATAAACAAACAATAATAACAGGATTCCTTCCTGAGTGACTTCCTCTTTTGCATCTCGCTTATGGGTAGCGGGCGTTTTGTACAAACCTCGGACTATATCGAATGGGAGGAGACGGTCGGCTAGCAAGGATAAGAAGGCTCTTTGCCAAGGGGCACAAAAAAAAAACGTGTCACTCGCCCGTCTGTTCAATGGTTTGTAACTCTAGACGATAATGTACGTCCTCCGTATGTTTCGAACATATTCTTCACTCGGAATGCCAGGAAAGCGAAAAAATCGGCAAGTGATTTCGGCCATGGCTTATGCCGTGTTCAGCGGAGGAAATCATACAACAGCCTGTCTTGCTACCAGGCCCTGTTCCGCTGTCTTGGAGGGAACTGATCTGCCTGACTGGATGGAGGTAAGCGTTCGTTCAACTAGAAGTAATGGTTGGCAACCGGCAGACCACAATTTTGCTTTTTTATGTCTTTATTAAAGCTACTGCCTACAGGAATAACGAAACTCGTGCTGGTGTGAATACCGGAAATGGGGTTCGGAACCTGCGCTGTGGATTACATTACCGGACACTTTTACTTACACAGTTATGAATTCATTAATTCACTTTTTCTGTTACCTCGCCAAAGTAATATCGCTTCTTGAGTTTCAAAAGATTTAGGAAAATTAATTCATGTTATCAAGGGTTACTCTGATTTTTCGTCAAATAATCCAGTAATCATTACTAATCGTAAGTAATCTGAATAATTTTATTTTAAAAATAATTCATTAACATTGGAATTCAGTAGCAGCTTATATGACTAAAAGACTTTGACTTTTGACATTTGATTCTCGAATTATCCATCTCAGCGACAATCATGTGAATTCCATTTTGGAAAACTATGAACCGGTATAGAGGAAGTAGGTTTGTGTGACAAGACTAAGATTGCCTACAAATTTAAAGAGTTTTAACCCAAATTTGTAGGAATTCTTCCCTATTTTGAATCGTCGCTTTTAATGACGATTAGCAATTTTAAACACACTTAATCATGTAGTTCTGGAACCGGATCTGGATAATATTCTTTTTCATCTTATGGAAACATAATACTGTTCAAATTAAATCTGAGTTTGAGAAGATCAGTCTAGCCGTTTCTGAGAGATTTGAGTGATTTCCAATTTGGAGCACACGAGAACTTTTCCGGTACTTCCGGAACCAGGAACGACGGTATACCCAAAATCAAGGAATTTTTTCATCAACTAACCATACCTGCCTAATGGAAAAATCAAACGGCTATTTGAATGTATTTTGCTCGATTCTTACGTGTCATTACCTTTCTCTATGAGCAAAGTAAAACCGTTTGCTTCGCATACTGAATTTGAAGATTTTTCGTTGAATACTAGAGATGGTCGGGTAAGTATTTTTTGAAACCCGAACCCGAACCGCACCCGAACAAAAATTAAAACTTTTTCCCGTGTCCGTACCCGACTCGTGCTTAAAAAAAGTCCCGAAACCCGACAAAATTTTGTAACCGTACCCGACCCGGTTCAGGTTCGACGCAAAACCCGACTATCTCTATTGAATACTAGGAAGATGTTATTCGAAACAAAATCATTTTCAATTTTGGACAAATCAACCAGAGCTTTATCAGTTTTAGTTCATATAATTTTAAAATCTGCATGTTTTGGTAAAACATAATCATTCGTTTATGACAATTATAATCTTTATATTACCTTGATCAAAAAGTTTTCGGAATCGCCACGCGCTCTTATTCACCCGATTAGATTTTTTTAGGTTCCCACATTTGTCATTGATATTCTATCAAATTTCCAGCTTGATACCTGGACATTTGTGAAAGTTACGCTATATTGAGTACATCTGCGATTGTGCGTGTCCTAGATTTTGTACCATTTTCAAAACTGAATTGAATTTGCAACAACGAGTTTAAACGAGTTTAAATTTAGCGTTAAAAACGGTTTCAATGGGGCGACGACATTGCAAATGTTAGAAGAATGTTTCGGATACGATACTCTGAAGAAACCAGTCATTTATCAGTGGCACAAACGTATCAGGAGTAGCCGTGAGTCTGTGAATGATGATGAGAGAAGCGATAGCCGATTTCTCAGTCAAATGGAAATAGGCAAACGATTCGTTTATGAAATTGTCCGACGTTTCGGCCGTTTTTGATGGCCTTTTTCAAGGGAAATTTTGTCTGATCGTTATTGTCAATCTTGTTGATTTCCAACGGTGGAATGTCTGTTTACGGTAACATATATAAAATAAATATGATCGTCGAAGAATTTTTCATCGGATAGCACTATGGCCACAAAATTTGGTGTATATTTACTGCATACAGACTTTCCACCGTTGGAAATCAACGAGACTGACAATAACGATTAGACCAAATTTCTCTTGAAAAAGGCCATCAAAAATGGCCGAAACGTTGGGCAATTTCATAAACAAATTGTTCGCCTTTTTCTATTTGAATAAGGAAGTCGCACTTCTTCCGAAAAAACAATTGTCAAATTGTATGATGGAAACGTCAAATCCACCGGGCAATACTAAGTGTTGCCAAGACTAAATGCATAAGTAACAGCCTACGTATTACTTCTTCACCATGGTATTGCTATTTTTCACTAATGAACAGAGCATTAAATAGCAAGAGCTAGAAATTTAGCCTTTTTTTAATTTTTCCATTTCATCCATGCGCATTGAACATTTTTGAACAGGTTCAGCTTCTGTTCATCGGTGCATTCATTCAACATGTATTTTGCAAAGGTTTGAGCTATGAAAAATTAATTTTCCAAAAATTTTCTGTTCGAGAATAATATCAGATATATTTAATGTGCGAGCTATTTTTCTCAAATATCGAGCAGAATGTATACTAGTGAACTTTTCAATATTGATTTTTGCCTTTTTCTATAGAAAGGTATTAGAATTGCTGGAAAACCGACTTGCGAACGGAGCATCGGAAACCCATAGTGTTATATACCATCCGACTCAGTTCGACGAGATCGGAAAATGTCTGTATATATATATATATATATATATATATATATATATATATATATATATATATATATATATATATATATATATATATATATATATATATATATATATATATATATATATATATATATGTGTGTGTATGTGTGTGCACTTTTAGAAGATATTTGAACGCGCTCAACCGATTTTAACAAATTTTGGCTCGTTTGAAAGCTACTGTTGGGCCATTGATCAAGTTCAAAGATCAAACGGCTGTGACTTTTGGTTCCGGAGATATGATTGTATAAGTGACGTAACCGACAAAACACCTTTGAATTTTACCAGTCTTATTTTGGGATCACTTCTAATTTCGTAAAGCGCTATTGTTCAAAAGTTTAAGCACCTCGAAAAATGTCCTCATGCGAAATTTGTGGTAAATCGGACATGCGTAAGGGGTGCTGCTCGGCGGTAAAAGTTTGAAAATTTTCGAACTTGAAAAAGCACCATAGGGGGGAGTACATGAAATTTCCGAAATCGAAAATTTTTTTTGATGCCAAAAATCTTAAAATTGCATGAAACGTCGAGATTTAGTGTTATTTTTTTTTTTTTCATAAATACGTTTATTTCTTAAGGCAGTTTACATAAGTTTTTCTTCGCCGTAGCATCACTTTTACATAATATTCTTATCCTAATTTAATTCTAACATAGTCACAACGTTTTGAATTTATTAAAACATATTCTTTTATAGCTTAAATATCATCTTAGGTAACTCGTCATTAATTATGAAATCTACTCGGAAATATTATTTGAACCAAACGATTAACTTCTATAAATTATAAAATAAGCTGTTATTTTCAGACATTTTGTTGATAATTTCATAAACTGTTTCGAGTTTGTTTGTATCATTACATAATTTTTATTCTAATTTAGCTATTGGTTGAACTCATGGACGCAGCTGGGATCAGAACTAAGTCTTAAAAGGGGCCTTTATTAAATTCAAACTCCAGTTTTCTTTATGAAATGATAAATAAGTTTCATGTATGAAAGGTCACGACAAGCAAGAATGTCTCGAACTGGGATATTGGATAGTTTACCTTGGGTACGCAAAGAATTTATTAGTTGAGATCTGACATCACGATACTCCACGCATGTCCAAACGACATGATCAATATCCCGATAACCTTCTCCGCAAGCACAATGATTAGTCTCGGAGAGCCCAATTCGAAGGAGATGTGCATCTAACGTGTAGTGATTGGACATGAGTCTGGACATCACACGAATGAAATCCCTACTCACATCCAGTCCCCTGAACCATGCCTTTGTCGATATTTTCGGAATAATTGAGTGCATCCACCGACCCAGATCATCTCTATCCCAAGATGCCTGCCAGCTGGCAAGTGTTCTTTGGCGAGACGAGCTATAGAATTCGTTGAAAGCAATCGGTCGCTCATAAATTTCACCCTCAATAGCACCACGTTTGGCTAAATTATCGGCTCTTTCATTGCCTGGAATGGAGCAATGAGCCGGGACCCAGACTATAGTGATTAGATAATTATTATTCAATATGTCGTTCAGACACTGTTTTATTTTACCCAAGAAAAACGGTTCGTTTTTGCCAGCAGCGATTGAGCGAATGGCTTCAATTGCACTCAGACTATCTGTGAAGAGGAAATAATGGTTTGGAGATAATGTGACGATTACACTCAAACTATAATGAACTGCTGCTAGCTCTGCTACATAAACAGATGCAGGTTCTTGAAGCCTAAATGAGGCCGAAACATTATTGTTGAACATACCAAACCCTGTCGCTTCTTCAATTCGCGATCCGTCCGTGTAAAACATTTTCTCAGAGTCAATATGCCTGAACTTACTTGAAAATATTTTTGGGATTTCCGTCGAGCGTAGATGATCCGGGATTCCACGCACTTCACGCTGCATGGATGTATCGAAAAATAAAGTTGAGTCAGGGGCACTTAGGATGCTGACACGGATAGGAATATATCTTGAAGGGTTGATTTCCTGTGACATATGGTTAAAATATACTGTCATAAATTTTGTTTGAGATCGAAGCTCGACTAGTCGTTCGAAATTATTAATTACCATGGGATTCAGCACCTCACATCTTATTAGCAGGCGTGATGAAAGCTCCCAAAATCGATCTTTTAATGGAAGAACTCCCGCCAGAACTTCAAGACTCATTGTATGTGTCGAGTGCATGCAGCCTAAGGCAATTCGCAAACAACGGTACTGAATTCGCTCAAGTTTGATAAAATGAGAGTTTGCAGCGGAACGAAAACAAACGCATCCATATTCCATCACTGAAAGTATCGTTGTTTGATACAATTTTATTAGATCTTGCGGATGAGAACCCCACCAAGATCCTGTTATTGTTCGAAGAAAATTTACTCTTTGTTGGCATTTCGTTATCAGATACCTAATGTGTCCTCCCCACGTGCATTTGGAATCGAACCACACCCCGAGGTATTTAAAAGTTAAAACCTGTTGGATCATTCTTCCCATCATATGGAGCTGAAGCTGCGCGGGATCATGCTTTCTTGAAAAGACGACTAACTCTGTTTTCTCCGCAGAGAATTCGATACCAAGATGAACAGCCCAAACGGACAAGTTATCTAAGGTATCTTGCAATGGTTTATGCAGATCAATAGCTTTGGGCCCAGTAACTGAAACCACGCCATCATCTGCCAATTGCCTTAGTGTACATGGGGTTACTAGACAGCTGTCAATGTCATTCACGTAAAAATTATAGAGGAGCGGACTGAGGCATGAGCCTTGCGGGAGACCCATGTAGCTAATTCTGAATGTTGCCAAATCGCCATGTGAAAAATACATGCACTTCTCTGACAAAAGGTTGTGCAAATAATTATTTATAACCGCTGGAAGTCCATGTTGGTGGAGCTTGTCTGAAAGAACATCAATGGAAACTGAATCAAATGCTCCTTTAATGTCTAAAAATACAGATGCCATTTGTTGCTTTTGAGCGAAGGCAATTTGGATGTCAGACGAAAGTAATGCAAAGCAATCATTCGTCCCTTTATTTCTACGGAAGCCAAACTGAGTATCTGACAACAAACCGTTCGTCTCGACCCAAGTGTCGAGACGTCGTAGAATAATTTTTTCGAACAATTTTCTGATGCAGGACAACATCGCAATGGGTCTATATGAGTTGTGATTGGAAGCTGGTTTCCCCGGCTTTTGAATGGCGATAACTTTCACTTGTCTCCAGTCAGGCGGAACAATATTTTGCTCAAGAAACTTGTTGAACAATTCCAACAAACGTCTTTTTGCGAGGTCGGGCAGATTCTTCACCAAGTTGAATTTAATTCTGTCCAACCCAGGGGCGTTATTGTTACAAGACAAGAGTGCTATAGAAAATTCCATCATTGAAAATGGGTTATTAATAAAACCATTATTTGGAGGAGATTCCCGTATAATGCTTTGCGTAGGAACAGAATCTGGGCAAACTTTCCTAGCAAAGTCAAATATCCATCGGTTCGAGTATTCATCACTCTCATTGCCCACGTTACGATTCCTCATTCGTCTGGCCGTATTCCAAAGAGTGCTCATTGAGGTTTCTCTTGACAAACCTTCGACAAAATGTCTCCAATAGCTACATTTTTTGGCTCGAAGTATGCTCTTGTACTTGGTTTCTAAAACCATAAGTTTTTCAAAATTCTGAGGAGTTCCTCCTCCCCGTTTTAGAAACGTCTTGCAAGCATTTTGTTTTGCGAGTTTAGCCTCTGAGCACTCTTTGTCCCACCAGGGGTTGGGAGGCCTTCTGTTAGTCGTTGGCCCAGGAAAGCGTTTAGTTTGGGATTGTTCTGCTGCCTCCAGAATCGAACAAATGAGGAAGTCATATTCTTCAAGTGGAGGGAGCTCTTCCATTGAATTCAAAATACTAGAGATTCTACTTTGGTATTTAATCCAGTCGATATTTTTTGTCAAATCATATGGAATACTAGCTGAATTAGCAATACATTTGTTACAGCTAATTGAGATGATGATTGGTAAATGATCGCTACCGTGTAAATCAGGCAATATTTTCCAGGTGCAATCTAGTCGAATTGATGTTGAGCAAAGAGATAGATCTAATGCACTTGGGCGTGCACGAGGTCTTGGGATCCGTGTCATGCTACCCATATTTAGTACCGTCATGCTAAAATTGTCGCAAATATTATATATTAGAGATGATCTGCTATCTTTGTAAACGGAACCCCACATCATTCCGTGCGAATTTAAATCCCCCAGAATCAATCGTGGAGCAGGAAGGGCTTCAACCATTTCATTAAGCTGTCGCTGTCCAACTTGTGCTTTTGGAGGAATATAAACCGAAGCTATGCAAATATCTTTGCCTTTAATGTTTATTTGGCAAGCAACAACTTCTATACTAGAAGTTGAAGGGATGTTTAATCTATAAAAGGAACAGCATTTCTTAATTCCCAAAAGCACTCCACCATACGGAGAGTCTCTATCGAGACGTATAATGTTAAAATCAATAAAATTTAAAGCTATGTTTGAAGTAAGCCATGTTTCGCATAAAGCAAATACATCACATTTTTGACTATGCAATAAAATTTTAAATGAATCAAGTTTTGGCATGATGCTTCGACAATTCCACTGCAGGACAGTGATTGTATCATTTGCGGCGGGTGATAAATTATCCATCAAAAGATACAAAACCTGAGACAATTGGCCATTGAGCTGATAACTGCTTCAAAAAGGTTCTAGCTATTGGAAGGAATGCCATTATGAGGGTCTTTAAGGGTTCAGATATATTGAATGCTGAGAAAATCCATTCAACAATTTCCGAAAACTTCAGTAATCCTGTTGGTGGCTGTGAAATGGAGCCCACTGGATTATTATCTTTTTCTGTACTAGATCCTGGATTGGTTTGTGAATTTGACAAACCAGGAGGCACAGTCTTTGGTTTTGACTTTTTTTGTTTAACACGGGGATCTTTTTTTGAAGATGAAATTTTAGGTGTCTTTTTTGGTAATTTGGAGGAAGACTTCTTTCTCTTAACTGACCCTTGGGTAGTGATAAACGAATTACCTTCACTATTTTCGTCAGAGTCAGAGTCCTCTGGTTCCTCTAGATTTGAAAACCCGTTTTCGTTTTCCAAAGGGGGGACATCAATGACCGTTTTAAGCATTTCTGCATATGTGCGCTTAGACCGTGCTTTTAAAGAAAGCTTAATTTTGTCTTTGTGCACTTTAAATGCAGTGCATACTGAAATATCCTCATGAGGACTTTCCCCACAATAAATACATTTTTCAATTTCCTTGTTGCAATCATTATCTTTATGAGGTCCTTCACACTTAATACATTTTGGTTTATTGCTACAGTAAGTAGCTGTGTGTCCGAATTTTTTGCAGTTCGTACAATTCATTACATTTGGAACAAAAAGCCGAACAGGGAGGCGAATTTTATCGACATAGACATGGGACGGCAACGCAGATCCGGCAAATGTCACTCGAAACGAGTTTGATGGGCGATAAAATTTTTTTCCCTCTTCATAAACTACTGAGTACAGTTGTTTGCACTCCAGTATTTTCACACCCTCAAGCATAGAGTTCTTGAAACGACCAACACCATGCTTGAGTAAATCATCTACCGAAAGACTCGCTTCGGTAACAACACCGTCAATTTCGACATCTTTGGAGGGTATGTAAACTTTATACTCTTTAATGAAATGTTCCGAAGAGACAATATCATTCGCGTGTTTCAAATTATTTACCACAACACGAATTTTATCGTTATTTACTTTTATGATCTCTTTGATTGAAGAGTATCGTTATGTCAAACCTTTAGAAATTTGGTAAATGTTTAATGGCTTTGATATACGTCTAAAAAAGACTATCCAAGGCCCAGAAGAACTCTCCTGATATTTTTTCGTTCGTGGGGGTATAGGATTCATGCTAGGATTTACGTCCATGGATTCATCCATCACATTAAAATTTTTAATCAAACTTTAAAATAAAAAATGAAACCAACACTACACAGTACTCAATCAAAAGGAAAAGAAAAAACTTCTACCTTGAAATTGTTGTCTATCTCCGTTGCACTGCCGTGTAGATCCTCGTTGCTCTAGATGTTCTTGTTGGATGCTGATTGTTGGATGTGATGCTACTGCTACCTGACATCCAGCACCACTCGATTTCCGATTTACTTTTGTCTTCGCCAGCTGCAACCAGCGCAGGTCACCGGTGTATACCTGCGTGTTGTATGGCAGTGGAAAGACCGAGTTGTCTTGTCTCCTTCTTCCTTGTGCTCCGCACCGATATGCTTCTGCACCGAAGTGCCTTCGCACCGGTGTGCCTTTGCACTCTCCTGCTTCTGTGTGCCTTTGCACTCTTCTTCTTCAATGTGCCTTTGCACTCTCCTGCTCAGCACTTGTGGCTGTATATTGTGGCCTGGGTAGAGCTTGGGAAACGCCCTTTGTTGTTTCCTTCACCAGCTTGGCCCAGCACTAGGGCTCTCTTATGCAGCACGATTTTACGTTTTAACGGCTGCTGCCAACAGGTCTACCTGTAGTTCAACCGTTGTCGTATTTAACGCGTGTAAACTAACCAGCGTTATTAAACTGTACGCTTCTATACACAACCTTCTCGGTTGAACGGCTATTACTGAATCATTTAGTGTTATCTCAAAATAATTTTTTTTTTTTGAAAAAATCGATTATCTGGGACTACTAAAATTTTAATATTTTTACTAAGTTCCAGAAATTCGATATTTTCAAAAAAAAAATTTCCGAGATGACACTAAATCTCGACGTTTCATGCAATTCTAAGACTTTTGGCATCAAATTTTTTTTTGTACATGTACGATATATGTACTCTTGCAAAAAGCAATAACGAACTTTTGTTCAGTGAGTTTCCGGAACCATGCTTATTTTGTCTGAAAATCATTTATTTTTTTTTTATTTAATAACGTATTATAAGGCACATTGCGTTAAGCTATAAGATGCCGAGGGCATATGTTTAAACTACTTAAACTAGATTTTTTTTTATTTTCACATCATATGAGCTTTGGGAGATCTAGTCTTCAACGGGTGGTCGGCAGTGGCTGGCTGGATCTTGTACGCTGGAGTAAACTGGCATGACGTTGGTACGTATCACTGTTGGTCGCATCTTTTCGTTCGTGTGGGTCCGCGGAAAACACCCCCGACTACGGGGAGGCGGCTGATGGCCCGCATAATCATCGACTTGAGCGGCTCTCCGTGGTGGTGAATTTTGTGGAAGAGAAGGAAAGAAACAGAGAGAAGTTTATGTTGTTGAAAAAGGTGGTAAGGGAGCGAAACTACTTAGGTCAGCGATAAGATCTAATTAGTTGACATCGAGATGGTGAAGAGACGGGGACGGGGGAGCAAAAAATTAGTGACAGCAGAAAGATCTTGTTAGTTTTTCGATGAAGATGGTGGACAGACGACAGTTGGGGAGGTTCGAGCGGATGTTAGGTACGAGGTTGAAGGAGGATGTTGTGGAACCCTTCAGCAGATCAGACTTGTAAGTTAATGTTCTTTATGAACTGATATAATAGCAGCATATAGGGAAGGTCTCGATGGGCCAACACGTCTCGTACTGGGACCATGGGTGATATACCTCGGGCCCGAAGGGAGTCAATTAGCTGTGATCTGGCGCCACAATACTCGGTACATACCCAGACAACATGTTCAATGTCGTGATAACCCTTACCGCAAGTGCAGAGACCGCTCTCCACGAGGCCGATACGCCGGAGGTGTGCATTCAAGATGTGGTGATTAGACATGAGCCGGGACATCACACGAATGAAATCCCGACCCACATTCATCCCTCTGAACCAAGGTTTCGTCGATACCTTTGGGATAATGGAGTGTAACCATCGTCCCAGTTCCCCATTACTCCATGAAGTTTGCCAACTTTCGAGCGTCCTTTGACGAGATACACTGAAAAATTCGTTGAAGCAAATTGGTCTTTCATAAATTTCACCTTCTAATGCGCCCACCTTAGCCAACGCGTCTGCCTCTTCATTGCCTGGAATGGAACAATGTGATGGGACCCAGACTAAGGATATTAAATAAGACCGACCAGATAAAGTTCTCAAATGTTCCCGTATTTTCCCCAGGAAATATGGGGGATACTTTCCTGGCTTCATTGCCCGGAGAGCTTCTATTGAGCTTAGACTGTCCGTGACAATGAAGTAATGGTCTTTGGACAAGGTTTCAATGATCTCGAGGGTGTACTGAATAGCAGCTAATTCTGCGACGTAAACTGAAGCCGGATCACTGAGTTTGTAAGAAGCGGTGATGTTTTGATTGAAGATGCCGAAGCCTGTGGACCTGTTGATGTTTGATCCGTCAGTGTAAAACATCTTTTCACAGTTGACTGTTCTAAATTTATTATAAAAAATATTAGGGACCACTTGAGGGCGTACGTGATCCGGAATTCCACGAATCTCTTCTCTCATGGAAGTGTCGAAAAACACAGTAGAATCAGAAGTATCCAAGAAATGAGCACGGTTGGGAACAAACGAAGAAGGGTTAATATTCTGAGCCATGTAATCAAAATACAAGGACATAAAACGGGTCTGAGAATTGAGCTCGACAAGCCTTTCGAAGTTTTCAATCACCATCGGATTCAAAATATCGCATCGGATTAGCAATCGATATGAGAGATCCCAAAATCGATTTTTCAACGGTAAGACGCCCGCAAGCACTTCGAGACTCATCGTATGAGTCGACTGCATGCAACCTAAGGAAATACGCAAGCAACGATACTGTATTCTTTCCAGCTTAATGAAATGCGTATTCGCGGCGGAGCGAAAGCAGAAACACCCATATTCCATTACGGACAATATCGTTGTTTGGTACAACCTGATCAGGTCTCCTGGGTGGGCACCCCACCAAGTTCCGGTTATTGTACGAAGAAAGTTGATTCTCTGCTGGCATTTCTGTTTCAGATACCTAACATGACATCCCCAGGTGCCTTTGGAGTCGAACCAGACCCCGAGATATTTAAATGTGAAGACCTGAGCTATGTTTTCACCCCCTAGTTGAAGCTGTAGTTGTGCTGGTTCTCGCTTCCTTGTAAATACAACCAGCTCAGTTTTCTCCGTAGAGAACTCGATACCCATCTGAAGAGCCCATGTTGACAAGTTATCGAGGGTATCTTGTAATGGTCCTTGGAGATCGGCTGCTTTGGGTCCTATAATAGACACAACGCTGTCGTCGGCAAGTTGTCTTAGCGTGCAAGATGGATTGATACATTCATCAATGTTGTTTACGTAAAAATTGTATAAAAGGGGGCTTAAGCATGAGCCCTGAGGAAGACCCATGTAACTGAATCGTATTGTCGACAAATCACCATGCGCGAAATACATGTATTTCTCGGACAATAGATTATACAAAAAGTTATTCAAAATTGGTGAAAGACCATGCTGATGCAACTTCTCAGATAGGATGTTTATTGAAACTGAGTCAAAAGCCCCCTTGATGTCTAAGAAAACTGATGCCATTTGTTCTTTACGAGCAAATGTCATTTGAATTTCTGTTGAGAGCAACGCAAGACAATCGTTCGTTCCTTTGCCCCTGCGGAAACCAAATTGTGTATCTGAAAGTAAGCCATTAGTCTCGACCCAATTGTCTAGACGAAACAGAATCATTTTTTCGAACAATTTCCGGATACAAGAAAGCATGGCAATCGGCCGATACGAATTGTGATCGGAGGCTGGTTTTCCTGGTTTTTGAATGGCGATAACTCTTACTTGTCTCCAGTCATGTGGGACAATATTATCCTCAAGAAGCCTGTTGAATAAATTCAATAAGCGTCTTTTAGCAGAGTCAGGCAAATTTTTCAACAAGTTGAATTTAATTTTGTCTAACCCCGGAGCTTTATTGTTACACGACAAGAGCGCAAGTGAGAACTCTACCATCGAAAAAGGTGTTTCGTTTCTGTTTGATGAGGCGACGCGCATGATCGTCTGTTCCGGAATAGAGTCAGGACATACTTTTTTAGCGAAATCGAATATCCAGCGGTTAGAATATTCCTCGCTTTCGTTCATGGTGTTTTTGTTGCGCATTCGTCGGGCTGTGTTCCAAAGAGTGCTCATCGATGTTTCTTTTGTTAATCCGTCAACAAACCGTCGCCAGTAACCTAGTTTTTTTGCTTTAACTAAGTTCTTCATTTGCTTTTCTAGCGCCGCGTAATTGCGATAATTATCAGGTGTTCCATATTTTCTGAACTTTTTGAATGCTAAAGATCTTTCCGCGTTCAATGATGAGCACTCTTTGTCCCACCACGGATTGGGAGAACGGATGTTAGTTTTCGCGCCGGGTACACGTTTCGTCTGAGCTTGAATCGCGGAGTCGAGAATCAAGCCAGCCAAAAACGTGTACTCTTCCTCCGGAGGAAGTTCTTGTGTTGTTTTGAGTTTCTCAGACATCGAATTAGCGTATTCTTTCCAATCAATATTTCGTGTGAGGTCATACGAAACATTGATTGTCTCCGATGGTCGTAATCCGCAGGTGATTGAAATTACGATAGGTAGATGATCGCTACCGTGGGGATCAGGGATCACCTTCCACTTGCAATCCAGCCGTAGTGATGTCGAGCAAAGGGATAAATCCAGCGCACTTGGTCTTGCTGGTAGTGCAGGAATCCGTGTCATTTCTCCCGTATTAAGAATTGCCATATTGAAGTTATCGCAAAGATCATAGATCACGGTTGATCTATTGTCATCATGAAGACAACCCCAACCCGTACCATGTGAGTTGAAGTCACCTAAAACTAACGTTGGTGCGGGAAGAAGCTCAATGATATCGCTTAGCCGCCGATGCCCAATCGAGGCCCTTGGAGGAATGTAGATGGAAGCAATGCAAAGGTCTTTGCCTTTAATTCTGACCTGACATGCGACAACTTCAATACCTGGTATCGATGGGAGGTTAATTCGGAAGAAGGAATAGCACTTTTTGATCCCCAAAAGTACTCCTCCGTAGGGATCATCTCGATCCAGGCGAATTATGTTAAAATCGTGGAAGTTGAGGGTTACATTTGAGGTCAGCCAGGTTTCACACAAAGCAAATGCGTCGCATTTCAAACTATTTAAAAGAACTTTGAAGGAATCAATTTTCGGGAGGATACTTCTGCTATTCCACTGTAGTACAGTGATTGCATCCTTAACCTCGTTCGATGTATTAGCCATCAAAGGATACAATCTCTGAAAGGAGGGGCCATTTTGCAGTCAACTGCTTCAAAAATGCTTTAATTGTTGGCATAAATGTCATCAACAGACTCTTGAGAGGATCAGTGACGTTGAAGGTTCTAAGAACCCAGTCCACAATGTTAGAGAATTTCAGTATTCCAGCACTTGATTGATTCTCAGTTTGTATTTTAGGGGTACTCGGGGTTTTTGGTGTACCGGGAAGTGCAGGAAACTCTTGGTCTGATGCTAAGTTCGCTAGACCAGGAGCCTTTTGCTTCGGTTTTTGGGAAGCACTTCGAGTATTTGTAATTTTTTTGGTCCCCGCAATGGATATCCTTGGGCCTTTACAAGGCAGTTTAGGAGATGAGATCGTTCTTCTTTTCCTAGAACCGCTAGGCATAGTAAAGGATGATCCCTCTTGAGGGTCATCGGAATCATTCTCGTCGGTAGGCAAACAATCAAAGAGATTCATCGATTCGACAGGTGGCATGGTGTTCTTCAGCATCTCTGCGAAAGTTCGTTTGGAACGTTCTTTAAGAGATTGCTTCAATTTTTCTCCGCGCAGTTTGTACGCGGGACATGAATTCAATTCATGTGGGTTTTCCCCACAGTAAAGACACTTTGAAGCTTTTTTGCCACATGATTCGTCTGCATGTTCCCCTCCACATTTAATGCACCTTTGCTTATTGCCGCAGTAGGTGGCTGTGTGACCCAGCTGCTTGCAATTGGTACAATTCATTACCCGCGGGACAAATAAGCGTACAGGTAAGCGAACCTTGCCCAGAAGGACGTAATTGGGAAGAGCAGATCCAGCGAAAGTTACCCGAAATGAGTCTGATGAGCTTGAAAATCATTTATGAAACATTTCAGTCGCTTTTATCGAAATTTTGAGTATTTTTTGCAAAACTGATGACGATCATTCTGTTGCAAAATGGTCAGCTATCTTGACAAGACTTCCTGCTAGCGATATTTTTCGTCTACTCCGATCAGCAATCAATAACAATCATTCAGGGATTGATCAAATTTTGTTGTTAAGGCACACAACTGTTTTTAGTTTTATTTACGTTTTGTCTTAGACTAGTCAGTGCATCATAATTTATGCTAGATTACAGTACCTTTTATCCCTCTTTCCTTCACACCAGCAAAGTAATGAAAAACCATAATAAGGTACAAATCTCCGAATAACCAGGTGAACGTACCACTTGCGCCAATTTGTTCTGATTTTTTATTCCTGCCGCTTAGCAATCCAATATAAACTATTCGACCCATCACTTAGGACATTGCACTTAGATACAAAACTTACACATGATCTTCAATATGCAAAAACTTTACGTCTTCTTAGCGGTCTGTGTTGAACTACTAGGCAGCCAACAGTCCAACATAAACTGTTATGCATTGGGGAGTCGAAGACGAGCTGTGAAGAAAACAATCTGTTATAAATTTGGCCTCATTTCTTTATCAACTCCTGAACCATTTAAGTTATTTACTTAAATATATTTTACCTAAGTACCAACGTTACCGTCAATGATGTTACAATAGCCCAAATTTATCTAGGTGTAAACTTGTTGTTGGGTTTATAAACGCTAAACAATAAAGGGATGACCACCGCGTGATGAGTAAGTCGATCAATATTCACGCAGACTACCAAGGTTTTAATCTTAATCCCGCTCAAATGTCAGTAAGACTTTTGGCTCGAGAAATGCTTACTTGGCTGTTCCCTAAAGCTTGCTTCATTTAGAATTGGAACAAATTTTTGCTCATATTGTGGCGCTCCTGGTGGACGGATTTAGAAGTTCTTGGCGCCCACGTGTCGGGAATTTTGTCAGTTTCACGTATGATTTTTGACATTCCGCAAATCGACTGTACTATGTAAACAATCAACATGGAAGCCGAAAGAAGGGAACAAATTTTGCACAGTTATTTGGAAAATCCATTGTGGTCTGCATCTAGGCTAGCTAAACAGCTGAAATTGCTCAGAAATACCGTATGGCGCGTTTTCAAACGGTATAAGGAAACATTGACGACGATTCGGAAGCCTCAAGCCATTCGTCGGAGTGGAACTGTCGATCGGAAACTGTGTGGTAAGATTTTGAAGACGATTAAGATGAATCCTAATCTGTCGGACCGTGATTTGGCCAGAAAACTCGGTGCTGCCCATAGTACCGTGAGGAGAACTCGACTTCGGGAAGGAATCAAGTCGTATCGAGCGAGCAAACAGCCAAATCGGACCATAAAACAGAATAGCGTGGTCTGAATTCGTGCTCGGAAACTATATAACCAGGTGCTGACCAAGTTCGACGGGGGTCTTCTGATGGACGATGAAACCTATGTCAAGGCCGACTTCGTGCAAATCCCAGGTCAAAAATTTTACTTGGCAACGGCTCGGGGGGATGTTCCAGCCAAATTCAAATTTGTTTTTGTCGACAAATTTGCAAGAAAATTTATGACTTGGCAGGGCATTTGCAGCTATGGCAAAAAAACGAAAGTTTTCGTTTAAAATAAGGAAATGACATCGGAACTATACCAAAAAGAGTGTCTCCAAAAACGTTCATTCGATCCCACGACCATCCCGTAATGTTTTGGCCAGATTTGGCAAGCTGTCATTACAGTAAAGTCGTTCAAGAATGGTATGCAGAGAAAGGGGTACAGTTCGTTCCGAAAAACCTTAACCCACCCAACTGCCCCCAGTTCCGCCCTGAGAAATACTGGGCAATCATGAAGAGGAGACTCAAGGCAAAGGGAAAGGTTGTCGAAGACATCAATCAGATGACGACCTGGTGGAATAAGATAGCTAAAACGATGGACGAAAAAGGTGTGCGCCGTCTAATGAGCCGTGTTACAGCAAAAATTCGAGAATTACTTCGAAACCGTGACGAATTATTATTAGAAAACACTACATTTGTATGAAAAAAGATCTTGAATTCAATAATAAATAACTGAAATACAGGCAATTGTCTTTGTTCCAATTCTATCTGAAGCAAGCTTTATATAAACAAAACTACAACAAAAAATTGTTCGTGGTTGTTCAATTTTTGAAAACCAGCTGTGTTTTTTTTGCGAACCAAATCCAATAAAACAATTGGTATGTAGGGGACCGGCCTATTTTTTTGACCATTACACAGTAAAAGCACTGTAAATTACTCATGTAAAATCAATGTTAAAGAGCTGTAAACTATAAGGGGCCGTAGATGAAAAACGTGTCAAATTAGTTAAAAATATCTTCCCTTGAAACTTAACCTGAAATCATTTATCATTATTTCGCGTCGAACACAATTTGAATTAGTAAATCAGAAACCGCCAATCCGTTTTCGGAATTAAATTTTTTCGTTCTTATAGGAATTAAATCACTTTGTTCTCAATGCAGTTGGATTGCGACTTGCAGTTAAAAAATATGATTCTGATCTATTAAAATGTGTACCTCTTTCAAACCGGCACTCTTTCGGGCTTTCCAGAATCAGGAAACCAATTAAAAACCCGTTGGCTAATAGAACTAATAATTTATACAATTTGGTGCAGAAATGTTGCATTCAGAAAAAAAAATCAGAGACTTCAAACGTTTTGAGCTATCAGATTTTCCTTCTAGTCTCGAATATTTCACGAAGTACAAAAAAATAATTTTCTTTGCATTTCGTCTTCGACTCGTCAGTGCATACAGTTTATGTTGAATTGCAATACCATCTAGGAGCTCAAACAAATTGTTATTTGCAGAAGACTTTTCAGTTTAAATTATTCATCATATCCTGGAGCTTTGTGCCGAGATGTTATAAACATAATGTATTTTATGTCAAATAAGCAGTCTACATAGACGCCACAAGTCCTCCAACACATAAAAGACACAGCAATTCAACTAAATTTATAGTCTAGCTTGTTGTGGAAATTGCTTGTAGATTCACATTGATTGAATGAAAACAAATCTGAAAAATATTGTACAACTCTTCCAACGCATTCTCTCGCATTCAAAACGACCAAATCCTTTTGATCCTCTTAGCATCTGCCTGGCTGATGAAAGAACGGCTTATTCAAATTTTCTCTCTTACCATTCATGGCTCCGATCAAGAAACAATCGAAACCTCCCGAGAACTGTGTCACACTTCACTAATTAAGCCGGCACTGATCCGATTGTTATGTAATTTCATGGATGACTAGTGCTTCTTTGCCCGGTTGGTTCGCTCTACCAGGTTTCAAAGCAGAGCAAGGCAGGACAGAACTTTGATCCCGCGTTCGTTCATCAGTATAGCAGTCAGTCGATCGATACCACCGACTGTGTACAGAAAGTGATGCTCCAGTAACGATTGAAAGCAACCCACCACCACCCGGCATGGGATCATGGATCATCGGTTCCTGCCCTGAAGCATTCTGGTGGAACAATAAACGGCTAATGATCGGTAATCTTGCATCGAATAGGTTTAAGTGGGCGGTTCGGAAGCTAGAAAAAAATTTATACTCATTTGATCCCGATAGAGAAGCCAACTAATTAGCGAAGGTTCTTGTGGTCGTCCTGTTGAGAAATGGCTCTCTGACCTGCGGGAGTTCTTAAACTAAGCGCAATTTGTTCTTTGTCTATACAAGTAGTGACAAAAACACTTTCAACAAAACACAATTTATTAACCAGAGCAAAAAGGATTATCGGGTTAAGTCTGTTTGGAGAAGCCATTATCACGTTGTTGCTTTTGCAATCTTTACAATTTGTTCGATTCTGGGAGGACACGAAGACACCCTTTCTTTGTGTTTCGTTTTATGCATGGTATTCGAGCTACGTAACTAAGTTTGAAGAATGGTTAATAGGTATGGGTACAAATATCAAACCCTCCTTTCGATCTGTTTACCAGAAGAACAACTTCCTAAAAAAAAGGTTTTTTGATTATTTTTTGAAAAAAAAATCCAATTATCCAAATCCGATCCATCAACGAATGAATTCTTATTTCCTGTCGTCCGATCCGTCTTTTCCTGGTTCCGTGTATCAATTCTTTAGCAGTCAAAATCCTCTGCGAACCTAATTCCTAATCCAAAAATTGCATCTCAAGCGAATCGGATCACGATTCACGTGAAAGCAAGGAAAAAATTTATCAGTTTTTTTCTTGATCGTGATCCGAACCCTTCGCTATGTAACCACCATAGGGTATTTTTAATGATTGATCAGGAATATCTTTTTCATGGGGGTTCTTTCGAAAAGAGAATCGAAAAAAAACTGTCCCCGAGATCCAATGATAAACTAAGGTAATGTCCTTTTCGTGGTGGTTTCCTGGAACCTGGATCGATCTCGTGAGCCGCCTCCCGCTACGAGGGTTGCGTAAAATAGGGTAGTGTTTTACGGCGAGGAAAGAAAGTAAGAAAATATGACAGCTTGTCATTGGAAAATGGTTTGTCGAAATAGTTTAATGAGCCAACGTATGTATTGTGCTCCAGGACAAATTAGGAATGACGGTTTTATTAGAGATAGGATCGAACAAACAAAATTGAGATGTATTTTGTCTTTCTTTTAAGTTGTCGTGAAATTTGACATCTGCAGATGTCAAGAGTGTAGTCATTGCGTCTCACTTTCACATTGTAGTAACCCTAGAGAAGAGATGAATAGTGTGTTATGGTGATGTCATTGTAAAAATTCATTACTCGTAGCATGCAAATACATACTGCAACCATACAATTTATGTTTGGAATGTGAAACACCTTTTCCGATTATTATTCATTGACTCACAAACTTCATCTTTCATGCCACCAAAGCAGAACGAAATATTTACTCACTTGTTGTAATGCGATCCCGTAAGGTTAGGAATGTTTTGACTTTCCGTTAAGGTTAAACATTCTGACGTAGTGGAATCTGAAAAAAAATCTGCTGTGATTCACTGCTAGCATGTCTCATGATATTCCGAGTTGAAATAAATCCAACTGCCTCATATATGCTGAGTAGATTCTGTTCTAATTATAACGAACAAAACATCCCAATCCCGAAAAAGTCATTACTCATAAGCCCGGTTGGCGGCACATGTGGCAACGTTTTCTTTCGCGGGTCATAAAAATTTAAGTTACTCGAAAACCAGGCCTTGAAGTGAAAGCGAAACAAACTTTCCCATATGCGTACATCGAGCGTTTCTAACGATCCAAATCGAATAATGGAGAAAAAAAATCGTTATCCACCGGATCAATCAGGACAACTTTTCGAAGATTAGGTCCGCACCCAGGAATTCCGTATTTCAACGGTCGAGAACCTCTTCGCAAGGATTCAGTGCATAGTTCACTTCGAAAGTACATCTCGCCTCTTGGAATCCTCGTACCAGAACTATTAACGCGGGACCAATCTGAAGAACAAGTCACCAACCAGTTGTACGGTCAACACGTGTTTCCATATGTTACCGCAAGTCCCGAACTTGATTCGACTGCTTTCCTCGAAGTATGCTCAGAAAACACTTAATTTTTGAAGAGAGTGAGAAATGAGAAGCAACAGCGAAGAAAAAAAAAAACTACGCGAAAAAGTCCGCCGCATGTGCCGACGAAAAAGTAGGTCTCTAATTTAAAAACTATGTCGTTTCAGCATGAACTCATCGAAGATCGAGACGGGGCAAACTCGAGAAAAGTATGCCTCGTTGCGCCGATCGTCTGGCTGTGTGTCGTCCTGCTCATTCACGGCCCAGCAAGTAGGACCGAAGGGTCCTTCTGAAGTCGCGAGCGGCTTGAAACAGTAGCAATTCCGTTCAAGTGCTTTGAAATGTACTGGTGAGAAAGTAGAGCGGAAATATTTTCCACTGCCGATTGCATTTTTTTTCTCTGAACGCTACATGGCGGTATAACGAAATGGAAAAAAAAGTTGGTTCCTTCGAGCAAGAAAATTAAAATGTTGCATACTTTTAATTCGAACGAACAACATTGTTGGCCGGTCGAATGCATAACACTTTTCAGCAACGATATCAGAAAATTGGAAATGCAACGAGAAAGCCGAGAAAGCTTGAGCGAATCGAAATTTGTAATTATAACTTCAAGATAATCACGTTGCACACCGCTGTTTTCTGTTGGTGTAACTATTGATTAATTTGAAACTTAGTGGGTAAGTTTACAATATATCATTTATTTAAAATGAAATTTTGAATGATTGAAAAAGGAAGTAAAAAAGTGATTCGAACATAATATAAACTTCTAAAAAAACGTATGGCCTTAATTAGAACTATCATTTTTTTCACCATAGTCGCCGGCATTACTCTTGTATTGGATATCTGGACTTTCCTCGTTATTTTTACTTGTAAGAAGAGAAACAAATTGCTAGTTTCTTAATATGTTTTCAACAATACGAGGTTTGTTTGAAAAGTGAAGGCCGTTTGCTTGCATTCCAAAATCAACAAATCGTAACACGATATAACTTGTGCATATCGGTGCGTGGGCTACTCTTACAGCTATGATAGGTGTTGTTTTTGATTCAGTAATCATTCGCCTGTTTGTGCGTACAGTAAACAATGTCCGCGGTAATCATTGCATCAGCAAACTGTGAAGTTTAAGGTGTAAAAAAACGTTTGTATATAAATATGATTGCTCATTAAATTACTTTTGTACGCTAACATATTTATTTATTGGAAGTACAAATTAGTTCGGTCCGTTTTTCTGGGTCAAAAATGCATTTATTTTAAAATAAAACAAATTACAGATTATTCGAAGTATCGGCCATCGCTAGTTTCTACTATTTTCCACGTCTCAGGCAATATTTGAATTCCATCTCGAAAAAATGTCTCGTTTTTCGAGGTGATCCAAGTTTGAAACCAATTTTCGGTTTGTGCGAAAAAAGATTTGCCAGATCGTGTGGTATCCGTCGGAACAAACAGTTATTAGAAGGAGCAATGTCAGAAGAATACGACGGGTGCGGCAAAATGACCCACTTGAGCGATTCCCAATATTTTTTCACGACTTTTGCGGCATGATGCCGAACGTTCTCATTCTGGCCATTCTTTTCGTAATGCACGGCTTAAACGCATCAATTGAAGCCTATACCGATCGCCCGTTATAGTATCGTCTGGTTGTAGCCGCTCATAGTACACAACAGCCTTTTGGTCCTACCAGATGCACAACATTAACCTTCGAACCATGAATATTCAGCTTTGGTGTTGATGTTGAGGTCGATTGCAACAATTGACCTGGAATAGCGTAGTAGTTTTTTTTCTTGGGGTTATCATGGACTATTCATTTTAGTGATGGGCAATACGGCTCATTTCAATGAGCGGCTTTGAACCGAACGCTCTCTCGTAAGAGCCGGTTCAATTGAACGGCTCATTGGCTCTTTCTCAATAAATGTCAATGTGGAGAAGCGGTTCGAGAGAGTGAGTGTTAGAGCCACGGAAATACAAGAGCGGCATACGGGAACTAACGTTGTGTTTCACACATAGAGGTGTATGTGTGCGAGAATGATGATTGCAAGATTATCTTTTAAAACACACGGGAAACCAAATGTCTTCTTGTAAAATCAATTATACATTAATTTACAATATTACTTACCTATGCGAAAAGTTATTTTTCGTGTGAGAAAAATTATTTGCTACCTCTGTTATTTTTGCAGCACACAAGGTTCTGTTCCTAACTATAAAAATTTTTAATTCCGATCTTAACATGTGAGAAAATGTTATGATGAACATTTTCAAATGGTTTTATTCGTTTCGTACATCATGAAATGTGCTTTGAAGGACCGTACAGATGCTAAGACTTAACCAAATATACGATATTATGGTGCCAAATTGCTTTTTACTGCCTTTTGATTTATTCCTCAAACGTTCAAAATAATTTCAACTGAACAGAAACAAATTCCATTGGTCAACATATCTTATGAAATCAACATTCCGAATGTAAAGAAAATAGATTTATTTTTAAACGGGATATTGGAACTAATTAATTTAAATTTCAATTGGAAGAAATCAATGTTCTTTCCCATTTTCAATAGAATATTCTTCGATTCTTTGAACCTCAACCACAAACAAATAAAAATTCACTGGAGAATAAATATTCCTATTTATTTTGACAGCTTCATTAGAAAACATCATCATTTGAACTACAACGCTATCTACATGTCGAACTGTGATTAGAAGGCCAATATTTTAATGCTGAGAGCCACAGTTCTTTTGAACGGCTCGTGAGCGTCTGCCCATCACTAGCTCAGACTACACGAAACACGATTGTCAAATTTGAGCGGCAGCGCGGATGAACCACGACTCGTAGCTTGACTATCTTTTATTATTGAGAGCCAAGGCTCTTCTTGAGAGCCGCGGTTCAATTATGAAGAGCCGTGGTTCGTTCGCTCATTGCTACGAGTCGGTTCAAAAGAACGGTTCGTGAGCGCTCGCCCATCACTAATCCATTTTCCATCCCCAGTAACAATTCGATGTCATTTATTATTTTCTTTATATTTTCTTATAGTAAAACATTTCAAGAATTTTCTGTGAAATTTTCAAGCCTAATGAAACGAAACTCTGGAAGTTGTGGACCTTTATATATGGCTATCTCATTCAACGAAGAAGCAAGAGCTCGGCTCACAGGTCCAAGGTTTCTACTTCGATTGACTTCAAAACTTGACAAAACATTCTTGAAATGTTTCATTTCAATAAATTATAATAGAAAAAAATATGGTTTTTTAAAATGTTAGACCATACGGGCTCCCTGGAGTAATTGATTGTTTCCATTGATTATATAGACAAAAATCTTTAAATGCGTTTTTCTCGAAAGCAGGTTTTGAAAGTCCGTGGCCATCGTCATTCAAAAACTACTGCACCATTTTTTTCCAAATTTTTCACACACTTCATGTAAAAAACCAGACCCCAACGTTTTCCTTTTCGTTGTTTATTACTTTGGGGAGGTTTAACAGTTACAAAATGGCAGATTTTTTCGTGAAAAATCGTTGTTTTCACTTTGAATAACCAACAAAAATTGAAAATAAATGAAAAAAATCAAACAGAAACGTTGGGGTTTACGAAAACTTTTTCTCTAACTATGCTGCGTTCATTTGTTCACTTCTGATTACTCTGCGCTGAGATACAGTGGACACCGCAAATCATAATTTTTATGAAGCGTCCTCAAAAATAACTCTTCACCGACTTCTTTCTCAATATTTTTCCACGATAAAAATACAAAATGTTTTTCGAATGAGGCTTTTTATCATGCAAAACATTCGAATTTATTTTGTTGAACAATAATTCTGGGAAAAACTCCCAAAAATAATGATTTTTTCATCGTTTAAACACTCCCCCCTTAATTATGATCAAATTTCTGAAAATTGTTCAAACACTTTTTTTAAATGCCTTCCCACTCGATTTTGTGAAAGAACGCAAAACATTCAATCGAAATAGTGAAACTTTTTCTGAATGCTACCTTGCTCAAGATTCGACGAATTTATATTACCGGTTACTATAAATCTTGGTCATTATTTCATTTTTTTCTGAAAAAGAAGATAATTTTTTAATTCTATACTGTACTATTTTAATGATATAATGTGTATAGTAATGTAAATTTCAATATTTGTCCACTTGCTCGGAAAGATGCTTCTCAGAAAATATACCAACGATGATGGAGTTGATTTGTATGGTATTACTTTTGGCAAAAAAAAATGTGAACACAAGTATAATATACGTTTACAAAATAATAAAATCACGAATTAATAGCAATCAATTTGCGAATTGTTTATGAACATATTTTAACAAATATATCAAAAATTTCCACTTCCTGTCGTATAGAATTGAAGAAAGGAACATTCCTATCTAAATGGTGATGATTTATTGAGCAGTGAAAAGAAAAAATGTGTGTACGTACTGACAGGAAATAATGGCACAGTTGTTCTTTGTAGAAAGCATTTATTTTGCACTTAACAGTTTTTTTTTGATTTTCGATTATAGATGTTTTAACCTTAAGGTTATGGCCAGAAAAACTTTCAAACTCTATGTGCGGGATTGGGAATCGAACCTAGGTGGGGCGTTATGAGAACATAATCGATGCAAAGCTCACCGACCAATGTAGGGCTATTGTAGCAATAGTCATATCATTAGTAGAGTCGCAATTAATCGACTTTCAATCAACGAAAATCGGATACAATATCTTTGTTTCGGTTCTAAGAAGCAGTATCGCAGTATCGCATTATTCAATATAGCGACGCAAAAATTCGAAGCGAATGCACTTATTTCCATCTTACTCTCAAGGTCAATCTATAAAACAGAGACAGCGGATCTCACTCTTACTAATGGTTTTTGTATATGAGATAACTATTCGAGCTGAAATGATTACTGGTATGACGTTACCCTACCATTTATCGAACCGATCTAAGTTGAAACGTTCAACTTAGAATACGCAAGACACAGTAGTGCATGACTCTGATAAGATAAACCTTGTAGTCTTATTGGAAAATGTTGCCTGATTCGAGGAATCAAAAGCAGATAGGTCTTGATCAATTTTGTTGAATTCTAAACACATATCGGTTGACAATTAAATTTTGAGAATTCATACTAAACGAAAATACTGACCAATCGTGGACCTTCCGAACTTCTATACCAGATTGCCTTCCTACATGGTCTTTGCACGTGTGCGATCCTGTCGAACGGTACTTGAATAGCAGCTCGGATTAGTGCAACACCATTTCATCTGAATATGTCTCAGAAATTACAAAGAAAAAATGAAGTTCCTTAAATGTGATCTTCGAGCGTGATCCATTTTCCAAAATATGAAGCACTATTCACTGTATCTACCTTCCAGTTTTGTTCGCAAGATAGACTTTGTTCTGGTACGATTCTGTTCAATAGCACCGAAGGATCAAGAAGAAAATCAAAGTCCCATCGGAGCAATTTTTCAGTTTCCTTTTCTTTTCCTTTGGTTTTAGGAAGGAACGCTTCTCTAACGGATTTTTTCTTTCTTTTTCTTCTTCGATCACTTGAGTGGCATTCGATTGAACTGCCGTTTCGGTGCATTGCAAGGACAATGCATTTGGGAATATTCAGAGCAGCGAGAGCACAGGATCACGTGAGACCAGAAGCGACAGTCTGAAGTGACGACAGTTTTTCGGCGGCTCCCGACTCCCGAACCAAGTGCCACTTGAGGAGACGTAATAATAGTGATTTTCAACGTCGCAGACACTTCTGCGAGATGTAAACAAACACTTGAAAACCAATCGGACTGGCGGGACACGCATCGGAGTTGAAGAGTGCGGATTGAATTGTAGAATTCGAATAACAATATATTTCGAGTCCTCAGAGTAGTGGAATCTTGAATGGATGGGTTCGTTCGGTTGGGTCATCGAAAGTGAGTGGATGCCTGTCATTATTCCGTATACACTTGGTTGTCATCATTTTGAGAAAAGCAAACAGAAGAATTTGAAGAATCTGAACTATAATCAAGTTTTTATGAAATCATAATCAATTCTTGGAAAACATATTCGTGAGGTAATATTATCGTAACTTCTATCAGTCTCACTTTAGAGTTTTCTATACTCAGTAGTGAATTATTGAGTTATAGTAGTCGGATTCTGATATTTTACCGTGCTTAATTTTACAAATGTTAATTACAGCAGACAGGCCCGTACCCAGGATTTTGTTTCGGGAGGGGCCCATAGACAAAAAAAAATGTTACTGAAGATTGCTTATGTACCTAATTCTCGGTGTGCCTTTTACGGGTGTTTTTAACTGACTCTTTAAACTTTTCCACTGGAACTGTAATTGTGTTACATTTCTTTACGTTTACTGTCTTGTTATTTCTGCAACACATGTCTTAGACCTTCTAAATAATTATATATCTGTTTTTGATTTCGGGAGGGGCCCGGGCCCCCCCTCTGGGTACGTGACTGACAGCAGACGAGTTTGAGAATGGGAATTTGTTAAATTGCTACACACTTACAAAAGCAATCGGTAAAATAGTTTTATTTACCTGTTAAGTATTACCGAACTATTCCGTAAACTCAATTATATAAATTACCGGTAAACACGGTAGCTATTTTTAATCAACGACTCAATGATTTTTCGGATTTTGAAGAACATTTTTAAGCCTGTAACTTCTTGAAACTTAAGCAATTACAACAATAACTAACTCGTAGAACACGCTATAAAATCATCGCCGTTTGACAGCAAACATTCCTTGATTTTAGAAGTTTGTTAATTAAATGTTGATTTTACTACATTTTCAGTTTTTTTTTTACTGTACTCGGCCACTATTAAGATTCACCGTAGAAACTGTAGGTTTATCTATAGAATTTTGTAAAACAGCCGATGTAAACCGATCGTTCAGTTATAAGTCACATAATTTTTGTAAAATAAATTGCATTTATCGAAATATCGGTAAAAGAATTACTGAACATTCAAATTCAATCTTAGTGAATATAAAATTGAAATATTGTTTCCTACTGTGAACTACATCAAAGTTCATTTAATATTAGTGTGTAAATGATGTAAAATTAAACATGAAGTTTGAAAACATAAATGTTTATTTCACATAATAAATCTAGTTTTATTACATTATACATAATACTGATTATTTCAGTCATTTCTCCTACCAAAATCGACGAAAATCTCAAAAATTCATCATGCGCCCAAAACTTAAAAAAACTCTTGGTAATCTTGGTAGTGCAAATTAACTCGTCGGTGAAAAAGTCCCCGATCTGACAGACAGATGCCGTGGCTAGATAAAAACCCATCTAGTGTTCAATAGAGATACATGTTAATGAAAAACCTTTCAGATGTCACCTTTTTGCCTTTCTTATATAGAAAGGCTATGCAATAACTGTGAAAACCGACTTCTTTATCGAGGCCCGGAGTTGCGAATGTTACCTTATGATCAAAAAAGAACCGGAATTTTCATTTTAAAATTCCCGCGCTTGTTCAATCGGTAAACTTTTATTCTCTCAACGTTGGCAACACTTTTATACACATTCTGTCAAATTTGACACGTATCGTACGATTAGTTTTTGTTTGGCTTCTATACAAAGAAGTAGAAAAATTTTCGTGTGGCGATTTTTATAATGGATGAAATTTAGAACAACGTGCGTGCATCAAATTTTGTGTTGCAAATGGATTTAAGTGTTCCAAAACGTTGAAAATGTTAGAAAAGGCCTTTGGTGAATCGTGTCTAGGGAAAACACAGGCATACGAGTGGTATAAACGCTTCAAAGATGGTCGTACAAGCTTGGATCATGATAAGATCCCTGGCCGCACAACAACATCTGTTACTGAAGAAAACATTGAATCGGCGAAGCAAATCGTGTTGCAAAATCGTTCTGTACCGATTAGAGAGTTTGCTGTGTTGTTGGGCATCTCTTATGGATCAGCCGAACTCATTTCAACTGATGTTTTGGGTTTGAAACGCGTCGCTTCTCGGCTGGTGCCAAAATAGCTGAATTTCATTCAAAAACAGCGTCGTGTTGATGTGGCCAAAGAGATGATTTCCAACGCAGATAGTGACTCCACATTCATCGAATGCATCATAACTGGTGATGAGGTGTGGATCTATGAATATGACGTCGAAACCGCACAACAACAAAAAATTCTGTCAAAATATGAGAGAATGTGTATAAAAGTGTTGCCAACGTTGAGAGAATAAAAGTTTACCGATTGGACAAGCGCGGGAATTTTAAAATGAAAGTTCCGGTTCTTTTTTTAATATGGTATATACCATTCGACTCAGCTCGAAAAACTGAGCAAATGTATGTAGATTCAAATTAAAGGTCTCATGGTCCCATATTCTGCTATTGAATTTCATCCCGATCCGATTTTTGGATCCGGAAATATAGAGACATGCACCGAAAAATGGAAAAAATATGCACTCACTTTTCAGAGATGGGTAAACCGATTTTCACAAACTGAGATTCAAATGAAAGGTCTTGTAGTCCCAAAGCCAGCTATTGATTTTTTTTGAAGGTATTACGTGGAAGTTAGAGGAAAATGTGCATTAAATTTCCTCGAAGACGGCTTAACCAGTCTCCACAAACTGAGATTAAAAAAAAAGGTCTTATAGTTTCCTTAAATTTTCTAGAACATTTTATCCGGATCCGAATTCTGGTTCCGGAACTAAAGCGGGATAAGTGGAAAGATAACAATTTCATGAGTCGAATGATGGTCAAAAACAGGTGCAAATCCATTGAAACTGTCTGACTATTTCATCTAGTTTGTAGAATTTGTTGGTTTGTGGGGATATAAGCCTTATCCGGCACTACTGCTCCCTCCTTTTTCTGTTCCGGAAGCACCGAAAGTAGTGAAGAAAAGCTCCTAAAATAGAACTCAGTTCGATTTCTCAGCGATGCTCGAACCGATTTTCACAAATCTCAGTTTAAATTAAAGTTCACATGTTTTCAAAAGCTACTGAGAAATTCAATCAGGATCCGACTTCCGGTTCCGCAGTTATAGAGCAATGATTGTCAAAGTTTTCAAACTGCCATATAGAATGACAATATAATACCGTTATGTACCGGTACGTGCAACTTGGAAGAAGAAAACACAAAACGAACGATGCGTGCTTTGTTCTATTTCCTACTCCCTATAAATGAAATAAAACGGTTACGGATGTCAGCTACTGGTGTGTGATATTGGCAAAAATAGGTGCTGCGATTGATAAAAATTTGTGCTATTTTATGATAAGTGCGACCGCAAGAGTAAACGAATGTGAATGAATTGAACTTTGTTTGAAAAAATAAACATACATCGGAATTTGAAGCTTCGCGATGTAAATGCAATTTTCGCAGCCTACTACATGTTTTATGCTGCTTAGCTTGACTTACATATGCAAAAGTAGTAGAAACGCAGAATCGCTTTGTTTGTTAGATTTCGTTTAAATGGTTTAATCGGAATAAAGCATGAAGTCTAGGTTTAACTATGTTCAAAACTGTTCCATTTTGCAGGTCATATATGTTGGTGGCAAACAAACCAACTTCGGCTATTCCGGTCATCTGAATCCGGTTTCGGAAGTATTGAAAATATTGATCAAAAACAGCAAAACGGATCTCACTCACTTTTGTTTAAGATGGTCAAGTCGATATTCAAATGTTTATAGGTTCAAAGGAAAAGTCTCATAGTTCCATACGGAATTCCTAAATTCGTTGTGAAGACTACTTTCGGTTCCGAAACTACAGGATAAACAGAATTTGTAGATATTGTTAGTTTAAATCTGAACAAATTTTCCTATTTCTATTCAATGAACAGTTGTTTTCGCGAATCACTAGGTGGATTAAAATAGGTTTTTAGGTTACGTACTTTTTTACCAATAGGTTATTCGGGTCCAAAGATGTTATCTGTATAAATTTTATAAAGTTCAGTTTATTAGCGTGTTAGTTATTATGCTTTCAGTAACTCTACTTTTGGAAAATTGGAAACAATTGAAAAAAAAGACTCGTGTGTAGATGATAATACATTCTAAGTTCTTCTAATTTATATGTGGTAATGCAAACACCGATGATGCATCACGATCTGGTCTTCCAAATAAAGCTGTTGTGTCGGACGTAGTATCAAAAGAACACTCCATCATTATGGAAAACCGAAAAGTGGAGTTGCAGGCGATAGCTGATATAGTAAATATATCAACAAGCAGTGTATACCGAATTTTGCATGAGCACTTGACAATGAAAAATTTGTTTGAAAAGTGCATGTCCATTTTCTCATACAGGATAAAAACAGCAATGTATCACTAGTGGTTAAATCCTATTAATTGAAATTTCTATCTAGTCCGCCATATTCGCTAGTTTAAGCTGAGACTCGAGATAAAAATCTAAGTTTGTAAATGTAAATTTCCGTGAACTGTGACACTCTATTTATATGCTTCTTATAAAATGTTAAATCACAATCCGAAGTGAACATAGAAAAAAATTATTAAATTTACATGATATGCAAATTAATACTAATATGCAGTAAACATCAGTTGAAACGAAAACTTGATTGAAAACAATAATCAATGTAAAACTAAATTTGAATGCATTGATTTTCCAAAGAATATGACTGCATGTGCATGGAATAAGCTGTAAATAAAAAAAAGGCGGGTGGGTAATGTCAGAGACATAATTGGATGTCGTGAATACGAAAAAACTGGCACGCTCCCATCACTTTTACGAATATCAGTTAGTTGATTGATTGTATGAATTGTGCAAGCTTTCCCCTTTTTCACTAATAGAGCTTAAAGCGATGCACCTACATTAAAGTACAGATTATTTACATTAAACAGCTACTATGCTACAGCTATATATTCCAAACATGAAACAATTCCTTTTTAATTTGCTAATATAGGAGGCTTGGTACGACAAATTTGTAGTTAATTTTTATTGAAGCTATGAAGAAGATATCTGATTCTTCTCGAAATTTCAGTACGAGACAATTCGACGATCTTCAGTATGCAAGAGTTATTTTGATAATAATAATGATAGTAGTTATAATAATGATAATAATAATAATAATAATAATAATAATAATAATAATAATAATAATAATAATAATAATAATAATAATAATAATAATAATAATAATAATAATAATAATAATAATAATAATAATAATAATAATAATAATAATAATAATAATAATAATAATAATAATAATAATAATAATAATAATAATAATAATAATAATAATAATAATAATAATAATAATAATAATAATAATGATAATAATAATAATAATAATAATAATAATAATAATAATAATAATAATACACCCGAACCTCCATTTACGTAATAATCGGGACTACGTAAATCGAATTATGATGTAAAAAAAGTTTACGTTATTTGGAATTTTCGACGTAAAAAAAGTTTACGTTATTTGGAATTTTCGACGTAAAAAAAGTTTTCCTTATTTATATGTAATATTAGATATGTATAATATATTGGATAGTTATGGAACGAAAATTATGAGTATTTAAAGGAAAAGGATGTTCTAAGCAGCATCAATTTCCAAGATGGCGACTTCCGGTTTATTGATATTCCTTGAAAACTCTTACAATATGGGTATTTTCGGAACGGGAATGATGAGTAGCTGTCGGAAAACGATGTGTGAGGTGGTTCTGAATTTCAAGATGGCGTCTTCCGGTTTATTAATATTCCTTGAAAACCCTTACAATATGGGTATTTTCAGAACGGGATTGATGAGTAGATGTCGGAAAACGATGTTTGAGGTGGTTCTGAATTTCAAAATGGCGACTTCCGGTTCATTAATATTCCTTGAAAACCATTACAATATGGGTATTTTCGGAACGGGATTGATGAGTAGTTGTCGGAAAACGATGTGTGAGGTGGTTCTGAATTTCAAGATGGCGACTTCCGGTTTATTAATATTCCTTGAAAACCCTTACAATATGGGTATTTTCGGAACGGGATTGATGAGTGGATGTCGGAAAACGATGTTTGAGGTGGTTCTGAATTCCAAGATGGCGACTTCCGGTTTATTGATATTCCTTGAAAACCCTTACAATATGGGTATTTTTACGGATTTAATAGTATTGAGTCGTGTAAAATCCATTATGTTTGCATTTATCTATAGAAAGAATATAGATTTGAATGAAAATAAAAATTTGTTCAAAGCGCGGAGACACTTATCGTTATATATCATTCAACTCAGCTCGATGAATGATGAACTAAGACATTTTAGTTCTATTTTTAAAAAACCACAGTTTTCCATCCAAAAGCTTTCAGTATATGTTTGAAACGTCGACGACCGTATTAGAGAGTAAACACAATATTCAAATTGATTTTGGCAAAAACTCATTGAGGATGATTTTCGGATCTACCTTCCTGTACAAATTTTGGCCATATAAAAGGTTTACTATCACATCCTTTCCAGTGTAACACCTATTACCAGTCACTTTGTGCTACATATATAGATAGTGGAAGGTATCAATGGAGGACTATGACTTAAACAATGAAAACCTTAGTTACTCAATAAATTGAGAATTAAATTAAATAATATTTGCAAAATATAGCCAATATAATTTCACATTACATAAAACATTGGACGGATTACAATAAATTTTTTATTCATCAAGTGTGAAAGTACTGGAGTACAGAGTGAAACACTTGGAGTCACAGTATATCATGTGATTTTTAAAGGCACAACATAGTTTTTTTAAGCGACTCTTCCCATTTCGAAAATATTAATACAATATAGGATACGATCAGCAATCCTCTAATATTCAAACATTATTTTCTACGCAATATGCACTAAACCAGCTAAACCGGAAGTCGCCATCTTGAAATTCAGAACCACCTCAAATATCGTTTTCCGACATCTACTCATCAAACCCGTTCCGAAAATACCCATATTGTAAGGGTTTTCAAAGAATATTAATAAACCGGAAGTCGCCATCTTGAAATTCAGAACCACCTCAAACATCGTTTTCCGACATCTACTTATCAAACCCGTTCCTAAAATACCCATATTGTAAGGGTTTTCAAGGAATATTAATAAACCGGAAGTCGCCATCTTGAAATTCAGAACCACCTCAAACATCGTTTTCCGACATCTACTCATCAAACCCGTTCCGAAAATACCCATATTGTAAGGGTTTTCAAGGAATATTAATAAACCGGAAGTCGCCATCTTGAAATTCAGAACCACCTCAAACATCGTTTTCCGACATCTACTCATCAAACCCGTTCCAAAAATACCCATATTGTAAGGGTTTTTAAGGAATACTAATAAACCGGAAGTCGCCATCTTGAAATTCAGAACCACCTCAAACATCGTTTTCCGACATCTACTCATCAAACCCGTTCCGAAAATACCCATATTGTAAGGGTTTTCAAGGAATATTAATAAACCGGAAGTCGCCATCTTGAAATTCAGAACCACCTCAAACATCGTTTTCCGACATCTACTCATCAAACCCGTTCCGAAAATACCCATATTGTAAGGGTTTTCAAGGAATATTAATAAACCGGAAGTCGCCATCTTGAAATTCAGAACCACCTCAAACATCGTTTTCCTACATCTACTAATCAAACCCGTCCCGAAAATACCCATATTGTACTAATTTCCATGGAATATAAATGAGCCGGAAATGATTTTCATTGTATGCCAAAACCTCTTTTTACGAAGTATTTTCAACGTAAAAAAAGATTACGTTATTTGGGATTTTTGTCGTAAAAAGAGTTACGTAAAAAGAGGTAACGTAAAAAAAGTTTACGTAAACGGAGGTTTGGGTGTAATAATACAGATCAATCTGTATATATGGCAACCCTGTTTCGCATGACATGTTTTCACACGACCCCATACTAGTATAAACATGTGTTCAACATCATTACTTTCACTTTCGCATTGCCGTTCGTAATTGAATGTGTTAGTGACGGTACAAATTATTTTAACTTCCATCTTGATGAATCTTTTCTTAGGAAATATTGAAAGTTTAATTAACTCTTAATGATTATCTGTGGCACTAAAAAGTGCCTTGAATTGTCACAATCAACAAGATCTGCATTTAGATCTGAGTTGGTTCTCGTGTGTGTCTTGTTTCGGCAACAGTTGCTCAGAAAATGGTATGAAAAATGAACCACTCAACTTTTATATGGATGCTCTTGTATAGAAGCAGACATCTTGCGTTCTTATTGGCTGGTGCTGTATTAGGTTAAATCAAACAGGATTTTCAATAGTGTACTATTGAAAAACTTCAATGTTGTTGCAATACACGTTCAAGTTGAAAATTTTCGATTCTATTGGTAGTTAGATTATATAAATCCTTCCACAGGTCACTGAGCTATGAACTTTAAAAATACGAGAAAGGCAAACGCGCCTTATGAATTATCCTCTTTGATACTCGTATATACCAAACATTTAAGAAAAGTTTAATTTTGAACTATTTGAGAATATGTCACACAACTGAAAATTTTATCATAAAATTGTGATCTTATTTCCGATGGCATGTGGCAAAAACTATGTTGATTCATTAGATACGACAAGAGATATTCACGATCAAAAACTTATCACTCTCTCAGAGGGTACATTTTGAAAAGGCGACAAAATATATCTGTGAAGATATTGTATTCGATTTGATATTGTGTCAAAATTCGTTTAAAAGAATCGAGTAATCTAAAAAAAAGCTTGGCTCTATTAACGAGATGACCATTGGTACAATAACAATTAATATTTAAAATGTAATTATATTAAATATCCGGAGTTGACAGGGGTTTTTGATACAAGAGAGCTTGTTTTAATACTCCAAGTAGTGTAATGATGCCTTTCTCATATAACTTATATTTTCATAAACATTACTAAGGGACTTTTCAAGAAAACTTTTTAATTTCTAATATGAACAAAAAAGTTTGTTTGGCCATACACTAGCATACCCTATCCAATCTATAAAAAAAATTGAGACAAATTAATAGGAATCCCTGCATTCGAACAAAAGTAAATAGCAGCCTATGATACCCTAAAATATTTCATTTGAGTCTAAATTTGTAAAGAGTTTAGACTGTGAGCTGTGACTTTAAGAAAATAGAAATAGCTCTGGTTTTGACCTCAATTTCCGGAACATCCGGAAACGGAAACTAGGAAATGAAAATTTGGTTTGTTTGACCAGAAATTAACACAACCTTCAAATTGAAACAATTTTGAGCCAAATTTACAAGATTTTTTCACATTACCGTGTTGCCAGGAGTCGGATCCGAAATAATTCTACATTTTTGGAAACATAACACTTTTCATTTGAATCTAATCTTGTTAATATTCGGTCCAGCCGCTGAGAAATAGGAGTGATTTCCGGTTTCGAGTACACGATCACTTTTTTCGCTACTTCAGGGCCCGAGAACGAAGATCCGATATATCGGAGGTCGCATCCATATTAAATTTGATAGAGTTTCATGGGATTACAAGACCTTTCATTGGAACCTAAGCTTGTGAAAATTGGTTCAACGGTCTTTGAGAAAATCGAGATTTTTTTGCACATTTTACCCCGTTATTCCGGAACAGGAAACAAGTCCGAGAAAATCGAATGCAATTTTTGGTAAAATACACACAAATATACACCCACACATACAGTCATTTTGCGAACTCGACAACGACGAAGAATGGTATATGACACTCAGTGCTTTGAGCCTCGGTTTAAAAGTCGGTTTTCGCAGTGTTTGCATAGCCTTTCTTTATGAGAAAGGAAAAAAATGGAAGCATAATTTTTCAGTTGTTAGGTATTGAAATAACGCAGTGAACATGCATTGATAGTTAGGTATTTTCGCGTTTGACATTTCACACACTAGGAGATAATGTATCATTCTTCTCAAATTCATGTTTGGATTCTAGTAAGGGTTCAACCGATCTCATACGTTTCTGTAAAACTTCTTTTTCTTATCTAACAATCTTATTGTTTATTATTCATTACATTTGAAACAACTGCTTTGTGTTCGGGAAACAACAATCAGCCTGAAAGAAAAAAAAAAACAAGTGAAAGTTTAAAATACTGGACAGCTTACCAACAATCGACTGCAAACGTCCGATTAGATGAATCCCTAAAGTTGGACCCTCAATGGCTAGCGTAGTAGAACAAGATGTTGCCAAAGGGGGGGTACACGTTTGTACCTGCGTTTGCAGGTGCAATTTTATTTACTTCCAGAAAAGCTGAACGCCTCGGCGTCAGCTCGTCATTAAACGTGTAAACACGTTATCATCCATCATCGGACGAGGCTTAAAATGTGGAAGAACAAAATTAAATTGAGGGAAACCAGGTGAAGTTGGCCAAAGTAAAGAAATTTCGATAATGAGAACCCGGCAAAGAAAAAGAGCACACATTTGGGGGAACACCTTTTTCCGATTCACGCGCTTATCTGCAGGATCAATAAATTTCTTTCCTTCACTTGGAGGTTGACTTAGAATGCACAAACAAATGCAAACAGAAACAGAAGCGATCTGATTCTACCACCTATCGGGTCGTTTTCTTTATTTTTCGATTCATAAGCGTAATTATAGAAGAGAAGACCAAATGGGAGCTAATAAATTAAACGTTCGTAAAATTAGAATATTAAAAAATTCGACTTTCAAATAAATAATTTTATGTACACATATTCAAACTTAGTTATAAATTGGGGACTGTATGTTGCAGCTACATTCCGTCCCACCCAACGGCTGCGATGGCAACTAATGGTGATTCTCAAACCAATTGATCGACTCTAGAAAAGCTGGATCGGTGGCGGTTTGCTGGAGCAACGATTCTTCGTGATCGTCTTGTAGTTCACTTTTGATTAGCATAATATCCTCGTATTGTTGCTGATTAATTATAGAAACGATCTTTTCGTCCTCCTCCGAAGCATGACCAGTGTAGATGACTTCTTCTCGCTTCTCTTCGGGATCCATAGTAAAGTTGGATTGTGGGGAAAGAGCCGCGCAAGATTCGCTCATCAAATCGGTGGAGTCCTCAAGTATTACATCCTGATCAATAGCTGAGCTGCTGTCGGCGAAGAACGAACTATCGTTCTGTGACTCGTCGTACAGACTTTCCGGATCCAAATACTGAAACGTGTTCGTTCCTGGAATGCGGATGTACTGGTGCCCATTTATGATGGTAATCTGAGTCTGGTCGAAGGATGTTCCGCTGTTATTTCCAATGGCACGTGGTTTTATTGCCAGGAAAATGTTGTTTGCCTGAGGCGGTTCAGGTGGTGGAGTAGCTGGAAGTTGAGTTTCCTGTTGCAGCTGCGATTGGAACTTCATGGCACTACCGTCTTTCTCCGGATCTAAGGAAAGCAACCGTTCCAGACATTTAATGTATTCGACTGCCATACGAAGAGTTTCGACTTTGCTTAGTTTCTTGTGAACTCCTCGTGTTGTTCCGGTTTCGAAGGCTTCAGCGATTTCCTCGGGTATTCTTTGGCGTAACGCAGCAAAACCATTGTTAACCTGTTGAACTCGATTTCGCTCGCGAGCGTTCCGCCTTTCTACGGCTGTGATGGCACTCTTTGGATCCGAGTTTTTACGACGTCCTGGACCCGACGCCTGAACGGTGGCCTGTAGTTGACCCAACGGCTTTCTCAGTTCTCCGGAATTAACATTATTAAACATGACATTTTCTATACTCCCCAGAGTACCGATCGGAATCTTTCTTTTCAGAACTACCGTTGATCCGTTTTCATCATAGTCGTCATCACTGGATCCGACTGGAAATAGCACTTGATTTTCTTTGATCTTCATCCGTTTCAACGGGTTCATCGAAGAAATATTTCTCACCATGATGGTTGTAGACATAGCCATTTTTGTTTCGGCGTACACTTGTATCACTTAATATCACAATTCCCGTAAAGAATCAGTCAAAATCAAGAAGAATTTGTTGATTTAGACTAGAACTGATGGGTTGTCAGTTCCACATTGTATCACTTCTACTGGTGCAAGTTGAGTTTTTGGCGCCAATCAGCCAACTTGCACTTGGTCGATCACAAACAGCGAAACTGCACTACCGGTTTGTTAGTCCTTCAATGGCCAGCTGGGTTGTTCGGAACTCACAGGCAGGCAACCCCTGTTCCGTTCTGTGGCTGGTTTTGTTCTGGCGTTCCGTGTCGCGTGCCAAACTGTCTTTAGCTCGAGCTGGCGCTGGAAAAGTCCTCACAACACCTCCGGGAAATGCGGACATCTGGCTCTGCTATCTCTTTCTGTTACTCACCTCTGCAATCAAAAACCATGTACCCCGGTTATGTGCTGTAATAGCAGACAGCTAACGGCGTCAATCGAAAGGACTCTAATGTGCCAACACAGCCAGCAAACGGCTGCTATTATTAAATGGAATTATTTTCAATATATCGAGAATCAGACGTACACAAGAGGGGTTCCCCGGTTTGCCGTTGAGCAGCTTTACAACCGAAAGGTGCGCGCGCGACCCAGCAACGAGAAAAAGGGACAGTCAAACGAGTCCTTTTTCGTGTTGTTGCGCAAGCCAGAATTACATACGAGCAATTTTTTCATCGCTTCCTATATGTATGTAACTAACTCATCTAACTCAAGCACAAAAGCCTGGTAGGGTCCCTGAATGATTTCGATTAGGGTGACAGAAAGAGAGAGGAAAACTCGAAAACTGTGAATAACTCTGAAATTACGTCTATGTGCTCTCCGTAGCAGCAAACAAAGAGGTGCATTTTTGATTCCGGAACAATGTGATCTAACTTTGACGAAGTTCTCCACCCCGAGCTGGGCCGGAGATCTTTGTCAGGCTGCAAACTCAAGAATAGGCTAAAAATTGCTACGGTTGTTTACGATTTCTGAGGTTTTGCGTTTCGATAGTTCGCATGCTTCGTCGGTTTTTATTTTTCGTCTTGACAGACTGCCAGGCGCACGACCCGATCGGGTAAGACGGCGGACGGGCAGCGGACGGGAACACATTTACCTCTCCCGGGGTCGTTAGTACAGCTGGGAAATTGCAATTTTCTAAGGATCCTGCTATACATTATGTGTTACGGCTTATGCGCTGTCTATGTGTTGTAATTTAAAAGTCTACGAACCATCTTAACGAAACTGCTTGGATATTTAAATTTTTCCTGCTGAATTAATATCATTTCTTTGTGTGAGAGTTTATCACATGCTAATGATTTTGAATATATCTAGGGATTTTCTAGACAAATTTTAAAAGCATTTATATTCTTTTTATAATCATAGCTACGCAAATAGTATTTATGAAAATGACTACTTGTTAAAGATTGAACATATATTTTATTACTTTAATTTGTTTTGCCCAGTAAATTGAATTATAATAACTAGTGTGACAATAGCAGTAATCAAAATATACCAAGTGCATCTAGAGCAATTTCGTAAATAGGTAACAAGATCGTAGATTACGATTTAGATTACGTTTAGATTGATACAAAATTGTGATTCCAACTCTAGCTAACTTTTCGTGGATTACATATAAATTATACTCGATCAGAGAGATGCCAAAAATATAAATTTTTCATTTGAAGAAACACGAAATTGTCGGTTTCAAAAAATTTTCATGTGAATTTAAATCGGATAACATTGTGATAAACAGACGTTTATTTATTTAATAATTTATTTAAATACTTGGACTATAGAAAGGTCCTGTGGAATGGAAATATTCTTTCTTCTCTTCTTTTCTCTCTTCAAACTTTATCAAATCATCGCATTTTTCTTAGCAACAGCTTCTGTTTTCCTGGATAAAACTTAGTTTCGCTGCGGGGAAAGATTCGAAATTTCCATCACTGATCCAAACAGACACACTGTGAATAATGATATTATCAGGGTATAAAAACTATGGAAAGAAGTAAAACATATAAATTGATTTTTATTGTCATTCTCATGAAGAAATACTACACAATCACTGTGAAAACCGACTTTCGAATCGAGGGCAGTAGGGCAGAATGTCATATACCATTTAAATCAGTTCGTCGAGATGCATTACATTTGCATTATATTTCATATTCGCTGTTGGCAGCATATAGACTTTATACCAAAAAGCCACTTTGCTCAGTTTATTTTTCCAAAATGGATTAAGACTATCTGTTGAAAAAGACTAGACATTCAAATCCTACAAAAAATTATCTGTTGATGTTATCAAAACAAGTCTAATTTTAAAATGAAAACATTGAAAAAATTACTAATCGAATTTTACACTGAAAAAAAAACGATCCTGAATAATAATTAGAAGTCATATTACAAAACAATGCCATTCTTTATTTAAATGAGATTTTGTGCCAACATCGTTAATTGTGTTCCCTACCAACCTTCCATATATTGTAAAAATTTTTCTTACCCAAAGCTGATACTTTCTGCAAATATCGGGCAACCAGCAAAAGGGTATTCGGTGAATTTTCGCAGAAATTGATATTCATTGCAATCTTGGATAATCATGACTTTCAGTTTTGTTTGGTTTTAGTGAAAAGGCACTGGATAAAAACTCAGTTTGGACAAGAAATAGTTTTTGTTCGAAAACCTTTTTTCCGTGAATGTGTCCATTTTGCAATGTAGGAACGATTTGTAGGGAAATTAATCACCAATCCTTGAACACAATTCTATCAAAATCAAAAATGGGTTTATTTGTAAATCGATTTTAAATTTATAAAATCGATTTTTTTCAGTGTAGGACTCGATAAGAATTTTTTTCAGTATTTTTTATTAAAATATTTCACTGATCTGGTGAAAAAGTGAAAATTATTTGATTCTCCCAGGCTTCATTATCTTTATTCATTATGCATGCTAAGCTATTTGCGATGAATTGTTGAAGTATAACTTTTGCATCAAAATTAATCTCTATTTCATACTGAGAGACTCTCATGAAAATATCAAACAACTCTGATAAACCGTTACAGCACCATAAATGAAAATTAAATCATTGTATAACCGACGACACGACCAGGCACTCCGAATAAAACTCGGAATAAAAAGCGTTCGTGAGCGATTTGCCGCCAATTACCACAAATATAGCGACCCCTTGAAAATGATAAAAATTAACTTCTTGCGCAACACTGTTCAAGTTGCTACGAACCAGTTACCATGAGTCCCAAAATAAACAAATAAACCATAATGTCGAACAAAAACGAATGATTTTTCCTAGTGATTTTAAACTTCTGCGGAACAGTTTATACATACTAGTGATTGAATTTTTAGCGTTTTCTTAGAAATCATTGTATTGAGAAATGTTTTTATGGAAAATTATGCTAAGAACAAATTTGATCTTGCAGGATTACTTCGCGGAAGACGCTTCAACAAGGCAGAATATGTATTGGATCAGTTTTAAAAGGGTAAAAGTCTTAATGATACTTTGGCGTTTTATTATGACATACAGTTTCAGGACACCAAATATGACACCTGGACCAGAGCTGCTAAATGTCACTATCAACGAGCAACTTTGCACGACGAAGATTGGAAAGTTTATGTCACTGGACTGCTGCCAACCAGGCTCTACCAATCGTCATATATTGAGTGTCTGAGAGCCGATCTGTCATAACTTAAATTCTCTTGATATTATACTCACCAGGATGCTCATTGATTGCCGCTGCGATTGATATTATCTTCATTTCTCCTGTCACTGCTTGATTACGATGTGACTAAATATTAATCAAGCAGCATAAACATTGAATTAAATTCATGTACACCAATAAACTCCGAAATCCAATGACTTTTTACAAAGAACAATGAACTTTATCAATTTATTTATGTTAGTACTCTCATGGAATTTTTGTACTTCAACAGGGAATAGAAGAATGAGAGAGAGAACAAAATGCGTCACCTGTCTTTGACTGAGTATACTTCTACTTGGTCATTGAACTATCGAGTATCTCATTTGACAGAAACTTTGATCGTACCGATTACAGTTGACGATGATTTTAGTCAGTCTGTCAAGGTCATTTGACATGACTGACAATTTGCAGCTCTGACCTGGACCACACGAGTACTAGCTCATAATACAAATTACAGATGTAGTAAGCTCAATGGATCCTCGTAATCTCGTGAGGCTATTCACTATTGACATGAACTGCATGATCTTTGTAAATGCTTGGGTATATTAGTCGTTTAAAGATATTGGTTTAGAAACTCCTACAACCAACGAGTTTAGCCGTCTGGCCCTCGAAACTTCTACAACCTGTGAGTTTAACCGTCCGACCCTAAAGACAGATGCTTATGTTTGAAATTATAGATATGATATTACAAAATACGACTAAGTAACACGCTTTCACACACTAGGTCCGAAGAATTTGAATAAATTTCACAAGTTCGCTAAGTTTGTGCGAAATATTCCAAACAGCCAACGTCTCCACAACGTATTATCTCATGTAGCAATAAATGATGATTTGATCTATCGTTTCCGGAAGAGTTAAGAGATTCATGACATTATAAGTAACATTTTCGATCGTATTGTACCTTTTTCTTTATTCCGAACTACAGAATTGTCTTGCAACATTACTGGACCGAATTATAAATTGGTAAATTAGGAACACCTTCAATTAGTGACGTATCAAGGAAATTTGGCGCACGAGACAAAATAAGATTTGCCGCCCCGTTGGTTCAGTGAGCCAAAAAACTGAACGCCATCTCTGTAAAAATAACTTGGACGAGCAAATAAAAAGAAAGGTCTCAATTGGTTTGCTACGCCCCTAAAAATGTTGCGCCAGCGGCCTTCAATATGTTGGACCGTTAGATGTCGTTAGCAGTTCAATATAAAATGCTGAAGCACTGATGAGCCAAAGGCGAAACGTAGAAATTGATTCACCTTCAAGTTTGGGTCGAGAGATGAAAAAAATGGAAAAAATTCAGATGTAACGAGTACATAAATTTCAGTTCTTGCAATGACTGATCGAGTATACAAATATTTGGCGAACAATTGAATTAGTTTTTGTTTAAGTCATAAAAGAACGAATGAATTTTGTATATACAGTATATTGTGCTTGCATATGAAATTTTTTTTAATACAATATGTTTTTTGCCGGTATAGTATATCCTTGGTAATCTTATTTGCCTCGTGTTAATAATTTTCATATATGTATAGTCGGAAAGATTCGATTTCAATTACAGTTTGTTTGTTTTCACCGGAAGTGATAAGAATCTTCCACTCGAGGCATTTTGTTTTGTTTACATTTTTCAAGTGTTCAATGTGTAGTAACCAAGGTTATGGTAACTGTTATTCAAAATCAATATTTCATCAATATTTGTTGCCAGTTTCAATATTTTTCCTGGCGATTTCGTTTTGACATTACCAGTTACTGAGGGGTAGTTAGATTTGCGATACAGTTTAGATAGACGAGTGGCAGGTCGTGTCGTCGGTATAACCATTAATAACAGTGAATAAACTTCTTGTCGAAATATCTCTATGAAAAAGGTTACTATGAGCACCTTTGATCTTTGGAACTCATAAATTTTTTGACGTGAATTAGTCTTACCTATCTTTTGGCGCCACAATTTTGGGTAACAATGAGAAAAACTCATCGCGCAACCGACGACACGACCTGCCACTCGACTATCAAAACTGTATCGCAAATCTAACTACCCCTCAGTAACTGGTAATGTCAAAACGAAATCGCATGAAAAAATGTTGGAACTGGCAACACAAACTGGAAAATTATTGATTTTGAAAAACAGTTACCAGTAGCCTTGGTAACTACATATGGAATGTAAACAAAAACAAGAGATTCTCACTTTAAACGAGACCACTGAATGTAGTTGGACCACTGGCAAGATTGTTGGTGTTATACTTTGCATGTAGTTTTTAACACATAATTTTCATATACATATTCGATATATTGAACAGTTTGTCGAATGTGTAAATAATGTTTATGCATGAATAGATGACAGAAAAAATGTTCAAGTATAATTTTCGACTTTAATTATTCCATCATAATTATAAAATACGATGACTGTAATAATGCAGTTGAAAAAAAATAAATTAGAATAAAAGTATTGACTGGATTTTTTACTGTAGATTCCGATTTAACCGATATAATCAACTACGCAGCCGGTTGATTGTAGTATATAAATTTGAGTATATAAAGGTTAAATGTGATAGCTTATTAAATTCTACTCAATAACGATTTTATTTTCTGTTCGGATGATACAGTTAACTTCAGACTCATATTGTATATGCCAACTGTTTTATTTAATAATGCACATAAGCAAGAGTTTGTTTTCAGATTTTCCAGTTTCTCACCCTTTAGAAGTGTTTAATGGATCCCTAAAGTAATTCCGGCAGAAATGAGGTGAACAAATCCGTTTGGTATGAGGTTCGGTGATCGCACAAAAAAGATTCCATTGAATTAATCTGAAATTAACTAAATTATGTATATCTAAACTATTTATCTACCATCTGGTTTGAATTTACATATAACTGTTCGTAGGAAACGAATAGAAAGATACTGTATCTCCTTCCTTAGAAGCTTTTTCGAAGGCGGCGAAAGAATGTTAACTGCAAAGAGAAAAATAATATTTAATAATAAAATTCAAGCACTTACCTGCACTCAGCTTTATCATAATTTGCATTGATGATGATCCACATTATTTAATAGCTCTCCGGAATTCACTAAATAAGAGGAAAAGACACAAAAATTCAAAACGGTGGAATTATTCCACAACTAAAACTGTTTGTTTATTTATTCTGGTGCTCCTTGGTAACCACAGCATAGCAAACTTAAACAGTGTTGCTCGAATAGTTAGTTTTTGTCATTTTCAAGGGGTCGCTATATTTATGGTAACTGGTGGTAAATCACTCACGAACACTTTTTATTCCGATTTTCCTTCGGAGTGTCTGGTCGTGTCGTCGGCGCAACTCTTTCTCATCCGAACGACGGGTTTGAGGTAGTCAAGTAGAACTTGAAGTGTGGAAGTTTATTTAAGGGGGGTAGGGTCTAATAAATGAAAAAACAACACCATTTCTCTGAATTTTTTAGTGCTATCGTTAAAAAAAACTATCAAATATTTTGCATTATATAAAGCATCAATCGAACAACATTTTGCAATTTTTTTAAATTTATGCCTTTTGTTTAAAATCAAAATTGCGATTTTCCACGCAAAAATAGGCCATTTTGTATTTTTATCCGTCCTGTAAGGTATAAAATTTAGTTCCAGAATTTAGTTTCAGAATTAAGTTCCAGAATACAGATTCAAAAGCTAAAACTAAGTCTATGGGAGTGAATCCTAATTACAGATTCTGGAATTCGATTTTTGGAACTAGTTTCTTGACTAGATTTTGGATCTGAACTTAGTGATCTAATTATACATATCCAGAATTCTGATTCCGGAATTCAACTTTAGAATTATGGGATATAAATAAAAATAAAAATTCTAGATTTGGATTCTGGACCAAATTTTAGATCTGAGCTCTGAACTTAAATTTTTGAACTGGCCTCTGAACCAAAATTTAATTCTTGAATTCAGTTTCAGAATTTACTTCCTGAAATCAGTTTTTGAATTTAATTCCTAAATTTGGTTCCAGAATTCAGATTTAGAATTAAGAACTAGCTGGAATTGAACTCGGAACTTGCGTGCTGGAACTCGATTTTGGCACTGAATTCAGTGTCTTAATTTAGGTTTAAAATTCAAGTTCAAAATGCAGTTCTAGAATTGATTCTAAAAATGAGTTTTGTTTTGTTATGAACTGAATTCCAAACCTACAACTGAAGCCAGAACCGGAGCCGGAGCCGGTCCGACTTTAATTCCTTAATTCAGTTTCAGTTCCTGAATATCCGGAATTCAATTTCTGGTGTATATAAATAAATGGTGGCAAAAATTACTCAACAGTACTTTCCTATCTAGGACTTGAGCGGAAAATAGGTATAGAACGAGAAGATTAGTGTTTGTTGTCTGATGAACTGAAAGGATGTTTGGATATAAGGTACCGGTTGTGAGGCGGCTAGGGTATAGATCATTGTGCGATTTACACTTACCAACTCGGTGCTATTGTAAAACTGTGTCCACCACAGCGTAGGGTGGAGGAAATGGTAAACAGGTGTACATGGATTGCATAAGAACGCAGGTTCGAGCTCCGCCTCTGAGCGTATCTTTTTCCAAAAAATCACTTTTTGTTCTAAAGCCATTAAAATATTCTAACAGTAACATTAAATTCGGTAGTAACAGTCACAGATAATAGTATTTCGGAGTGCTATTTGCAACTTTCATCAGTATATCGACATAGAACGTTTTAAAACTTTTTTAGAACTCTATTCGAGACAACAATACAAAACATAAAATTCACAATTTTTGCGGTGATATGAATTCTGGGAATTGATTTCAATCAGATGGGAGGTTGTTGTGTCTGTAGAAGACATCCGTTGAGAAATCAATTTTCATAAATATTTAGATTCACAAAAACCACTCCCAAAACGAATTTCAATCGCGCATTCAAACGTTAGATTTTTGTCGCGTAATTTAAAATGAGTCTCTCAGTTGATCAATTTGATAAAAAAATTTGTGTTGGAAGTATACAATTTTTCAGGCATTTCAATCAATAGTTTGAGCTGAGTTGGGTACTGATTCCAGTATTCAAAGATAGTTATCAACAGTTTTTTCAGATAATTAGGATGTCAACATTTTAAGCTTCGAATATCAAATTAAATATCATACAATTACGGAATTTCCAATTTTTACTTTCTCAAGTTTATTGTTTAAGATTAGGATATTTATGTCGAATCATTTTTGGATTTTAATAACAAACTAGTACAACCTAATGTTCGGCGCTCGGACTTCAATTGGGAATCGCTCGCAGACTATGGATCTGAATTTGCAGCTGTAGCATGAACGATGTTGATGTAATTTTAAACATTTAAATGTGTTAATTTTCGTGAACCTGAACAACATATTGCTTTATGCAACTCGCTATCCTGATGGTGCGGTCGTTAAAATTTACGATTAAAATACGAAATACGTTGTGTCCCGCTGATCACCTCTGTTCAGCACAGACTGATGATATTTATTTTTGACCGTTTACGCGGTTGTTTTGCTAATGAAGCGGGTGATTAAGTTATCATCCTGCGAATCGTTCATTTTATTTGCGAAATGTGACAATGTTGGATGGTAGCTTCTGTTGGAAATGCAGTTTTGTTTTTACCGAACCCATCTCATAATACTTTTACAATGTTGACGAATATTCAAGAGAAAAGGCGATTCCATGAGAATCGTATTATTTTTCTTCCAAAGTTGGATGATTCATGACGTTTGATGATTGAAACTCTTCGACTCTGAAAATTGAGCATCATATCAACGAATACTGCCAACTGTTCAACAAATCCGCAGAGGAATCTAGAGCAGCACAGCAGGAACTACTAATACAATGTGCGCTTTGTTCCAGCCATAGAACAATAACCGCACTCGGGAGAAGATCCTTCACTCGACTTTGCAAATACTCTTCGGGCCAATAATGAGCTAGCCGAGAACAAAACACAAAACCCGTTCTCAGGTAGCAGTGGAAAGTACACTTGACAGGACCTCCTGCTAGGATAGTACATGTATGTGAATTGAGAAGATCCTCACCCTGTCGCGATATAGGATTTCTCAAACAGAAAAATCGACTTGACTCGGCTCTCGTGCAGAAGCCAGCTCCTCCTGGCTCACCCAGCCTACTTGACAGTATTCTGCTTTCAGAGACCCAACAAAGCAGCAAAGGTCGGCACCGCCTGAAATTCGAACCTGCGTGAAATGAAGATCCCCTGGCTGCCTGCGTCTGCGTAGAATGGGTTCAGGATTGTCATGGAAATCACACACAATCGAGGAATGTTAATTTATGCCAAGCCGCTCCGCTACGATCGGAAGGAAAATAAAGCGCAGTAGCGATCCCTACCCAGCGAGGCGATTTGATTTGATGTGAATTCCGACATCTGTGCCTGAATGTGTGCGTGTGTGCTTAGCTTTTCCGATAAATTCCCTCTCTTGCGATGCCATGATTGTATACCAAATACATAACTATTCGCCTGCGAAGGGTCACCCTCTGCTATGTATAGCTTATGGCTAGAATATTTGCACATATGGTTGAACAATGGGACTCCGCCGTCGTCAGTGAGCGGAACGATTCACTGAAAGGATTTGTTATTTTGAAAAATTATCGAGCGACTAGTCGCTTGCAATGGTTTGAACTTGAATTTTTATTTAACTTTGGATATTGAGCGATGGGAACAATCGTAATTAATACTTTGTGTTCGTCCTTATTCAAGGTTAGTTGTGACGGAACCAAGCGGAGTTTCATCGTCAAATGTATTTTTCGTGCCATGTGATTCGAATAAAGAATACGAGTTGATTTCATAGTCAGCGTCGATTTTTATTCCAGAAATTGCATTACGTTGACCTATAGTTAAAGTTTCAAAAATAGAGACTGGAATGGAACTTACACATGTAAATCATTGATAATGTAAAATAAGCACCACCCAAATAAAAACTATTGTAATCGACCTTGTATAGTAACGATGCTTTTCTGATCAAGAATAAGAGTAATCAATGATATTATATGTAATATCATTTCGTAAGATATAGTTAGCTCTTTCGGTGCTTCGGGATCCGAAAACCGAGGATCGATGTAACCGAAGGCATAGGTGTGATCACAGATAACAGATATACAGGCTCACATATGAATTGTGTGTAAAATTTGCTCAATCAGCGTGGCGAACACTTGCAGATGTCACCACGATCGACACGAGGTGCCACCACTATTTGGGTGCCGCTTTCACATGAGCCACAATTTTGGGTGTAACATTCACTTTACGCTAGATTTTTGTTTTGCTGTTGGTTAAAATGACAAGTTTATTTTTGTTTTATTCCGATCGAATTCTCGTGTGATTTATGCGACATGGAAATAAAATTGTCTTCAACACTTAGGGAAATCGTGTGATAAGTGTTAAAATTGTTATAGTTGGAATTTTTCTACAACATGCAGGAGGATTTTGTTATCGTTCCGGAACGCAGTGGAACGTTTTGAAAGATCGCGACGAACAGTCGAGTAGGTGGCAGTAGTGTTTCCAACGTACAGCAAATTTGAAATTTACACAAGATTTTGAAAAATTTTGTTCGAGCCTGTATATCTGTTATCTGTGGTGTGATATATTTTGAGACCAGAGTAGCACTTATTACCCTGCAATTCTGAATTCTGAAGTCGGATCCAAGTTAAATTGAATAACAATCGATAGTATCATAGCATCACTCATCTGGATCTAAGTGAGATAGGGCTCAACCCGAGAAATCGATCTGAGTTCTATTCCAGTGCATCCGAAACCGGGAATCAAAAATCAGTGATGTCTAAATACAGATAATAGGAATCAAAAATCAAGAAGATAAAATAACAAAGACAAAGACAGTATATCGAAGAATAGTGTGTTCAAAATGAGCAAACGATTTACAAAAGCCTGAAACTTGGCCTTCGCGACAATATTCAATTTGTATTGATTTCTAGCACTGCAAAGTAAGGCCGACTGAAAACGAAATTGAAATTTTGCTAAAAGATTGAATTCATCTAGACGTTAACGATGTAGGTCAAATACAATTCAACAAGGATTGTAGCTCAGTGTACACAGGAAAAATTTCGATTCTTGAAATGATTTGGGGAATGATAAAAAATTTTCGGATCATGATCCATTCGGACTGATATCTATGAAATTTAAACGTAACGCACTTGAAGTTGTTGGGTATAACTTCTGGCGTGTTTCTGCTACGATGGTAATTTTTGCAATATAAATTCAGTTAAAAGCACGACGAACTTCTTTTAACATGAAAATATTATGTTTCGGCGTTAACGAGACGCATCACATTTGCTTCAGTCAACAACAAAATGGACAGTGTCGAGTATGACAACGTTAAGTACAAAATCCCTGTGTACGAGGTGGATAGTAACATAGGAGCGCTCATTATTTTCGCGAAAATATATCGCGGTACCGAGAAATTCTTTGTATCGAAAAAGAAGCGTGGCTTATTTTTCCCCGGTATCCGGATTGGTGTGCGAGTGTTACGTATGCGTCTACATAAGGTGATTTCATCTTACCTAATTTGTAGTCTGGATTGGAAGTTTCCTTGTTAATCACTGGTTACCTACGAAAATCAGCTGGAATTACATGTTCGTTTTGTGGACAACTACGGTCAACCCTGGAATGACACTACGAAAAAGACATCTTCAACCAAAGACACGGACAACCGTTCAACAACGTCTGTTTCAAAAACGCTTGCAATCAATGTACAAAAAAGCGCATCTACAAGCGCATAGTAACGAGTCCAACAACAAGGAAAGCGAAAACAAAACGGAAACGATCCACAACACCGACGATGAGGCAATGGATGATAGAATGACCCACAGAACCTCGCTAGATGAAAATGGAAGAGCCCTAAGAAAAAGGGTGACAAAGAGATCCAATTGTAAACAAAAAAATATTATATCTAATAAAAACTCAATCGTGACTCCATCAGCCACGTAAAGCTTGTACGCGAATGGGCCTGAATAAAAAATTTTATAACATAAAACAGGTATCGAAGCAAAAACAAATTGTCTTTAAGAAGCTGTGTAAAGCATACAAGTGAAAATTTTCCAAAATCACCGTACAATTTTGCAAGCAGTAATTGCTTTTGCACACAAGATTGAACGCAAGTGATTATAAGCAATTAATGGGCTGAAGGAGAAGCGACTCTAAAGACGAATTAGGGGAAGATGGGGTAAAACGTACCCCCGAGGCATAATGCACCTTTTGCTTTTCTCAAAAGCTACCAATTTTTTTCATTGAAATTTTAATGAAACTGAAAGTCCGCCATAACAACAGATTACTATAAAACTTTGGTAGCGATGGTTCAATGATATCTGAAAAAAATATAAAAAAAAACAATTATGTCTCTGTTATAAATAATTTTTGATGTTCATTCCATAGTAATTTTATAGGGTGAGGAAGACGATTTTAATTATGTAACCAGTGCACTTCTTTGTAAATCATTCGGGTTTCTAAAATTAGTTCTAATACAGACGATGTATTTGCAACTTTATAGAAAAATCGTCAAATTTATCGTCTCATATTTTTAGGGGCAAAATGGCCCCAATTGTGCGAAGCAAAATGCTCAAGTAGTCACTTACAAAAATTATCCATAAGTTATCAATTTAATGAATAATAGTGAACAATCTTCCACCTGGCAAATATTTCGTCAACGAAAAGTCTAAAGCTTTCTTTAAAGAAGAAGAAGAAGTTTTATGAGGGTGCATATTGCCCCGTGGTTGTCATGAGCCTTAATCCGTTGTTTTGATGGATGTTTACCCGTTGTTTAAGATCATCCTGCCTCTATGTTCAGATAATCGTCACTTCGCGTAATTTAAAATGTATATTCTTCATGTTCTCCACGATCGGGCGTCATGCCCCGCATATATTTCAATAGAAAATTTTTAGGGGTTTTGGAAAATAAGATATTTTGTGTATTTTTCAATGCATTCAGCGAGTATTTGTACGTAATTTTGAGGTATAATGATTACGGAAGATAGTCATGCATGAAACTCTTCCGTGTTATTCTCTATAGTTAAGATATAGCAACATTTCCTTAGAGGGTGCGTTTTACCCCATCTACCCCTACTACTTGGTAATCATGTACGTAGTTAAATTTCATACACACGTTCTCTGTGGTAAAAGTAAAACTTGAATTGTTTGGATATCAATTTTTAAAAAGTTATACGACGTCACTTATATGACAGTTTGAAATTTTTAACACTCATCATCCTGTAACTCCGGAACCAAGAATTTGAAATCGATTAATATTGAATTTCAGTCGGTGGAAAGATAGGACCTCTCATTTTGGATATGATTTTGCAAAAGTCAGCTTTGCCATTTCTAAGAAATCGGTGAGTTCATTCCATTTTGTTCGGTATACCGATGTCTTTTGAAAATTACTTCGGGTGCGTCCGGAATCGGGAAATGATACAGCAGATGTTAGAAATCAGAAGGATTCACTGTGGAACTATGGGTCAATAAGACCGTTTTATTGGGACCTCAAATTGTGGAAATCGGTTTATTGATCTCCGCGAAAATTGATGGTATATTTTTGTCACATACACACACAGATAATGTTCTGCTCAGACGAACTTGTGACAAATGCGACTCTAAAAAATTGTGTTAAATTTCTAATCTTTCTGGAAGCAAAGTTTAAGCTAACCAGCCTCAAACTGTTGGCGAGTTCAAGGTAAACATTCGTGCTGAAATCGACACTATAACACCCGAGATGCTCGAAGAGATATAGAACGTAGAAAAAAGAGTCATTTTATAATTGCTAATAAAGGGTGCCACTTAATTGATATTGTTTTCAAAGACTAGTCCAAAAAAATTGTAAGGAACTGAATAAAAATACATCACTTATAGAAATCGGTTGTTTTTTTCTCTCAAAGTTATTCAATGTTTGCATACCTACATAAAAGATGTAGCACCTTGTATCTGAGTTAGGTTTTGTTCATAAAATTCTTCTACGAAGAACAATCGTCTTTGAAATTTTATAGATTAATATGCAAATTGTAATTAAATTCTAGTGCAAATTTTTTCACACGTAGAAGATATGATGTATGCAACTGGTGAATTTATTCTATCAAAAGGATTCCTTGGTAACGCGAATCTTTGTCACACATCGCAGCAAGTGGATACAATACAATTATTTTCACCTGCAAATAATGGTTATAATATAAACATATATAAATAAGATAAATATTTGTGTTAACATTAATTATTTCAAAGTGTATCAAACAACTTAAAGTAAAATAATTGGTCAAAACAGTTATTCTGTGTGATAGTGAAGCTGTGGTAAGTGTGTGTTGATTAGTGAGCAGTACTAAAAGCGTTATTTCTTGCATAATGCTGATTCGCGAAATGAAAAATGTTCAAGTGACGGGCACTGATAATTTACCGCGCAAAATTAAATCGATCGAAGCGTCATCTGCATATTATTGTCGGCGTTATCAGATTCAAGCATAACGAAAATATATTGTGGTCGTTGTGCCAAGACAGTTAAACGTTTGGATTCTTGCAACCATGTAGTACATAAAGGAATGTGTGAAAATGTGTAAGTTAATCCAATGATTTGGCTAAAATGTGTATGTATGTGTATGTACGTGTGTGTGACAAATATTGTCACTCACTTTTTTCGGAGATGGCTGAACCGATTTTCACAAACTCAGATTCAAATGAAAGGTCTCATGGTCCCATACAAATTTTCAGAATATCATTTGGATCCGACAACCGCTTCCGAAATTACAGGTTGTATGTGTGTGTGTACCAAAAATGTGAAATTGATGTTACTCAATTTTCTCAAAGATGGTTGAACCGAGTTTCACAAACTTATACCCTTTTTCGTTTTAGAACCTACACGTGGGCGACTCTGACTCCGAGTAAAACGAACACCTGGTACGCGCCCTAAACAACAACATAACATATAAAAAAAGATAAAAATAAACAAACTCGCATGGATGCGTGGTGCGACCCGAGACTGGAGTCCGATCTAGAGCTACCCCAGTAGCTAAAACAAACTCATCAAAAGTTGTTTTGTCGACTCTGGGTCAGCTCTCGGGCTGCTCTGATCGATAAACGAAAACGGTATTAGATTCGAATTAAAGGTCTCATAGTTCCATACAAAGCTCCAAAATTTTATTTGGATCCAACTTCCAGTTCCGTAATTACAGGGTGATATGCAACAAAATTGAGGAAATAATGAACCGCAAGTGTAAAAATAATGTCACTCACTTTCCCAGGAGATGGTTGAATCGATTTTCACAAACTCAAATTCAAATGAAAGGCTTTACGGTCCCACACAAAGTTCCAGAATATCAATTGAATTCGACTTCCGGCTCCAGAATTACAAAGTGATATGCACCAAAAATGTGAAATAATGTCTCTCACTTTTCTAGAAGATGGCTGAACCTATTTCCACAAACTTAGATTCAAATGAAAGGTCTTATGATACCATTAATTGGGCTTAAACCCCTGCTTCCGGAGGTAGGGTGCTTAGTGTAAGAATGTCAGTTACAAACATTTTTTTTTCATTAGCTACCTCTTTTTATTTTCTATTTAATTTCTCTAGTTGACAGACCATGAGAGTCTGTAACCGAATAAACCATTGGCAATCCCATAAAAGATCTACTGAATTTTCTTCAAGTCCGACTACCAGTGCATTTTTTTTCAAAATTCAAATCTTCATAGAGAATCGTAAACAAATTTATAGGTCATATCGATAGTCCCACGACAAAAGGGCCTAACTGCAAATGAGAGCCTCTCTTTGTTTACTTTCTCTTTTGATTATTACGGAGCCATTATTGCAAATTCTCTAAAATTTCCAATACAAATCTCTAAAATTCTCTAAAATTTCTAAAATTCTCTAAAATTTCCAATACAAATCGAAAGCTTGTAGTTTGACCTTGGAAGTTTTGAGAAGAGTAAATCATCAAACATAAAGTCAGTTCGGTAAATCGTGAATGAAAAAGTAAACAAAGAGAAACTGTCATTTGCAGTTAGGCCCTTTTGCCGTGGGACGGTCGATATTAGTGTATGGTTGAATGAAATCGAATGCCACTAGGCCGATATCCAGCTTTTGGTTGCAGAAGTACCAACAATAGTAATCAAATGTAATAAAAAGTAGCTCACTTGACTTTCTTACATATGATTGAATAGATTTTCACTAGCCTAAATTTAATTGTAGTATATCAATGTAACAGTATTATGCAACAGAAATCTTCAAAACTTTTTTCTAAACTTTTATAAATTGTAGTATTTCGGGGAATTTCTGCTGTAATATAAAGAAGAAAATGAAAATGAGAAAGGTATCATTACACCACTAGGTGGATTAAAACAAGTTTTTACAACTATTAAGAACTGTGTTTTTTCGAGTTGAAGGCAAAGTTAAAGACGCGCATAAGTTTATATCCAGGCAGATATCTTTTGCGGTCATGTTTAACTAGCACGCATGTGGATATAATTTACATTACGAAGAGGATCCATCTGGTATTCAATTATTTTGGTTAGAGAGTAGATATCGACATTACTTCATACATCGTAGCACATATTAATACAAAACACGATGAAATTTCAGTGTATTTTCGGTAGCCGGCTTCCCAGAGCAATCAACACAAGATAATATTCGGAAATTTACTAACAAACTACCCCTTTCCTGTGATGTATGTGGAAATGTAAAGGATTCCTCGGTTTCTATTAGCAACATGATTCGAAATAACAATCCTTGTCTTCTCAAGTAGATCTGCATTCGGACGTGGCCGGCGTCGGTATTGATCAGTAAGTAGAGATCAACGCAGTTTGTACAATTTTTGTCGGGTCTCGGGAATTCGAACCCGTCAACCCATGTTTTTTGGGTCGGGTACGGATAGATTTTTATTTGCCATCGGGTACGGGTCTGATTCGGCTTGAGAAGAAAATTTATTCTCGGGCTCGGGTCGGGTACTGGTACATGCTTCTTATTTTCGTTCGGGTAAGAGTCGGGTTTGGGTTCAAGGAATTGCTTATCCCACCATCTCTGGTGTGTATGTGTTGTTTCAAATATCAGATCAGTTTCTTGAGCATGCCGATTTATATCGATTTTGCACTAACTTAAGCACAAATGTAACTTTCCTTTCTTGATACTGCCCTACTTTCTATGTTGATCGTGGTTTTCATCCTGGAGACAGATAGATGAAGATATTAAATAGTTAATATCTGCAATAGAGAGTAAAATATTCAGAAGAGTGCAAATTTATGGCTAAATTAAGAACCGATTTGTTTCAGTATTGTTTTGAGTCGTCTTGAGCTTGTTTGGGGTTATATAAGTACGAAGTTAGTCCAAAAGATATCATGAATTTGGAGTTTTAGCGGGCTACGTATGTTCGATTTTAGATCTTTTGGTGGCAATGAGTACCACTCATAACACTCAATTATGTTGACCATTCCGGCTATTTTAAATGTCTAGTCAGTGTTTGACAGCTATTGAGCGTAGACGTGTTTTAGCCGTCTTCCATTTTCACCTATCCTAGAAAATGGATCAACGAATTTGTATCAAATTTAGTGTGAAAAACAACTCAAAGTGCATTCAGAATGATGCGTTCAGAATGATGACTGTTTCTAATTCGGACAAAAGCAACGTTTATCGGTGGTACAAAATGTTCTCAGAGGGCCGAGAAAATAAGGGGCGATGGAGAGCGTTCCGGATACCCGAGTATGCCAACAACAGATGAAAATCGTCGAATCACCATCAGAAAAGTTGTTTAGAACCTGAATTTAATAGTTAATGACTCGTGCTACTCGATTATTATCAAGGATTTGGACAGTAGACGGGTTGCCGCGAAATTTGTACCAAAATTGTTCAATTTCGACCAAAAACAGCATCGTATTGACATTGCTCAGGAGCTGTTTGGATTCTGGTCATGATGACCTATAATTGTTCCAAAGAGTCATAACTAGTGACGAATCATGGATTTTTGGTTATGACGTAGGAACCAAAGCTCAATCATTCTAATGGAAACTGCCATTCCATTCATTTATTTTTGAGATAGACGAAAATCGAAGACAAGTTTAGACATGACCACGCACAATAGTTGTCTGGACTTTCAAAATAGCCGGAATTATCAACATAAGTGAGCGTCATGTGTACCAACATAACGCCACCAAAAGATCAAAAATCGAACATATGCAGCTTGCGAAAAATTCAAAATTCGCGATAGTTTTTTAACAAACCTTGTATCTAACGGGAGAAAAATTATTTAGGAATGTAGCTACGAACTAAGATTGAGGAATGAAACTGCGAATAAGTTAACACAGAGATTAACCTGAACCCAGAGCTTCGAGTGGGGTAAATCGTTTTCCCAATTGAACAGAACAAACAAACAAGGCATCACTCAAATTTTCCAACCTGTTTTTCTCGCTAGCTATAAATTAAAATCCTATATAAATTAGTTTTCAACAATTCCGACACTGCCACGAAGAATTTTTTTATTGCATTGACTTTTTTGAACGACTGAGTTTGAATTTGAAGGGTAAATTTTTATTCTAGCCAATTTGTTTTTTACTGTTTCATTTTTCCAGTTTCACTTAACATTGTCAGGATTTATAAATCTTCGTTATCAAGCTGAACTTAAAATGTCTACATTTGACCCTAATTTGTATATAACTGAAAATACTTTATACGTTTGAACTAATGTAATTGTTTATGTAATTTTTACCGTAGGGACTAAACAACGTGCAATCCATATAATTACAATAGTAAAAATCTTGATCTGGCCCGAGTGCTCTGCGACGTTAGTGGTAGGGAACATCCTGAAAAACATGAAGGGTGCAAATCAATTCAAAGCCGAGAGGTGTAACGGTATTTTCAACGCGGAAACTAGTGCGCATGTCAGCAAATAGGACTACGATATATTGTTCTCGAGAGGAAAATACCGGTTCATGACTTTTAAGGCGCACGCGTACGCAACGGAAGCGGAAATTCAAATTGAAGGATTTCAATTCACAAAATGACAAGGAACCCCACAGCAAGTGGTGTGCTTTCATATCTGAATCTTAGATCAGAAGGTGAAACATATTTTTCTCTTCATTCTTCGGAGCGACCCACGCGCATTCAGTGGCACACGACTCGGAGCCCCGTGGCTGGTGGACCAAGACAAACAACACGACAAGGATTTTCTCGATGGCAGGGCTTCGGCTCGTGTCCGCTGCTGCGGGATGTGTGACGAATTAAGCATGAAAGAGTGAGGGAAATGGAATAGGGCAGATGTTTTCGATCGAATCGCGTACAGGATCAAGGAAAAATGAGCATAGTTTTGTTTTCCATGAAGTGTTTCAGGTGTTTCGCTTTGACCAGTGTAGCTTGAGTGCCGATCGCTGTGATGTTCATTTGAATTCCACCTGAATTGAATTCATGATCAAGCTAGTAACTAGTAGTTTTCGTGTACAACAACGGATAAATGTAATTCACTAGGGTTCGTTAATTTAGTTCACGTAATATTTGTAAATAAATTTGTCTAGAAATAATTTTATCAGAATATTAGTACTCCCAATAATTTGTTCTTCAAATTTTTTAAATTGCATTGAAAGTAAGAACATAAACAGTACCAGATCGACCCAATATTCTGAGTTTTGATACTTTTGTCCGTAAAATATTTATCTGTTTTTGACACTTGAATGCACTAGAATAAAAAACTTCAATTCATTTTTGAACAATCGAATGCTACACGAAAAAATTAGACTGGTATTAAAATCAGTTTTCCTAGACACCTATGGTCGCCAAGTTATTTTGCCAATTACTCGAATTTCAATCAATGAATTGTGTTAAATTCGCTTACAATATTGTTATAGAAAAATGTTATTGTGACACGAAAACTCGAAGCGAATGCATTTATTTCCATCTTACCCTTTAGGTCAATCTTTCGAACAGAGACAGCAGTTCTCACTCTAACTAATGGATTTTATATATGAGATGAGCGGTAAAGTTGAGATGACTACTGGAGCCGTGACCCTATGTGTTATTAAAAATTAATAAATAAATGAGTAAAAATGAATATGTATTGCCATCGTAAACTTTCTTTTTATTCCTGATTTTACCTCAACACAAAACTAGAAAATGAAGGAGTAATGTTACAAGTATTAGAAGAAAAAAAACGCGTTTCATTTCTCGGTTGTAAAACTATGCCTAACTGCTGGATCAGATAAAATTTTTCTAATAAACTTGGTTTCATTGGATTCTGAAACCATTGTAGCCCCCACTGGTTTAGTTTTCGATGAAAAGGTGGGAATTCCTGTTAGGAAAACTTTTGCATCCAAAGAACCCATCTTTTAAGGTATATTAAAAGGGTTGGTCGAGGACATAACATCCCGGGTTGGCGGTTCAATGCATAGGGCGGTGGTCTTACAAACCTGTTGTCGTATGTTCGAACCCCGACCTGGAAGGATTCGTAGTGTCAGTAGAATCGTAGCACCAGCCATGCAATGGTTCTGTACACTCTGAATCGTCTGCGAAGTCTGTTGAAACAGAAGATTAAATTCCACTACAGGAATGTAATGCCAAGGCTTTTAGAGGACATATTTTTAGGCTAAATGTCATTAATTTTTTTAAAATTTTTTAAACTTTTAAATCAATTTTATACAGTCCTCCAGAACTAGCCCTTTGGTTCTTTTTGTATCAGTTATACGACTCATGAAATAAATGGACTATATTCGTGCGGTCATTGTATCTATTTGTAAACTTATTTTTAGGTCTTTCTTCGCAATATCAATCGATTTTAATCAACCGCGATTAGCCTCCTATCGGAATTCGAAAGAAAGCTCACCCAGAGATTCAACATATAAAATCAATCTTCTAATTATCATCAATCGATTTAAGGGTAAATTTTGCATAAGAAATGCTAAATTAGAAAATATTTAGTTAGGTTTTTATAAAATTATTGGGCAAAGTTGCGTTTATGATCGTTTTTCCCCACTGTGCATTGCAAGGTGGGCACATTTAAGCAAATCTAAATTTCAACCAAAAACTATCTCTTTTCCAAATTGAGTTTTTTATCCAGTATCTTTTACTGAAAACTAAACTAAACTGAAAGACACAATCATCCAAGATTCCAATGAATCTCAATTTGTGAGAAAATTTCACCGAATTCTCTGTTGCTAGTTTCCGATATTTGCAGAGATTATCAGTGAAAAAGAAGCATAAGAAAAAGTTTATGCTAGAAAAAGGGTCCCCCTTTAAAACGTCCATCTTACAATTTATATAAGATTGGCAGGGAATATAATAATCTATGTTGGGACAATTTTTTTTTTCAAATAAAGAATGGTGTTTTTAGTTTGGTTGATTAAGGTCGATTTTTTCAGTGTAAAATTCGATTAGATATTTTTTCAGTAGATTCATTCGAAATTAGACTTATTTTGAGAACATCACCAGCACCACAATTTTATGTTTTGGGGGATTTGACATTTTCTACTCTATTGTAAAAAAATATAAAAACGTCTAGACCTTTTAAAAAGAATTTTGCTCCGAATACGATTTTGCGCGAAATTCGTCTATTCGAATCGTACACTGAAAAATATCGGTTTTAAAAATTTCAAGTCAACCTACAAAGAAAGAAAACCGCCTTCGAATTCAATTAAACTTTGTCCCAAGATAGGTGTTGGACTCGATATGGAAGCTTTTCAGAATTTTTATTGGTAAATTTGACTGATTTCGTCAATATCAATAGTATAATACTTTTCTAAGGCTTTGTCATTTTTCGTCAACCATTTGAATAAAAATGGTTAAACAAGTTCAGTCCTTCAGTCTAGATCAATTTTGGAAAAACAAAGTACACACCTAAAAAAACCCTGTGATTTTACATATTATTAGATGCACATAAATGGAGCGTCGCAGTTTACGCAAATTTACATCTAAGAATATTTAATATTGTGTCTATGAATCCATGACATGCAAACTGATAGCAAACCACCGCGACTTGAACCGAGAATCATTGGATCGCAAGTACGTCTGTTAATCGACTGAGCCACAGAAGCATGCATCTGCTTGGCAAGTAAAAGGTGCATTTAAATTTATACAGTCGAACCTGCTAGCAGAACGCAAGTTACAATCGGAACCAGTAAAATTCAAGCTCATTTAACATTAAGTCATTACAAATAAAATTTTCCGTCATTTGACAAATTAGGTCTTTATGAATCACATCGTATGAGGGATTAAGTCACCTGTAAAATTCCAAATTTTTTAGAGTGTATATTTACAAACCGCTTCGTTTTGTTATGTAAACTTCCATTCAATTGCCTGCTCCAAATATGTCCATGAAAATAAATGTAAAATCACAAAATATTAATATCTTAGTATTTCACTCAAATTTATATTCAAGAACATATAAAATTATGTGATTTGAAAATCACATGGCTTGAAATCGAATGAAATAAAAAACAAAATATCGATAGAAACAGCGCGACTTGAATCGAGAGACATAAGCTCGCAAAGCACGGCAGTAATCGACTGTGCCATAGAAGCACATATCGGCTCGATGGATTATTGATGCATATGAATCCACATAGCGACTAATATTATCCGAATGCAAGTTACACTCGGAGCTTGTAAAATTCTGGGGGAATGGAATATGTAGTCTTTTTACAAGTTAAATTATTATGAATTGTCTCGTTTGTAGAATTACGTAACCTGTAAAATTAATAATTTTTGCCTTTCTCATATAGAAAGGTTATGCAATCACTTGAAAAACCGACTAGTGAAAGTTGGTCTGGAGGGCCAAGTGTCATATACCATTCGACTCAGTTTATCGAGCTGAGCAATGTCTCTCTGTGTGTGTGTGTGAGTGAGTGTGTGTATGTGTGTATGTGTGTGTGTATGTGTCAAATAGGTCTCACTAGGTTTTCTCGGAGACGGCTGAACCGATTCTGACAAACTTAGAAAATGAAAGGTCTCGTGGTCCCATACGGAATTCCTGAATTTTATCCGGATCCGACATCCGGTTCCAGGGTTATAGGGTAAAATGTGTTACATATTGTACACCGTCTCTTAAACCAGCGAAACAAAACACGTAACAAAACTTCTAAACTGGTCTCAAAACTACACAAATCGACAGTGATTATCAGTAGGCAACTAAACAAACCGATTCCGGCTATCCTGATTCCCGGTATCCGGTTCCGGAAGTACCGGAAATAGTGGTCATTTATACCAAAATGGATCTCACTCACTTTTCTCAGCGATGGTTTGACCGCTTTCCACAAACTTAGATTCAAATGAAAGGTCTTCCGGTCCCATATGGAATTCCAGAATTTCATCCGGATGCGACTTCTGGTTCCGGAGTTATAGGGTAAAGTGTGTTACATATTGTACACCGTTACTTAAACCGGCGAAACAAAACACGTAACAAAATTTCTAAACTGATCTCAAAACTACACAAATCGATAGTCATTATCAGTAGGCAACTAAACAAACCGATTTCGGCTATCCTGGTATCCGGTTCCGGAAGTACCGGAAATAGTGGTCATATGTATCAAAATGGATCTCACTCACTTTTCTCAGCGATGGTTTGACCGATTTCCACAAACTTAGATTCAAATGAAAGGTCTCGTGGTCCCATACGGAATTCCAGAATTTCATCCGGATCCGACTGTCGGTTCCGGAATTATAGGGTAAAGTGTGTTCAATATTGTACACCGTCACTTAAAATATTTTCGGGTGCAACAAACATTAAAATCGTAATTTAGAGTGCCTACTAGAAGAGTTTTTGTGTGTCATGTTAGTTGGTGGCTGTACGAACCGACTTTGATTATACCGATTCTCGGGTTCCGGTGCCGGAAGTGCATATAATAGTGAACCCATTTCGTTTTCTTAAGGATGACTTACTCAATTAAAGCACTGTTTTATTCTGTATGTTATGCATAAACAATCTCTTGGTTTCTTTCAAAAATCGAAGACAAAAATTTTGAAGAGAATACCACAATATTATACATGAGAAAGGCATCATTACACCACTAGGTGGATTAAAACAGGTTTTTTTCTGTGCACTGATAAAAATATTTTGTGAATTTACATCTATTTTCATGCACATATTTGGAGCAGGTAATTAAACATAAAATTACTTTACAATTCTGTACGTTTCAATACAATTAAATCGCAAAATAAGCGTTAATTGAAAGATACAGTTATATTCATTGAAAATTCAATGCAATTCAATTTAGTTTTGCATCGATGAAGGTTTTCAATCAAAATTTCGATTCAACCCATGTCTATTCCAAGTTACTATTGATTTACATGTCGTGTAAATTTCATTATTTCTTTCTGTGCACTCTTAGAAAAAATGAATTTTTTATTCAACTGTTGTCATTTTCATAGTATCATTGATTTGCATGTCGTGTAAATTTCATTATTTTTTTCTGTGAAGCCTGCACTTGTAATTAGTTAAGTGTATCAATATTTGCGTTTTCGGTGATTTGAATTATATAAAAGTGCTTCAAAACCAGATAAAAATCGTAGCATCTCACATCAGTAGCAGTATCACAATCCTTCTCTCATTTAATCTCTAAACAGATAAAAATATATTGTAAATTTACATTTATTCATATCCATTTCATGCAGCTGTCAATTGACTTTACACTTCTTCATTTTTCTGAAAGCGTTTTTGAAATATACAGTCTTGTTCATTGAAAAATCAATGCATTCCAATAAAATTTTACATTGGTCATGGTTTTAAATTACATTTTCTATGTTTTGATGTCTATTTCATAGTACTATTGCTTTAAATGTCATGTAAATTTCCTTAATTTTTTCTGTGTAGTTGAATCGAATAAATATAATCGAACATATCCAAATGATACTAGATAAAATTTCTGATAGTTTTTCGCGGTTGAAAATTATTTGGGTTTGTTGTCTTTAATTTTAGATGTTACTCTAGTGCAATTCAAACAGCGACTGACGGTAAATTAAACTCTCAATTTTTTGGTCGAATGTGATACATAATGTCACAATTTAGTTGAATCGAATTAAAAAATAATCGTTTCTAGCGACTCGATTCGAGATGCATAATACCAGCCCTGATTTTCGAAACAAAAAGCAAAGTTTGACCAATTTATGTTCATTCAAGGACAAGTAAAAATAGGACAATCTGATTACCATATTTCATTAACAAATCATTTCAAGAATCCAGTTTTATAATACATTGTCTTGAATGGTATTTTTGTTGTTATATGAATAAATCCTGTCACCAACCGACAGTAGAAATCCACTCCAAAGCATCCCTGCTGTGCGCATGCATAGGTAGGTACTTTTTTCTGCCCCAGATTCATTAACATTTTTTGCTCCTTGAAGATTTTTCTCTTTCTTGAATTTCAATTAACGATTCGTCCTATCTGGGAAAACACAGCTAGAAAGCAAAGTGTCCTCGACAAGGAATCACTTTCCGTTTTCTCGGGAACATTAACTTGGCTTGAAAAAGAAAAATAAAAAGCAGCACTTTTATGACAGAGAAGTTCTTCTTTTACTTCTCGTCGGAGATTACTACCAAAGGGACTCGGTTCGGTTCTTTCACGGAGTAGCTTTAATTTTCTTACGAGCATAAATAATATAAAAGGACGACCGACGTCTTTTAAGGACAAAAATCCGGCATAACTTCTTATTCTATCGAATCGATCAATAGTCGATCGCAGGGTCGAAGCGTGCGACGATCATGAATCAACGAAGTTCTGGTTTCCAGTCAGTTCTGTTTCCACAATCATCGTTACGAAATGGGAAATGAAAAAGGAATCAGGATTCGTCGGGATCTGGGTGCAGTCAGGAACGATTTGAGATTGCATAGAGACTCGATTGCCAAGGATTCACAAGGGGAAGAAGACGAAGGAGCGGAGTTTTATTTATCGTGCAACGGCTATCCTCGCTTCTCGTGTGTCGCTCCGGGACTGACATTGTGCGAAATCCTGAAAAACGTGTTTTATTTTATTTTCACTGTTGATTTAGGGAGCTCAATTTCATTTGCTCCCAACAATAGCTTTACGATGTGATGCCAAGCGGACTGTACGCTATGGTTTGATCGGTCGAATAGGCTTACAAGAAGAAGAAAAAAAACTAAAGGAAGAAAAAGAAAACGATATTTTGTTAAATTTCAATCGTAGCTACCAGAATCGTGTAGGTGTTTTTGAAGGCTATTTTGAAGTTATCTCCATCGATTGAAATTGTAAAAGAGAATAGTAGTACAGCATTAACATTTAAATAAAATATAGATGCAATAACATAATACCGTTTCGAGTTACCGAACGGATCGCATCTCTCACAGCCAAAATTACTGTCTAACTGTACTTCCATGGTCGAACGCCACCATCGTTCATTTTTTCTTTGTATTTAAAACGGGCCATCATAAATAAACAAACGGTCTGCCTCAATGTTGGCGATCTCCATTTAATCAGCAATTCTGGCAATATTCATTTCACGGAAGGAAAAAAAAACAACAACCGAAGCATTTTGTGAGAATCTCCTTTGCTCGAGATCCATGCGCGCCTAAGGGTTACCGCGGTGTTCCGCAAATCTCAAATTGCCCATCGGACCTCCACGTGTCCAGTTCTTGAGAACACCGGTGCCCCACAATCAAATCATTTAAAGTGTAATAAATTCTGATCCTTTAGACCCCCCTCGCAATCTTATACCGTGGGGAAACTTCATTAACGATTACGAATATTCTCGGATAAAAGGGACCCTTAAATTGATATGAAGAGACGGTTTAAATTGGACGAAAAATTGCGTAATAACAATTAAACGGCTTCTAGCTCGATTGAATTCGCTGGCTTCGAGAGCCGGCACGCAGAGTGGATGACCGACGAAGGTGCAGGTAATTCAAATAATTTATTACGAATGACCACGACACAAGGTGAAATTTGGCCGCAGAGGGTTTACGTTTGCGTGTTGCTGATATCGCTTCTTCATTTAGCGGGGGGTCGTCACAAATTTTGGCTTGACTTGTTTTTGCTTAATAGAAATAACAACTCAATGTGTAGCGTAATACAATATTTACCAACAAATTTTCTCTATACTTTATCTTTTTCTAGGGACATATTTAATCTGCATAAGTGAGCAGAAATGTCAAATGGAATGAACCAATAGCTAAAAACTATGTAGGCCTATGTGAAAACGAAAAAGCGTATTGTAATTTCAAGTTTGCTTCTACGATTTCTGGATGTGATTTATAGACAACCAAACATTGGAGGATCTGACGATTATATTTTGCAGTGAAGTGATCATTCCATGTTTAACTACAATTCGACCAATTCCAGAAATGGGTAACGAAAGTCATCGAACTTTGCATACTCCACAGAAAACAGATATACAGACTCACATATGAACTGTGTGTAAAATTTGCTCAATCTGCAACACTTGTAGGTGTCATTACGATCGACACGAGGTGCCACCACGATTTGGGTGCCGCTTTCACATGAGACACAATTCTGAGTGCCACATTCACTTCAGGCTAGATTTTTGTTTTTCTGTTCGTTAAAATGACAAGATTGTTTTTGTTTTATTCCGATAGAATTCTCGTGTGATTTATGCGACACAGGAATAAAGTTGTCTTTAACACTTATGGAAATCGTGTGATAAGTTTTAAAATTGTTATAGTTGGAATATTTCTACAACAGGTAGAAGGATTTTGTTATCGTTCCGGACCGAAGTGGAACGGTTTTGAAAGATTGCTCGAATAGTCGAGTAGGTGGCAGTATTGTTTCCAACGTATAGTAAATTTGAAAAATTTAGTTCGAGCCTGTATAGCTGTTATCAGTGCCTACTCCAATCTGTATGAAACTTAGCACATGTTTTCAAAACGATAAATCATTCGGTTTATCCCGGATGTGCCGATTTTTTTTGTGAAAAGGTAAATCAACTACTGTAAGTCGTACACAAATGATATCCGGTGAGTAATTCTATCGAAAACCTAAAAAAAGCAAAAAAAGTGAAATGCTTTTTCAAGTAAGAAAAAATATACCGTAAAAATAATTTTGGAAGATATACGAATAATTTATTTTGCTCGCTATATTTTTATTTTAAACTGACGAAAATTTAATTAGTGTCTTTACAAAAAAGTATAAGAAATTGCAAAACAAATTGAGATGCGTACTGACTGCATTTTAGTTTTTCGGTTTATTTTCAAATTACGAGATGTTTTTGAGTGTTGTTTGCCTTTCTTATATAGACAGACCTTGCAATCATTGTGCAATCTGAACCGAGTGTTATATACCATTCCTCTCAGTTCGTCGAGTACGCAAAATGTCTGTGTATGTATGAATATATGTGCGTATGTAACAAATATGTGCAATCGATTTTTTTCGGAGATGGGTCCAACCATATTCTCACAAATTTAGATTCAAATGAAAGGTTTTTGGTCACATAGTCTGCTATTGAATTTTATTCGGATCGAGCTTCCGATTCGGGTGTAACGGAAATGTACAAAAAATAAATGAAAAGTATAATCGGTCTTTTCAGAGACCGTTTAATCGATTTTCTTCAACTCAGACTCAAATTAAAGGCCTTATAGTCCCATAACCTGCTATTGAATTTCATCTGGATACGACTCCCGGAGTTACGGGGTAAAATGTGCCAAATATACAAAAAAGCACTCGATTTTCTCAGAGACCGGTCATCCAGTTTTCACAATTTCATTCGGATACTTCCGGTTTCGGTATCAGAGGCTGATTTAATTGAGTATACAAATTTCTGGAACTGCTCGTAAAAAATTTCTGGAAGTACTTGTAATTTACACAACCCTTCTAATATGATATTTTCGGTTTCGAGGTGTGACAATTGAGTAAAAATATTGATTTTTTTTATCGCGCTTGTGGTAAACCTGTGATTTCGAAATTTTCCTCTATTTCCTCAGCATCCTTTTGCTCTCCATTGATATCTTTACAGGCGCTCTAGCATCTTTAGTTTGCCTGCTGTGTCGTTAGGAGTAGACGTGTGTTGGTGGTGCTCTTCACGAAAATTAAGCGGTACTTCTCAAGAGTAACGCGTTGCGGCAAAATTTTGCATCAGATAGGGCGAAACAGCTTCGGAAAAATACGCTAAAATTAGTGATAGTGCTCTTGGTTGTGCGGTTGTTTCACTATAAAGTGAACGGTATTCAGGTATTTGATTCCTTCTCGCCAAATTTATGTTCAAGTTCAGCTTGAATGCATTTATTTTTATAGCGCTTAAGTTTCGTTTGTGTTACGTAGAGATTCGTGATTGCATTATGGTTTAGCGTCTGCGATTTTGTTGAAAGGTATGAACAATTTTCAAAATGAAATGTGTTCCTGTAATCAAAATTGGAAATTAATCGTAAGCATTCAAACACTATTTTTATTCATTCAATTCCCAAGCTTTTTTGACAAAAAACTAATTATATTCCATCAAACCAAGCCTGCCAGAGCGTGCTATCGTTTTGTATCGCTTCTCGTGACGCTCGAAGCCTGGCAGCAACCATCTCCTGGTCTGTTCGGTGTGAGACTGAAGAATTAAAAATAAATTCGCTTATATTTATAGATTTGCCCAATCAGAACGGTGCTTCCCAACTAATTTGTCGCTAACTCATTCAAAACCATCGTCTCCGTTATTTCGATAATTTTAAGTAACCCATTTGGACTATTTCATTAGAATTTCACTCATATAATAAATTACATTTGATTTATTTTCGACATATGTTTATTTGCAGTCAGGTAATATAAATATCAGATAATATATACTGTTTTTGCATATTGATTATCGAGCATAGTTTGTAGGGTTTAGCATTTGTTGCATATCGAGTAATGTAAAAATTTAGAAATCTAACAACAGTGTAATCAAATTTAAGAAATCCTTCATAATTTCCATCTTTTTTTACGAATTTCTCGTTATACTTCTATGTGAAATTACATCCGAATTATGATTACCAAAAATATCATGCACATGCCCCTCGTGCGAAATAAAATCAGATGCAATTTCAGTGAAGAAGATGCAATGTATTCCATGCAATCATGCACTTGTTTTCTCACTCCAGTTCGCCATATTTTATTGGACCATTCCTCGGAAAGAGAACGGCTCGAATGGTCGCGTCATAGATTCATTTATGCAGCTCCGGAATCCTCTCGTCTTTGGTTTTTTCGTGCAGTAATTGCTGTTGGTGGGAAAATGAAATACTACGCAAAACGAATTTACGAGGGAGAGGCGCTTTAATGCATGCGTGAGACCATTTTAACTGCGGTTTTTAATATTGTACAAAGAAAATTTATTATTTCAACAAATGAATATTTTTCACAACCATGTTTTTAAAATCAGATATATTTTCTTTATATTTGTTCTAATAGAACTGTCGCTAGAGTCATTTCGTGATGTATTAGTGGATATGTTACCATTATAGACCACCGTTTGTTATAATAACTCGAAAGTATAAAGATAGTCAGTACCACACAATCAACCACGAAGATTGTTCAAAATCGTGACTAAATTCACCTTGAAAAATATTTTACAGAATACAAACCCGTCTCAATTATCGGTACACATTTCCGTTACAAACACAGTCAGCATGTTTTCACAACAGTAAAGTTTAAAGGTATCTGTTAATAATGGTAAACCCAATGTTTGCCATGAAGATCAACCAACATACGTTTGCTATCAGTAAACCAATTATCCCGACAAGCATGTTCCGTGTAAAAGATCTCCATTCACCCAATTACACATTCCAGCGAGCAATAATTCACGCCAAATAACATCAAACACCGGGAAGCTTCCTTCCTGTCCGCGAGCTCCAGTTTCGGACATCTTTGGATTATCAAGTTGATCCGATCTTTATTGTGTTGAGGTAAAGACTGTAGCAACAAAGCTGCTCCCGTGAACGTCTGTGTGTCGTGCAAGAGCAACATGGTAATTACGTGCGCAGTGCTTCATCCAACCAGGACGATCTCCTCAAAGATTCCTGGAAGCAGTCCCAATTAAAATGTACAATAATTTTATTGCCAGTACCGGGACCTTTGGACCGTAATATATTCTACTCGGACAGAACTTCTCGAAACACACGAAACAAGATCGATTTCGATTGCACCCGCGAAACAGCATCCGATGATGAAGGAGGCAAACTCAATTACAACTTCGGTACCGTTCTTTTCCAAACATGGTAAGATTGCAGATACATTAGCAGTCGGTTCTGGGTTCTGGATTGTGGAGTGAACTGCTCTGACCAGTAGTAGCTCATATAACTGCGATTATATTTGTTGTGTAGTTTGTTTTCTCGAAGCAATCGCAATTAAGGACCCAAGTTATCTAAAGTTCGGATAAAAGCGACTGATTTGGCTTAAGGGCAGTTTGTAGAAATCGGTCGCGCCATCTCTGAGAAAAGTTAGTATACATATTTTCATTTTTTTGCACATTTTACCCCCGAAAGTCGGATCCAAATAATTTTCAAGAATTTTGTATGGGACCACAAGACCTTTCTTTTGAATCAAAGTTTGTGAAAATCGATTCAGCCATCTCTGAGAAAAGTTAGTGCAAAAAATGTTACATACACACACAGACACTTTGTGTATTCGACGAACTGAGTTGAATGGTATATGACACTCGGTCCTCCGGGCGTCGGTTCAAAAGTCGGTTTTCACAGTGATTGCATAACCTTTCTGTATGAGAAAGGCAACAAGTTTTTACATAGTGGAGGAAATATTTATTTATACGTATACAAAACAATCCAACATGCTTCAGTGAATTGAATATTATGAAATATGCATTACGACATTGCTTGGTTTCATAGAATCTAGTTAAGATCTTGGGTATTCAGGAATTCTCTGAAAAAAAGAAATCAATATATAAACGACTGATGACTTTTACATGACCGTACTCAAACGGTATGTGCTCGTAGAACTATATTTAGCACATTTTCATAGTATGATGATATCGATGGAAATTCTTGTCCATCCAAAACCTCCTTGGAATATAGGCCTTAAGGTCTACCACCGTAACCGACGACATTAGTGAGTTTCTTTTTTGTGCTCCCTACTCGTGATCAGTTAATGAAATCATTGTCATGATGGGCCTAAGATCTACCAGTGTAACCAAGTGAACTAACAAGATCATTGTACACGGTCCATGCTCGTAATACAACATGCAAATCACTGACTTATTGTGAATATTCTAGCTTACCCAAAAACTACCTGAATAACAAAGTGCATGAACGAATTTAATCTTTACGCTGCATACTCGTCGAAGTCCTCGGATGACTGAAACAGATCATAATAGACGGGAACCAAGAAAATGCACTGTTGGCCATAATTTACATTTATTTTGTATGCGACGAAATTATATCAGCAGCCAAAATGTATGCAATTATATTATGCATAGCGCACGGGATTTGAGTATTTAAGCACTTTGCACCAAATTTGTATTCAAGTTTTGCTTGTGTGCAATCATTTTTATAGCGTCAAGTTTTGCTTGGGGATGCGTTATGTAGCGATTCTAGTTTGCATTAAATGACTATTCACACATATCCGGTCCGGTTCAGTGCCGGCACGACACCGTGCACGGATACTGATATTATTTCATTCGTTTTCTATGCGCGCATTCACACCTATCCGGCACCGTGCCATTTCAGTGCAGCTCGCCGTCAGTGTAGCGTCCGTCCGACAAACTCAAATTCGTCGTCACCGATATTTTTTTATTTTCACTGAAGTCGATATGTCACTGCATTTCCAGTGCCGGAACGGAAACAGCACGGAAGCAGAACGGAAGGGTTCCGACAAAAAAATAACACTGACGGCTCACTGAAGGTACTTTCACTGAACCGTCACGGAACTGAAATGTGTGAATAGTCCTTAAGGCTTTATAAGTTTGCGATCATGATGAAAGCTATAAAAATATTTTCTTTACGAAACGTGTTCCCTCAATAAAAATTGGAAATTAATCTTGAGCATTGAAGACTTGTTTTTAATTCTTCCAATTATCAAGTTTATTGAAGTCAACAAGCGAATGAAAATTACATTTGATCGAAGCAAGCCTATCAGAGCATGTAAACGTTTCGTATCGCTTCTAGTGACGTATGCTGCCTGGTAGCAACAATGTTTTCTGGAATGTTTTCTGAGAGATTGAAGCATCAGCTATAATTTCTCTCATATTTATAGATTCGAGCGCTTTCGCAGTTTCGCTTTTGCTTTGAATGACGAATCAGAGCGATGCTTTCCAACTGATATGTCGCTTACTCCTTCAAAACCATCGTCTCCGTTGGTCCATTGATAACAGTTTCATTCATATGTACGTGAAAATAAATGACTTTATCCATTAAAATGCATAAAAATATTTTCAATCAGCTAGTAAAATAATATTACAAATCGAAACAAAATTGACTGAGCTATAAGTGTTCAAAACATGACCACTTTTCTGCACATATACTTTATTGAGTTTCTAATTTACACCGCTATATAGAAAACAAAAATGTGTTCTACATTAAAAGTATTTACTTAAAAATCGATCTAGATCGATGAACGAGACTCATCTCTCAACCATATGCACTCGTTTTTCACAAAAAAAAATAGAGACCCATGCGAGCTTCCCCTTCACAATAATGTGCATTGGTTTTCCAAAAGAATGATGTTGAAATGTTTTGCTTTATGCTTGAATGAACTAAATACATTTCTCAATGAAAATAGTATTAACCACTCTGAATTAGAGAATGACGAATGGTTGCAAAAGTTTTACTTGTACAATTTTACAGAACTCGGAAAATATTTACAAAGTGCATGAACGAATTTAATCTTTACGCTGCATACTCGTCGAAGTCCTCGGATGACTGAAACAGATCATAATAGACGGGAACCAAGAAAATGCACTGTTGGCCATAATTTACATTTATTTTGTATGCGACGAAATTATATCAGCAGCCAAAATGTATGCAATTATATTATGCATAGCGCACGGGATTTGAGTATTTAAGCACTTTGCACCAAATTTGTATTCAAGTTTTGCTTGTGTGCAATCATTTTTATAGCGTCAAGTTTTGCTTGGGGATGCGTTATGTAGCGATTCTAGTTTGCATTAAATGACTATTCACACATATCCGGTCCGGTTCAGTGCCGGCACGACACCGTGCACGGATACTGATATTATTTCATTCGTTTTCTATGCGCGCATTCACACCTATCCGGCACCGTGCCATTTCAGTGCAGCTCGCCGTCAGTGTAGCGTCCGTCCGACAAACTCAAATTCGTCGTCACCGATATTTTTTTATTTTCACTGAAGTCGATATGTCACTGCATTTCCAGTGCCGGAACGGAAACAGCACGGAAGCAGAACGGAAGGGTTCCGACAAAAAAATAACACTGACGGCTCACTGAAGGTACTTTCACTGAACCGTCACGGAACTGAAATGTGTGAATAGTCCTTAAGGCTTTATAAGTTTGCGATCATGATGAAAGCTATAAAAATATTTTCTTTACGAAACGTGTTCCCTCAATAAAAATTGGAAATTAATCTTGAGCATTGAAGACTTGTTTTTAATTCTTCCAATTATCAAGTTTATTGAAGTCAACAAGCGAATGAAAATTACATTTGATCGAAGCAAGCCTATCAGAGCATGTAAACGTTTCGTATCGCTTCTAGTGACGTATGCTGCCTGGTAGCAACAATGTTTTCTGGAATGTTTTCTGAGAGATTGAAGCATCAGCTATAATTTCTCTCATATTTATAGATTCGAGCGCTTTCGCAGTTTCGCTTTTGCTTTGAATGACGAATCAGAGCGATGCTTTCCAACTGATATGTCGCTTACTCCTTCAAAACCATCGTCTCCGTTGGTCCATTGATAACAGTTTCATTCATATGTACGTGAAAATAAATGACTTTATCCATTAAAATGCATAAAAATATTTTCAATCAGCTAGTAAAATAATATTACAAATCGAAACAAAATTGACTGAGCTATAAGTGTTCAAAACATGACCACTTTTCTGCACATATACTTTATTGAGTTTCTAATTTACACCGCTATATAGAAAACAAAAATGTGTTCTACATTAAAAGTATTTACTTAAAAATCGATCTAGATCGATGAACGAGACTCATCTCTCAACCATATGCACTCGTTTTTCACAAAAAAAAATAGAGACCCATGCGAGCTTCCCCTTCACAATAATGTGCATTGGTTTTCCAAAAGAATGATGTTGAAATGTTTTGCTTTATGCTTGAATGAACTAAATACATTTCTCAATGAAAATAGTATTAACCACTCTGAATTAGAGAATGACGAATGGTTGCAAAAGTTTTACTTGTACAATTTTACAGAACTCGGAAAATATTTACCGTATTTTCTAAAGCATACAGCGTTCAATAATTGAATTTATTGTTTACTAGCTGATTTACCCGGTGTTGGTCGGAAATGTTTCGTGAAGGCCGAAAAAAATTCTAAAAATTGAACTCCTCATTGATACTCTGATTGTAAAGAAACACAACTTAGACGGCAACTCGATTGAACAATACTCCGTTCATGTTCAGATTGCGAATGATCCATCTCAGATCTCACAATAATCACAAATTCCATGGTATTCTCGACAAATTGGGTCATTTTTATACTTGAACCCTTTTGTTAGAAACAGTCGACAGTTTTATCAATTAACATAGAAAAAGGCACCTTGATTGTATGATTTCGTCAATTCAGATCAATGTTGAGATTGTTTATTCCCCATCCCTCTTGTAAATATTTTTAAGAGCCTCACTTAGTTGCTAGAAATATGCTGTACTCGTAAAGAAATACCAATTTTTCGTAAAACCCGATCAATTTTCCCTTACACTTTCCATGTTCGGGGCACTTACTCCACTCTCTCACCCTCAAAATAACCTTATAATCTATTTTGATTTAACTTTCTTTTTGTCAGTGAACTTACTACAGATCTCCTCCATGGTTACCCTGAGTGGTATAGAAAGTATCTGTGCTTTAAAAAAATATCGATTCCCTCCTTTGGTACATGGATCAAACTTGGTGCCAATTCGTTTAATTGTTTCGTGATTATGCTGAGACTTAAATACACTCGCGTTCATCGGCAGATAAAGATTATTTTCCCTTAGTTTTTCGAATTTCCCTGGCTAAATGGAACCAGATCTTTTGCAATAATATAAAGAAAATTGCGTTGCATACAAATTATCAATACTATCTACTACGACCGTGAAATTGTTGCCACTCTCTTGTTTTACAAAATATGGGTGATGAAAATTTATTTTCAAATACCCCTTCTTCTAGTCTATATCCCGTTAAATCCCCCTTTTTAAAGGCACTTGCTACATACACCCCCCACATTTATTTTCACGTACATATATCTCATATCTGAGGTATGGAAAATGTTTGCATGATTTTATCGATTCTTGTCGAATTTTTTGCATTTTTCCATGACCCCTGTTAATGATACTTGGTACGCTTCCTCTCCTATAAAAATACCTTTATGATTATTCCTAAAGAGCAAGAAATACCTGTTCCAAGTTTTATAGCTATTTGAGCAGTAGTTCCGGAGTTATGCCGTTACAAACATTACACTCCCTTTTGTAGAGGCACTTACTACACCCTCCCCCCACCGAATATCCTTATAATCAAATCTAAGTTGTGCAGAAACTATCTATGGTCTTCAAAAAGTACCGATTCTCGTCAAATTAGATAATTTTTTTTAATGACCCCCTTTGTAACCCTCTACATAGAATATTCTCTAAAGAGCAAGAAGTACATGTGCCAAGTTTGATAGCAATCCATTCAGTACTTTTGGAGTTATGCCGTTACAAATATTACACCCCCCTATTTAAAGGCACTTGCTACATACACCCCCGTATAATCATATCTAATGTATGCAAAATATTTCTATGGTCTTCAAAACGTATCGATTCTCGTCAAGTTATATTAATTTTCGCATGATCCCCGCTGTTAATGACACTTGCTACGCTCCCTCCTCTATAAAAATACTCCTTAAACCATCTCTGAAATTCAAGAAGTACCTGTGCCAAGTTTGGTGGCAAACCGTTCAGTAGTTCCGAAGTTATGGCGGTACAAATATTACACCCCCCTTTTCAAAGGCACTTGCTACATCCATCCCCCATTAAATCATATCTACGGTATGCGAAATGTTTCTAAGATCTTCAAAAAATATCGAAAAAATTCGTCAAGTTATATGAATTTTTCATGACCCCTCCTTGTTTATGACACTTGCTACGCTTCCTCCCCCCATAAAAATACGCTCATGGCTATCACTGAAGAGCAAGAAGTACATGTGCCAAGTTTGATAGCAATCCGTTCAGTAGTTTCGGGGTTATGCCGTTTTAAACATTTCACCCCCCTTTTTAAAGGCATTTGCTACATCCACCCCCCGTATAGTCTTATCTAAGGTATGCAAAATGTTTCTATGGTCTTTAAAACGTATCGATTCTTGTCAAGTTATATGAATTTTTCCATGAGCCCCCCTTGTTTATGACACCTGCTACGCTCTCTGCCCTATGAACGTACTCCTTAAACTATCTCTGAAATGCAAGAAGTACCTGTGCCAAGTTTTGTGGCAATCCGTTTAGTAGTTCCGAGGTTATGGCGTTACAAACATACGAACTTACATCCATTTTTATATATATACACACTTTAAAAAAACCCTGTGATTTTACATCTTATTAGATGCACATAAATGGAGCGTCGCAGTTCACGCAAATTTACGTCGAAGAACATTTAATATTGTGTCTAAAACTCAATGACATGAAATTCGTTGAAATAAAAAAAGAATACTGATAGCAACCGCCGCGACTTGAACCAAGAATCATTAGATCGCAAATACGTATGTTAAACGACTGAGCTACAGAAGCATGCATCTGCAGCATTTAAATTCATACAGTCGCACCTACTAGCAGAATGCAAGTTACAGTCGAAACCAGTAAAATTCAAGCTCATCTAATATTAAGTCATTACAAATAAAATTTTCCGTCATTTGACAAATTAGGTAAAAATTCAAAATTTTTTAGGTAAAAATTCAAAATTTTTTAGAGTGTAGTTTGAAAAATTTATGAAAGCGTTAGGTAATAAAATGTTCGTCGATCTGACACAATCTACCCAGCGTGAAGTGTCTGCGCTGATCTCTGGTCATACACTCTAAAAAATTTTGAATTTTACAGGTGACTTAATTCCTCATACGATGTAATTCATAAAGACCTAATTTGTCAAATGACGGAAAATTTTATTTATAATGACTTAATGTTAGAATAGCTAGAATTTTACTGGTTTCGACTGTAACCTGCATTCTGCTAGCAGATGCGACTGTATGAATTTAAATGTACCTTTTACCAACGAAGCAGATGTATGCTTCTGTGGTTCAGTCGATTAGCAGACGTACTTGCGATCCAATGATTCTCGGTTCAAGTCGCGGCGGGTGCTATCAGTATTCTTTTTTTTATTTCAACGAATTTCATGCATGGAGTTTTAGACACAATATTAAATGTTTTACGACGTAAATTTGCGTGAACTGCGACGCTCCATTTATGTGCATCTAATAAGATGTAAAATCATAGGTTTTTTTTAAAGTGTGTAGGACAAACAAAAGCTTTGGTGAATTGTTCAAGGAGTGTCAGCTACGGGTTCGAGTCCCGTCCCTGCGTCAACATTTTCGCGGTTTCTATTACATAGTTGCATTCGCATGCCATTTTACCAATCTGTTTTCCACGTTAGATACTGATCAAACTTAAAGTTTTTGTTATTTGGGATTTGGTCCGTAAAAAGAATTACGTAAAAGAAGGTAACGTAAAAAAAGGTGTGCGTAAACGAAGGTTTGGGTGTATCACAAGCTTCATCTGCAACCGTGCAATAAAACAACAAACGGGTCGAACAGTCGACTTGGAAGAATGTGATGTTTTAAACAATTCACGCTTTTCGTATCGCAATTATCGTAATATACGCTAGTTTGAAATTTCTAACACTTATCATCCTATAATACTCGAACAGAGAGCTGGTTACTGTTGGTTTTGGAACCAGAAACTGGGAACTGATATAGTCACAGTCGGTTTGTTTGACTATCAACTAACAAGTTACTCAAATTGGAATATTGAGTTTTAAATGCAGTTTGGAATGGCTTTCAAGTTTCATACAATGTCCCATGATACGGCGATGTAAATTTTTTAACCGAAACTCGGATCCAAATGAAATTTGACAATCATCGGAACTTTTCGTTCGAATCTTGGTTTGTGAAAACTCTGAGAAGTTACTGTATTGAATTTATTTCTTCGTCTGCTAACGAGTTCTATAAACTGTATATATTAACTCATTCACTTATCTCTAAATGGTTTCTTGAGACAATTTGATACGAATTTTTGTTCTTTGAATTTCATGCCAAAATTTCTCGTGAACGGCAAGTTCTAGAGAAGATGTTATTAAGAGTAACGTTGTTGTTTTCGACCTATGACATGATACTTCAGTGTATGAATGACTATTTTTCATCTAAAACATGCTTTATTTTTAAGAAAATACTCGAATAGCATTATCGTTGAATGTTGGTTTTAATGTATATTAAGAAAAAAATATTTTCTCAATAATAGAGTTTTTGCTTTAATTTTATTTTTTTTCGGTTACCTTTTTAATATTTGAAAAAGTGTTCAACTGTACATTTTTTAGAGTACTCAATCGATTTCCTGTAACTTTTTCGAAGGCAATTCTTCGCACAATTAATTGTTAACGAGTTACAACGATTTCAAGAAAAGGTATGCTATAATACTGTCGCTCTTTATTAAAATTATAATTGAGTGGAATTGGTCTTTCCATTAATGTTTCGTCCAAATCAAAGCAAATCTAGCTGGATTACCTTTTTTGCTGGTAATTTCTGGAATTTTGCTTGTGCAGCTCGTTTTTTCAGTAACAACTATATACAATAGAAAGTACACACGAAAATTGTTCCTTACTTTCACACGAAACTTGTTCTGTTCGATAAATTTAACTGAGTTGTATACAGAATATTCATTCTTTCTTATTTGAAGATAATGGTACCTTATGGGTATCGATTTTGTGCTAAGTACACAGAACAATTACCTACTTTCATGTTTCAGTAAAGACATGGCACTTCGGTGCGACAAGTGTTTTGTAAATAGCATTAATTTTACCTCTGCTTAGCGGCTTATGGTGACCCGTTAGGTAGCGGTAGCAGTTCAACATTATCTGCTAATGCACTGATGAGTCGAAAGCGAAACGTATGAATAAAATCATTTCTAATTTTTATTCAAAATTAGCTCAAAATGAGCTTCAACACTTCGATCTTTCCCTCATCCTACATTTTTTCTTCCCAGATAAAAATATTTTATGAATATACATCTTTTTTGATACACATTTTCGGAGCAGAAGAATGTATATGCAATTACTTAACTTTTTTGGGATTAAAAATGCCTTGCTCTTCCTTATACGGCCCGGGTGTCAATTAAAAGTTTCAAAAATAGCCGCGTAACCATTTTCTGTCATAATTTTGAATGCTAATAACTCAGTTATCTGTGGATGGATTTATATAATTTAACTACCAATCGATTTCAAGACATTTAACTTAAACATGTATGGCAACGTCGATTCAGTGATTTAAAAGGACACTATTGAAAAATGGGTTAGAATCGACCTATGTTATTCAATAACCAATCACAGCAGGGCAAATGATGTCATCCCATTGATTTTTCGTGCACGGCCAACGGGTTCGATCGTTGGTTTGCACCTAGAATTTCACATAGTATCAAATCTGCTTCCTTCGCTATAGGGAGGGGTTTACGTCATGCAAGAAAAAGTTTCGCTCCTTACTGCATCGCATGAACGTTCACACAAAAGAAAATCTATGAATATATGCCATCTTATAATTTTAACTTTAATCGCAGCCAGTCGCTAGGTAGCAGGTAGCTTGTCGTTCGCTGGATGCTTGCTTTTGCGGTGTGTCATTTTATTCCATAGGCTGCACAACGTGTTCGTTTGAGTATATTGAATAGTGAACAGCTTTTGGTTCTACTGGAACTAGCAGGCCAATTCAAAACTTTCGGCGATAGATTTTTTGGATCTAATTTGAAGCGTTTGTATCTCGGTAATTTGTTGATGGATTTGCCACAATCAACATGTGTTCAGTTCGGCGCTGTATGCCAAATATGTGTTCGTTTATGTGAGTGTTCACTGTATGTCAATTCGCTATTAATTTTGATTTAGCAGTAAGAAATTGGGTTGATAGGGTTACCACCAAGTTAACTTCTCTCACCCGACAAGCAAAAACCATTTGCACGTAAGCGGGTGAGGATTGTTGGATGAGTTGAAGAAAACTGAAACTGAACACCAATGAAACTGTTGACGATTAGAAAAGTCTTAATGCTCAGCACGGAAATTCGGATTGTGCTTGGATTACATATTCTTTGGATTGTCTCTTGTCAAACTAATGTTTCGTGCGGCCCGGCAGAAATCCGCTAGACCCGATAAGTAGCTCTAGTACAGGCTCGTGTTGGTGGTACCCCTATGAGTTGTAGAAAACGCTTTACTTATAGAGTAAGCTTAGAATTATCGTTATTTAAAACACCTCTCACTAGGTGGTTTGAAGATGGAATTGTATTATTTTTCATGAACATTACTCAATAACATGCATAAAACATAACAAACGAATCACCAATCCAATCGGTGTCGAACAGTCTTTTTCAAGGCTACCTGAACACTAACAGTCTTTTTAAAGACTAAAAATTAGTCAGCCTTTCTCAAGGCTATACAAAGAGTGATATTAGAGTGACTAAGTGATACAAAGAGTGATATTAGAGTGACTAAGAAATTAATCAGCCTTTTTTAAGGCTAGCTATTCAAAGAACTATTATTCGAACTCATCAGTCTTTATTAAGACTACCACAAAATCAGTCTTTATCAAGACTTTTCCAAACTAGGTGTCTAATCGAAGACTAATTTAGCCTAGTTAATTTAATTTCAAATTTCATTCATTTCAAAAATGCCTCCAATCAGGAAGGCAACACACCTAAGGCTAAAAATAATTCAATACGGAATAAATCACAATCCGTTATTCAACATTTTTCTAATAACATTCACGATCTTATAGAATCTGAATGTAAAAATAAAAGACAACGGACGGATTTCCCTTCCGTTGATCCTATGCCGTGTAACAATATTTACGAGATTCTTCCTGAATCCGATTGTAGCGACATAGAAGAAAATTCTTCAAAAATTCCCAAAATGGACGCTTGTCGTTCTGGGAAGAAACAACAATCTATGCCACCAGTGACGGTGATGATTCCCGACTTCAAAGCATTCCGTACTGAGCTTTCTACTTTTCTCCCGGGAGTAAAAGTCTCATTTCAAATCGGACGAATAGGAGAATTTCGAGTCTTGGTTGATGGATTGGAAGATTACGAATGTCTTATTCGATATTTGTCTGAGAAACTTCATAAATTTTATTCATATGATATAAAATCAGACAGACCCTTCACGGCTGTCTTGGAAGGCTTATCAAATGATCAAAGTACAGATGAAATTAAAAATGAACTAAAAGAATTGCTTGGTTTTGCCCCTTCCAAAATAATACTTATGAAAAAAGAGCGAATGGTACTTCTAAACCACGCTCTGGAATTTCCCATGAACTTTACACAATACACTTCAATCGAAGTGATGTAAACAATTTGAAAGCTTTAGAAAAAGTACGTTTCATTTCCCACATTAAAATTCAATGGGAACATTATAAACGGCATAATCGTATTGCAAACTTAACGCAATGTCGTCGTTGCCAGGGCTTCGTCCATGGAACCAAAAATTGTCATATGGATATACGGTGTTTGAATTGTGGTAAATCGTATTCGAAAGACGTTTGTCCAATGAATGAAACCACTGATAAATTTTCATGTTTGAATTGCGATGGAAATCATAAATCCAATTATTTGAAATGTCCTGTCAGGGAAAAAATTTTAAACGCTCGTTCGCTTAGACAACAAGTCAAATCAACGACCTTCAATTTACAGAACATACCTGAAAATTTAAAAAACCGTTACAAATGTCACGTCTAATTCTTCTAATGCACTTATTTCTTCGAATTTAAAACAAAAAACAGGTACGCCTGCCAATTCGTCTTCTAACGAAAACAATATATTGACAGGTAGATCGACCTTGTCATCATCTTCTTCTAATGTCAGTTATGCTAGTATAACAGGTAGAAATCTACCACTTAATTCTTCTAATGTAAATAATCAAAACACAGGACCGCCTTGCTGTTCATCTTCTAACGAAAGCAATTTATTAATAGGTAGATCGGCCATATCATCTTCTTCTGATGGCAGTCTACCTACAAATATTCCTTCAATGCCATTCGCTTCTTTAAATGAAGTTGATTTAGGCGACATAACTGAAAATAAAATGTTTTACCTACAAGATCAACTTTTTCAAATGATCATCCGAATGAATTCGATTTCATCACTTTTTGAAGCATTTCAAATCGGATGGCAATTTACAAATAATATTATAATGAATTTAAAATTTAACAGTAATGTTAAATAATTATTTGAATATTTTAAATTGGAATGCTCGATCTTTAAAAACGAGTGAAGATAAAATTCATAATTTTCTCAAAGTTCACAAAATTCATATTGCCATTGTGACAGAAACTTTTCTTAAACCAAATGTCAAATTGAAAAGTAATCCACATTATGTGACATCGATTTGACAGGTTTACTGGAATGGGTGATGGAGTTGCCATTTTTGTCCAACGGCAAATTAAACATCGAATTTTACCTTCTTTCAATACTAAAGTTATTGAAAGCTTGGAAATCGAAGTTGAAACCATTCATGGAATTTATTTTATCGCTGGAGCATATTTGCCATTCCAATGCACCGATATATATATATATATATATATATATATATATATATATATATATATATATATATATATATATATATATATATATATATATATATATATATATATATATATATATATATAATAGGGCTTAAAAGTCACCACTTGTGGCTGAACACCCAATTTAAATCTTAATAATTTAATTTTTACTCATATTCCAATAAATAGTTATTTAAAAAAAAAAAGAAAACTAATCATCAATTGCGCTTGTCGTAAACCGAAATTTCTATTTACGAGCGGAAGCCGAAGTTCGCAAAAACAGCAAAGAATAGTATTATAAATACTTCTTGAACGCAGTTGACGATGACATATATATTTATTTAACGATTTCTTAATAAACTTATATGTCGGTTCATTAAAATCGAAAAGATTTTCAACAGTGGAAAATGTTCTTATATATGTAGTTATCGGTTCATGGAATCCGAACGTCGTTCGATGATATCTCGGTTGAAGTAGACGGAAATCAAGTAGAGACAATAGTTGCGGTGAGTCGATATCGCCATTGATTAGTATTGCCACAACCACAGCTGGTTGAATTTTCCTGCGCCGTTCCAATGAATCAAGACAGCGATCGGGGTACGGTGAAAGGTCAAGTGGGCTTTGCCAGGGAAGATTTCTTAGAGCCAGTCGGACAAATCTTTTCTGAACACGTTCAATCCGTAAGATCCAAAAAATCTGATACGGGCTCCAGACTAAACTAGCATTCTCAAGTAGCGGTCGAACCAATGAACAGTATAATGCCTTCAAGCTATGGGGGTCTTTGAAGTCACGTCCGATTTTGGCAATAAAACCCTGTTGCCGTGATGCTTTTGAAATCAAAGTTGAGCTATGTAGATTGAATGTAAGTTTGGCATCCAACAAAACACCAAATGCAATTGGATTCTGTATTCGGTGGAACGTTATGACCTGACATTTCCCAGTACTGATAATTAGCCAGTTTCTTTTGCATCAAGCAGCAAATGTATCTAGGAGCTGTTGGAGCCGGGCACAGTCGTCAATAGATCGAATTACATGGTACAATTTCAAATCATCAGCATAAACTAATCTGCAGCCGTTACTGAGCAGCAAAGTAGCACCATTGAAAAACAAAGAGAACAAAAGCGGACCCATATTGCTGCCTTGAGGTACTCCTGACACATTCGTAAACTGAGATGAAACGCTCGAGCTCAATTTTATCCGTAAAACTCTACCACACAAGAAAGAGTATAACCAATCAATGAACTTTTGAGTTCCACCTAATCGCGACATCTTTCGAAGGAGTATTCGGTGGTCTATTCGGTCAAACGCTGCTTTTAGATCCGTGTATACCGCATCGATTTGTACCTTTTCCTCCATACGCGAAATGCAGGTCGAAGTGAAATCTAATAGATTTGTGCTGACCGAGCGTCCAGGCATAAACCCATGCTGTTCAGAAGAGATATAATGTTTAGTGCGAAAGAGCATCTCATTGCTTACAATTATTTCAAAAAGTTTTGAAGCAGCAGATAAACTTGTTATGCCTCGATAGTTTCTTACATTACGACGGTCACCACTCTTGAATATAGGGAACATGAAGAATTGATTCCAAATCTCAGGAAAAATGCCTTGCTAGAAAGATTTGTTGAAAATAATGCACAAAGGCTCAGCTAAAGCAGCGGTACAATTAGTGTAAACTGCAGCGGGTATAACATCAGGTCCGGCCGAATACGATTCTTTCAGTTTCTTCGCAGCGGCAAGAACTGAAGGTTCCGATTTCCTAAAATTAGCTTTAGAATTCTAGATAGTGTTTCACAATTATATCCCTTTTTTCAAATTTAAATCTGTTGATGAGAGAGTTTCAGATTTGCATTTTTAATGTCATTATGATCGGTCGTTTCTCGGAGACAACCCTGAATTTTTTTAATATATAAGCGGAAATTTAAATATACGGTCTTATTCATGAAGAAATTCATGCATTAAAATTTGGTTTTACTTCACTGATGGTTTTGAATCAAATTTTCGATTCAACTGATATTTATTCTATACTACTACTAACTCACATGCACAGAAAGAAATGATGAAGCTTACACGACGTGTAAACCGATAGTACTATGAAATAGACATCAGTTGAAACGAAAATCTAATTTAAAACCATGATTGATGAAAAATTACATTAAAATTCATTTAGTTTTTCATTGAACAAGACTGTATATTTACAAACCGCTTCGTTTTGTAATGTAAATTTCCATTCAATTGCCTGCTCCAAATATGTGCATGAAAATAAATGTAAAATCACAAAATATTTTTATCTGTGTGCGTGTAAATTTCATTATATTTTTTCTGTGCTGTTCATGTAAATTTTTAATAAATGGTATGATTTTATATCATACCCAAGTAGCAATTAAAACTTGTTAAAATTGGCATGTTTCACAATTGCTACAGAACGGTTATTCATGTCAGATATGTTTGACAAATGATTTTATATGTTTTTGTAATAAATGTGAAAATCATTCATATTACTGCTTCTGAAACCAAGTTAAAAACCTGAACAGATCAAGTTACACATCGGTTTAGTTAACTGATTCTATAATAAGTTTAATTCAGCAGTTTCATTCTCGGTTTCTGCCTCACAAATATTACTGCTATGAAACATATCAAACAAGAACTTGTTGCACATCTTACAAGCAAACTGCGCTTTTTCAATCGCACAATCGTTGGGAGAAGAGCCAAGAAAAAAAAACGCTAGAACAATGTTTGCTACTTGGGTAGTAAGTGCATTCGTGTTCTGTACAAAAAAAAAAAACAATTATCTCTGTGATTTACTGTTCTGAGCTTGAGCGAAAATCAATACGTACATCAGCTACCACATGAATCATGAAACACACATATAATCAAATTCGTAGAAGCCCAACCCCCCTCAAATGACATATTTGCGTAGCTAAAGTTAGAGAAAATATAAAGATTTTGTCCTACGCCTCACGTCTATCATGACGATCCACGGCACAATGTCATCGTCAGCTCTGTATGCGCGAGTAAACAACGCTCGTACAGATGTTGGGCTCGTGTCACGGTTCAATCAAATGTTTGGCTTTCTGAGTTACACCTGCATGAAATTAAACAACAAACGTCGTGGCCGCAGCGCTCGTTCGGGCTCAGCCAGCTCTAAAACGGATGGAGGAAGCAAGTGAAGAAAGAAAATAATACAGCGGTAGGGGGAGGGCCGACGGAAGAGAAGGACTTGAAAATGCTTCCATTTTCGAGCTGAGTAAGGTTGATCATAGCTTTGCTGCGTATTATGCTGGTGAGGAGTTACGACCAGGAAATCAACAGAACGAGATCAACGCGTAGTTTCGATAAGAAACAGATCGTCGCGAGCAGGAATTAAGTGAGTAAGCGTGCCCCTACTTAAAATGTTCGTGTATACTTCGAACATTGTATCCACACTTGTTATCACAAGTTCCGCTTGATGAAACATCCTTTTGTTGCTTTGCCCGTTGTTAAGGGGATCAAATTTCTTGAAAGTGACTTTTTCATTTTGCATGAAAATCGTTATTACTTCTGACCAGTTACGCGAAAACCATTCAAATTAAACATAATTAAAACAGTTATTTGACTAAAATAACAACGGTAACGTATGATTTTAATTATCTTACAGAAACGATAAAGGATCGGATACTTATCACATCAAGAACATTAGTTCATTCCAAGGACTAATCGAAGTTTTACGCACAATTCTAAAATTCTTCAAGGATTATTTTTAGGCTCCAAAACGATAGTTGTCGTAAGTATAACCATTCTAAGTCGATGTAAATCAGGTATTAGAAGCGTTTATCAATGCTCGAAATAAAAGAAATGGTGAACATTTTAGAAAAAAATTTAATGACATTTATGGTACTGGGTGTCGATTATCGATTCTCTAGCAATTCATGCAATGAGAGGCTTTTTTATAGAGTCGTTTTAAATTGAAATTGATTGTATCTCTATCTGACTGCTATTTTTACAAAAAAACAGGATTCTTTGAAATTAAAAAATCTTGAAAATAAAAAAAATATCGCAGGAATTTTCGTCATCTGATCTACAAAAAGCATCGTATACAAATAATTGTACAATTGCTTTACCTCATATGCCAAGCATTCTAATATATTTTTCAATGCTGGCAAACGTAAATAACTTCTCGGCATTATCAGTGGTGAATGTCTGTCATACACAGCAAAAAAAATGAAATTTCCAGGTGAATGAAATTTACATATGGCTAATTTCATAAGAACGTTACTCGAGAATGACTGGATTCTGCAAGAATAATCTCAATATCCATTTAGCCAAATTTTGTGCTAGGGCACATAACCGTTTTCATTATTTTTACGTTTCGTCTTTGACTCATCAGTGCAGAGCGGTTCAAATTGAACTGCCGAGTTTAGCACTAAGTAGTTCAATTTGAACTTCTCTGCACTGATGAGTCAAAGACGAAACGTAAAAATAATGAAAACGGTTATGTGCCCTAGCACAAAATTTGGCTAACCCCTAAATGACCATACCTGCATCGGCCAGAAATAGTCGAAAACACGTTTTCGTTCGGCACGTCAGAAAAGACATTGTACTCCGTTGCAAAACAAAAAGTGTTCTGTAAGTAGCAGAAACTTTAAGACCGCTTAGCGGTTCAAATTGAACTGCCGAGTTTATCTCTAAACAGTTTAATTTGAACTGCTCTGCACTGATGAGTCAAAGACGAAACGTAAAAATAATGCGTCTCAATATGCTTTTTAAGCAGACATATAAATTTATATGTTTTAGTACTTAAAAGTATGTCACAATGCATTGATAATGTTTTAGATCTACTGTAAAAATGAGCCATTTTTGATGCTCGTATTTGTTGGTCTAAACAGACGTAATTGTACTATTTATATTTTCTAGTTGTACACTCTAAACCTTTATCTATATATTTTTTTCAAATTTTCTTTTATCGATAATATATTTGAAAGGTACACTGCCTTAGCTTAAAATGCCGAAAGTAGAAAAACATTTATATGATATAATTAAAAATTTCGAGCGATTTGTCCCTTAATGAAACTGTAACTAAAAATGATTGCCAGGATTGGCGTGTACAAAAAATCGTCAAAGTGACTTAATTTTACAGCTGATATAATACTGATGTGTGATGTGCATTCTGATGTACAGTTCGCTATCTAGCTTTTTTTTCAACTAGCAGTTCAATTGGTAACCTTAATGTCATTTCTGATTTAACATAAACTTAGTTTTATCCTTCCGCTGAACGAAAATGGTAGTGTATACGCTTGAGGAACGCGTGAAATTAGTGCAGTTTTACTTTGAAGAAGACGCCGATTTTTGCCAAAAAATCATCTTCTCGGATGAGGCACATTTTCATCTCGGCGGGTAATAAGCAAAATTGTCGCATCTGGGGGACGGCAAACCCACACGTTATTATGGAGAAGCCGACGGATCCTCAGAGAGTGACGGTTTGGTGCGGATTTTGGTCTGGCGGCATCATTGGGCCATTTTTCTTCGAAAATGAGGCAGGAGCCGCCGCCACGGTCAATGGCAAGTACTACCGCGCCATGATTAGCGATTGGTTCTTCCCGTTACTTGAAGAGGAAGACTTGGACACCATTTGTTTCCAACAAGACGGCGCTCCGTGCCACACAGCCTACGCTACGATCGATCTTCTGTGCACAGTCTCCGAAGATCGAATTATCAGTCGAAATTCGGATGTCGTTTGGCTGCCTCGGAGCTGTGATTAGACGCCGTTAGACTATTATCTTTGGGGAGCTGTCAAAGATAAGTGTTATGTGGACAAGCCAGAGACAATTCAAGCCATGAAGGACACCATTCGTGCAGCCATAGCTGAAATAAAGCAACATCCAATCGAAAATGTACTAAAAAACTGGACCGACCGTATGGCGTTCTGCAAGGCCAGCCGAGCCAGCCATTTGAATGAAATTATATTCCACAATTAACCGCAAGGATTGTACTTTAATATGAAAAAATAAATTTTGAAATCGGATGAACCGTTTGTGTTTTATTGCATGTTTAAAATAAAAGTTACATGACGGACCCTGTACCACAGACTAACAGACATGACAGTATGAGTAAATTTTTATAAAAATAATTTTTCGTGATGCACTAGTTTCACCTATATTGTACTGCGCGAACTATTTACTATCGGTACACCCCTTGTGTTATGTGAAAGTTTTTTTACTAGTTGGTTTCCCCTCGTTTGTCAACACCGATCAGCTGCTTGCAGGGATGCCTGATTTCATCATAATATTTGAAAATGAATCATCACAATAAATTATTGGATTACGTTGATAATATATTTAACTTTTTTAGCGATGTTGGAAGGTAATCATTTATTTTTCTTAACGTTGCTCATCTAGATTATTTTTTATTGTGTTGGTAATTTTCATCCGAAATTAAGTGGCGGTAGACCAGAAGCAAGTAAATATTGTAACAAAACGGGCTCGATTTTATATTGCGTTGGAGGATGAGAAGTAGCACAATTATGTATATAGTTTTGGCAATATGTATTAAATCTGTATCTTGCATGACATTCGCATGGATGCTTACGAATCAATACATTACAGGTAGTTCTGCATAAATGGCAACTTTTTGGCGCCATCATGACATATGCGAGTACTGTCCCAACTAAAGGAATATTCGAAATGACCGTTAAAATGATTGAAGAATCTAATTTGAGTGTCCTGTCTGTTAGTCTGTGCCTGTACTTTTGAGTGCTGAAAAATATAATCCTGGTGGAATATGTTTGACACATACTTAAATGATTCTGGTTAAAATCAGTCATTTTATGAATTACGTTATGTTGAATGTACAAACAATGCTTATATTTTTGAATATCAGAACCACCTCAAATAAGTAGATTTATAAATATTTATATATAAGTATTCGTATTCTCGTCTTTTCTTGAAAACTCTTGGGAAGACTGTTCCCCATTTTGTGCATAGGGTAACGTTTTGGACTTAAATTAAAAGTATGGGGGATGCGATAGAATAGAAGTAGAAATTTTCAGGTATCCACTCAAATTGAATTAAGACCACACAATTGAATATTAAAGCAAAAAAAAACATTCCTTTTCAGAATTTTTGACTACGATTTTCGGAACAACCAAGCAAATTTATAGTATTATATAAAGGTGATTTAATAGCTTGCTGATTTTAAATTTAAAGAAAACACATGCCAAATTATGGAATGGCCAATTTATTTTTGATTGTTAGATACTTTCTTGACATTTTACATTTAAATATGATTTCGGATATATTTATATTATTATTCACATTGCTGAATTATTCACATAAACCAATGACTTCACGTGTCTTAACAAAAATAATCGAGTGACGTCAAATCACACGAACGCGGAAGCCAATTCACCAGTCCATTTCTCGATGTTGTCGTTGTAATGTTCTTTCAATAAGTCGATTGTTTCGGCCGCAGTATAACAAGTGGCACAATCCTGTTGAAACCACATTTCGTCCACATCCATATCTTGATGATTTGGCAACAAAAATCCATCGATCATTGTTCTGTATCGATTTCCATAAAGAGTTAATGTAAACCGAAATTTGGTAACTACGTTCTTCACGGTGGTCTCAGACGGACGATTATCATTTTGTAATTCTGGACCAAAAGCCGAATCTAAATATTTGAATTTTGAAATTAAACTTTGGTGCTTATATTCAAGAAGTGACATATGTTTCCATTATTTTGCATCTATTAGGCTTCGGGGGAAATTCAGGAAATTTGTATAGCCCTACAAGACCTTCCATTTGATTCTTCATCTGTTGAACTCGGTGCAACCGGTAGAAGTGAGTGCACAAAAATGTCACATACAAACACTTCCTCACAGAAACATTTTCAAATCTCGCGTAAGTGATTCTAATGATATATGACACTCGTCGCTTCGGTCTTCGGTTCTAAGGTCGGGATTTCTCAATGGTTACATAGTTTTCCGCTGTGAGAAACGCAAAAACATATTTGAAATCAAAAATTTTGCACAAATCATCATGTAATTTCAGAACCGAAAAATGGAACTGAATGACGTTCAGAAATTTTCTATGGGATCGTAACAACTTTCATGTAAATTTACACTCTTGAAAAAAATAATATTTCACTTGAATTCACAAGTTCACAGCGTACATAAATTTTCATGTACATATTTGGAGCAAACAATTGAATGGAGAGTTACTTTACGGTTCTTTATTTATATTTTTTCAGAGATGGCTGAGCTGATTTTAACATGTCTAGACTTATTTGAAGGCTACTATTAAATTTTGGATCAAATTCGGTTATCATTTCTAGTTCTCGCCATATGATGGTATAAGTGACCTAACCGAACAACCGCACTTTTCTCTCGATTTAAGTCAAATTTGGATGGGTAATGGCGAACATTTCCCCTTCGAAATATGCAATGTTACGTGTGGCGTAGCCGATAAATCCTAGTGTTTTTCAATGCAAAAAATTTCTCAGAGATAAAAGATTCGATTTCGAAAGAATTAAACTCGTTTGAAAGCTACTATTAAGATATTTGATAATCTTGATAAGCTTTGATAAGATTTAAATGACAGGAGAAAGGCATTATGGCACCACTAGATGGATTTTAGATATGCAGTCTTGATCATTGAAAAATGACGACGACAGAATTTGAGCAAAGTCTGGTGAATACGGTGGATGCGGTAGCAATTCGAATCTCGTTTCATGAAATTTAGCCATCGTAATGATAAGTTGTTTTAATCAGCTGTGAGAAAACGCGGCACCCACTTTGCAAACAAGTTATCCATGTTCAAGTAATATTGGGAATTTATAATATTTTATTTTTGATTTTTTTATAATACCGTGAACCTATTGGCCGACGTACTTTGGCCCCTGTCAACCCAGCTCTTTCTGTTTTTTTTTCTCAATAATTTGAATTCATAGATGAAACGGCTGATAGTTTGTTACATATTGCTCAAATATCGCTATAATATCGTCCCTTTAAACGGAAACCGGGAGTTAATCGACTACATTTTAAATCATTTTTAAGTACAGTTCTTGCACATAAATTTAATCTTTTTATTCAACCGCTTAGTAAGGATTGGAGCTCAGACTAGATTCAGTGTACTATACACACCAGTTTATTTTTTTATGTAAATAAATTTTAAAAGCAAACTGCTTAGCTAGTTTTGAGTCTCACCTATCACGTATTCGTCATAACTCTAGATGAGAATCATTGTCCCAGAAACCTACATAGCCAAGACAAAGACAAACGACCGCACCAGAATGGGAGAAGCGAAACCGCAAAAAACACCTTCGGAACTATGAAAAAAAAAGCAAAAACTCAACAACAGAAAAGCGCATAATTATTTCCAATTCAAAATATCTCAGTTTCACCCTTTGCTTCTCTGTAAGGCTTTCGGATGCAGGCGCTCGGTTCGATCAGAAAGGATCAAACGATTGAGGTCCCGAACAAAAAATGTGTCTATTCATCAAGATCTTTGTCCGAGAAAGGATTGTTGGGCTGAAAAGGATTTCGGATTTATTCAAATTCATTACTCCGCTGCTAAACCCACGAGCGAACCGAAAAGGTGTGTTTGGAATGGAAATTTGTGGCGCAGAGCATCACAAATCAAGCATAATGGAACCAAACAACTATAAACGCAGGTATCTAAGGCACAGGATCAGATCCTGGAGCTGCACGATGACCTGAGAAAAGGGGGTGTAGAATTGTTTGCATTTCAAATTGAGTTTTGTGTTTTTGGTTTCTCTCGCTAAAGATCCGATCAGTTTCAGCTAGATCTAGAATCCTGAACTGGGAGGAGAAAGTTTGGTTGACTCTTTTTTCACCGGGGTTGAATGGGAAAGGATTGGGACAGTGAGAGCATGATCGAGTTGAAATTGAAACAAGTAACTGGCAAAAGAACATATGCGGCATGAAAATATCGAATATCCTGCTTTTTTCACAGTTTCACACATTTCAGTTCGAGCTTTTGAAAACATAGAAAAGATTGGTTACAGTTTCCGAGAACAAAGGATTTGCAATATGGCAGGATTTGGACGCGGACCGGATACTTTCTGTGCGCCCGAACCCTTCTGCTTTCGAGCAAAAGGTGAAAAGTGACACTTTTCCAGCAGTTCGATCTCGAAACAATTGGTGTGGCAGATGAGTAATGATCCTCGAGATCTGTCATCGAGTGTTATGTTTGTGCTTCGTCAGCTTTTCTCGGGCTTAAGCATGCCACGCGCTGCGAAGAATGGAATTTCACCCGGGGTTATTGTTTTGATAGCATAATTCCGGTCTAAAACCATATTCCCAGACTAGATAAGCTAGTGTAGACATTATGTCTCCGACGTGATCATTTCTGTGAAAACAAAAAATGAACCAAAGCTTGTAAAGCATATATCTAATATATCGTGACTTTGATAATGTTAGGACCAAATTTTCAATCCCGGAAGATACCCAAAAATTTCATGTAGAACATTTACATTTTTATGTAGAATAATTTTATGTAGAACATTTTATAGTCGATTCAACTCGACGAACTGAATCCGTGTGTGTGTTGTCTGTCATCTGTCACAATTGACCTTAAAAATCGAATTCCGCACGGTAATAGCTATTCAACAAGCCATAGATTAAAAGGAGATATCGATATTTTTGTGTAAGCGATTTTTTGTCTAATTCCAGAACTAGGAGTTTTATGTGTTTGATGATAAAGCGATGTTTCAGAGCAAAGTGGAACACGATTTTCAATACTGTTTTATGCTATTGTTTCTTAGCACCTAAAATACTATCGTTTTTGCAACATCATCGTTTGAACATGACATATGTATTAGAAAGATGCCAGTATTTTAGAATTCAAAGCAATAGTTTCTTTATGATTTTCACTATTCTTGAACTGCAATTTTAAGCCGAATGAACTGATTGGGTTATTTTTCAATCATATGGAAGATTTATTGATTAAAATCTGGAAAAGAAGTGCCGGAATTTATTTTACATTGTTGTCATTACTAATACGCTTGCAAAGAGTCTTACTCCTTAACAATCCATCAAGCGAATTTAACTGACTTCGGCTACACCGATTTCCAAAGGTATCGAGAGTAGGGAAGCTAAAAGAAGGAAAAACAAAAATATAAATTAAAATTAACTTATGATCCCATACGAAATTGGTGAATTTTATCCGATTCCGACTTCCAATTTTGAAACTACAGGGTGATGAATTTTTAAAATTCAAAGCGTCATAGAAGACGATTAGTTAGCCGGTACCGCAATATAGAATTGAAGCTTGTATAGTAGGAACCAGCTTATTCTTAACTAAAATTTTAATCTCTTGTTATTTCAAACATAGTTTCGCTCATTAATACCGACGCATAGCAATATTTCCAAGCGGTAAATCGGTATATGAGTTAAATAAAATATCCGTACATCCAAAAAGACAACACACAACATAATGACAGGCGTACTATACCATTTGATTCGGGTCGTTATGAAAGGAAAATGGCTGTGTGTATCACGAGTAGCACACGTTATTACACTTCAATGACTGTAAATTATATGTAACAAATTCATGGAGCAAATTGATAACAGCTATGTAACCTTGAAAGCGTAGGCAAGTTACAGTTTGTAAATGTTTTTTTTCATTCAATATGTATGAATGAAAATTTACATCATGTTATCGAAACGAAAATATAGAATTTAAGACTGCATAATCCTATGATATCTTCTCAGAATTCATCTACTGTTCGATATTTATGGTGAAGTTCATAGCTGTTCTTATTAAAAACGTGCGCGTCATCAATATTTTGGGTTTTAGAACATAGACATACAACAAGTAATAAAAAGCCAAGCCGTATTCAGATAATTTAGTAATAGTCTTTCGAACATTAGTTTTTCAAACATCAAAGTTTGAACAGTCTGGTCATAATGGTAGTTTTTTACATAAATTTTGTCGAACACACACTACCGTAACACTCGCTCTGGTTGAAAAATATGCTTCTCAAAATAGGGTAAAGTGTTACATAAAGCCCCCTTTAAGAAAACATTGAGATATATCTAAATGTACTGATATATTTTCTTCAAGAATGTATTTATTTGCAATACTCCCGAGGAACATAATTTTCTGTGATTCCGAGAGAAGTGATGAGAATTAATTGACACAAACACGTTTTTGAAAACGACCACATTCTCAGTTTCTTCGTAACAACCGTATAATATGCCTTACAACAAATAACTGGTATGCCCTACAACAAGAGACATTACGCCCCACAACAATGATGCAATCTGCTCCTTGAAATGTCAATATAGAAGAAAAGCAGATAAAGAAGATATTCTTTGCATCAGAAATCAATTGCATAATCAAATAATAACAATTAGAAACCAACATTGTTGATCCTCCCAACGCTATATTTTGTTTTAATAACCGTTATAAATCTTTAAAACAATATTTTAACTCAAAGCATACTGTTGAATCGAAGGTGAGCCAGAATGTCCGAGGAGTGACTGTTATGAGAAATGGCTTTGTTTCTCTGGATTTTCATGCTATAAATAGAGATATTCGCCCTGCTAAAAGTTAATTACTAAGTAGCAAACAACCGTTAGACGTTTTATACGTTTAAAATACTTGTTTAGTGGAAGTAAAGCCTTACATCGAAGTGCTGTCTAATGACATTCTCAGTTTTTGCCTTTCTCATATAGAAAGGTTATGCAATCACTGTGAAAACCGACTTTTGAACCGAGGCCCGGAGGGACCAGTGTCTTGTACCATTCGACTCACTTCGTCGAGTACGCAAAATGTCTGTGTGTGTATGTGTATGTGCGTATGTGTGTATGTAACGTTTTTTTGCACTAACTTTTCTCGGAGATGGCTGAACCGATTTTCACAAACTTAGGTTCAAATGAAAGGTCCTGTGGTCCCATGCGTAATTCCTTAATTTCATGCGGATCCGACTTCCGGATCCGGAAATATAGGGTAAAGTGGGTTAAAAATTGTATACCATCACTGAAAATGGGGAAAAACCTTGAAAAGTTTTCTAAATCGACCTCAAATCTTTTCCGATTGATAGTTTTTATCAGTAGACGGTCAAACAAACCGATTTCGGTTATTCTTTCAAGAATCGAAGAAAATTATTTTGAAGAATACCACAGTATTATATATGATAGTATGATTGATATGAGAAAGGCATCATTACACCAGTTGGTGGATTAAAACAGGTTTTTATTATATTTTCCAGCAAACGACAATGGCTAACTTGCATAACAGAAAAGATAGTGTTAGTGATAAAACTTTTTTTTAGAAAAGTTTTGAATACTTAAAAAGGGAAGAGGGGCGTTTTGGCCAGCAGGGACGCTTTATAATACTTTCCCCTATATATAAAAAAAATCTGACAAAATTCTAATAACATTTCTACACAAGCGCAGACTCAAATATACTCATTTTCTAAAAATTGTGACTTTTGATAGACACTGTATTTCTTTTCCGGTACCCGGTATGTAATCATTTCTTAACTTTATCATGTATGCCAATAAATGCGAATATGCTGTAAGAATGAAGTAATCAAAAAGTTACGTTGGAGCTTATTATAGTTTGGTATGATAAGATGTGAATATATAACATTATTTTGATGTCATTGTTATCATCATAATCCGACTTGTTTCGTTGTGTCTAAACATTTTATTGTTTTATGAATCAGTTACAGGTGCTACTGATTACAGGATATTAAACATAAATTTAGATGAAAATAAGTTCTATCCCATAGTTCCCTAATATATTTTTTTGCTACAATATCCGAATCAAGAGTTACGAGTTGATGAATATAAAACTGTTCTAAAATGTGACTCAAATAACCACATGACAAAGGATCAAAACTCGAAGTTCCATTGGCTATAGTAGATTTTGAAACTCATTTCAACGAGCCCCGAAAATACCGATCGAAATGATAGAAAAACTACAAGGGACCGCCCCCGACTACACAACTATTGTCAAAATCACTGCTAACATTAGTTTTGAATAATTAGGCCGAAGTTGCTTTAGTGTGTCTCATATAAACTTATATGTGTCTATGCGAAACATATTTTCGAAAATAACTATTTTAAAACTTTGGCTACCCTGGAAAGTACCATTCAATTTGTCGGTGTTGGTGAAAGGTGTTGATCACGTTCAGCACTCTATGATCTAGGTCATCCTGCATATTCCTTGGATGAGAAGACAACCGAAGTTCGATGAATATAAATCTCGTGTGAAGCGAACGGCGCACAAAATAAATCACTACTGTGCATGTGCATTGCAACCTTCTCTACAGTATTCAAGAACTACACAAAGTGCAAATCGTTTCGGTACTGATAGTTTTTTGAGTAAGGTTTCTTTTTTGAATGCAAACGCCTTCTTTGAAATCGTAAACTTTTGCATACAAAACAGTCGTCTCTGTTAAGGAAAACACTGATATGGACATAGGAAACAAGGAAAATTAATTAATTGTTGTTTGAAGCTTTGACCACCAATCTAAAATATATAGTTTTATCTGTATTTTAGCTTTAGTATCTACGGCTGTAGCTTCTGTATTTTGAATTCGGAACATCATATCGAAACCAAGACACAATCCTACGTCAAAACGAACTCACATAAAATCCACAAAGATGGCTGGATCGATTTTTAAAATATTACATTCAAATTAGGAAGCAACTCGCACCTTTGGCTTTGCCACCTTTGTATTTCATGGAAGGATCCAGGATTCGGTTTCAAAAATATGGTTTGACGAGTATCTTTGGGTTTACTAGGTTAATGAATGATACAGTTAGATTTTGGTTTAGGCGACTACTATTTTTAAATTTTCCTTTTCGTCAAATGCCCATTCGGAGTTGATAAGTCTGGACAAATTGATGATAGCATTCTACTGGTTCATGTTCAGTTCAAAAGATCTCTCATTATGTTTAACAGCATATCCCACTACCTCACATAAATCTTATTCTGGTATATTTTAGCAATCAAATGCCGTGCCGTAGCCGAAAGGTTTTTTTTTTCGCTCGTTCGGATTTAGTCTTATCACGAACCTTGCACCATGCCGCCAGAAAGGAAGCACACTGTGGCATCGCAGCCGAACAGAGAATCGAGTCTGCTGCTGAACAAAACATTGCTTTTCAACGCGAGAAGCATATTTAGGAAGGAAGTAAGCAAGGATTACCGAGCCTCCGAAAGCAAACGAGTAGGAAATTCGGATATTAATCTTTTCTTCTCTGGCTGCATCTTATAATTTCGGTATTGTTCACGATCCGTCTGAGGTCGACTACTGCCAGAAGAAGAAGCATCCCTGTCGAGAACTGAAGAACAGCCACTTCGAGGGACGGGACGGATGATGCAAATAGTCAAAGAACCGCACCGGAACTACCTCCGGCCTGAATGGACCCTTGAGGATATTCAGATTCGTTCATTTTTTGCGGAAAAACAAAAAAATAGGCTACTTGCATAACTCACCTTGGATCTCTGCTTCCAGGTACCAAGCGAAGGAAGTGCCACTAGTAACAAAAGATTCGGAACTGCATTTGAATATATGCAATTTGCTTAGTCTTTCTTCTGGTAGAATAGTAGTGAAGGAATGGTCAGATTTTGTGATGAGAAATGCATGTGATTTATCTCTTCTCTTTAGTTTCGGTTTTCTTTGAGCTCCTGCTGCTGCTAAAAGAAAGCTTGTCGAAATAGGATCAATTGTTGCTGTTTCCGCTTCGAAGGAGCAAGACAAATACCGAACTCAAACGGATTAACTCAGTACTAGAGCCGATTGTCTGTGCCAAAGAGCGGAAAATTTTTGTTTATATTTTTAATGAATATTTCTGAGCGACACCCATGTTTTACCTGCCTGTCGGAAAAAAGCGCAACCCGAACAAAACTATATTAGGGATTAGGATGTTAATCCTCCCGTCCGAACGCTATGTTCCAAACCGATACAGAAATTAGAACCGGGTCACGAATCACGGAGGTGGGCCAAGCGGACGGTTCTGACGGTTGGAAGTTTTGCATGTGAAAAGAGCAATAATTACACGCATAGAACAAAGCAACGACAGTCAAAACAAACTTCAACCAACCGGATTTAAGTTGATTTGTTACGGTTGGTGAAGAAGGAAATGAAAGTATATGTTTCATGTAGCAAAGGATAACTCCAATTATTAAAAACTGTCATTTTACTTTTTACATTCATAGGATTCATATAGTAAATGCATTATCGACATTTTAGTATTTTTGCACGTTTTTCCTCAAGTAGTAATAGAGAGTCAACTCAGTTTTTAAATACAAATGCCTATTTATCTAGTATTTATATTTTTTTGAAAATCAATTTTTAGTCAACTATAAGTGATATCATAATACGTTTAGAAAAACAGTTCTTGTACGTAACGACATGTTGAAACGTGACAGTTTAACGAAAACTTTAGTTATTCGAATTTTATGCATAAATATCTCAATAACGATGTCTTCTAGAAAAAAAAGGCGCTAGCATTAGTGATGTTTTTGCTTCTGTGAAATCATACACTAGGGTTTGAATAAATAATTTCCATCAAGAACTGCTTTTGAATTGTTTTAGCTATAATTTGTGAAAGGACAATTATAGCTACTGTCCCAGAAAGTATGGACGCACTTTGATTTTGCTGTAAATAATTCACAAGTGTTAGATATTCAAATTTTATTCGATATACTGATGATATTAGACTACAACAACAGAATATTATTCTCAACATTTGCTACTTAGTCATTGTAGACTAGCTGGCGCACCTTCTTGCGAACGTTCCTCATTAAATTCCGTACAGACTTCTTGGCGACAAGTTTTGACACTTTTTCCTATCTTTTTCGAACTGTTGAATGGTTTCGGCTACCGAGACATGTTTCCTAAGATGTGCCTTCGTTAATGCCCAAAATTCCTCAATTGGTCGAAGTTGTGGGCAATTTGGTGGATTCATGTCTTTTGGGACGAAAGTGACATTTTTGGTAGTATACCATTCTACCGTTGATTTCGAGTAGTGGCAAGAAGCAAGATCTCGCCAGAAGACAACAGGATCCTCGTGGTTTCGAATCATGGGTAGAAGTCGTTTTTGTAAACATTCCTTGATTCTTGTTATTGATTATATTTCGCTGTTCATTGAAGCAGTGGTGATGAAGGGTTATGAAATCTTACCGCAGATACAAATTGCTTGCCAGACTATAGCTTTCTTACCAAATTTTTCGACATCAATCGATGTCTCGGACTGGTTGTGTATATTGTGGTCCCGGCAAGGATTTGTAATCGAGTTTCACGTAGGTTTCGTCGTCCATGATTATGCAGTTCAAATTTCCAGCAAGAATCGTATTGTACAGCTTCCGAACCCTCGTCCTGATCCTGATAATGCTTCTTGTTTCGGACTACGTTTTGGTTGTTTCTGCTTCTTATAGGTTCGAAGATTCAAACGTTCTTTAGCACGAAGAACATTTGACTTCGAAGTGCCCACTTTTTTGGCCACATCCCGAACTGAAACCTCCTTCTTTTGCTCGAACACCTTCAGTATACGTTTATCCAACTGATGGTTAGCAGGACCTTTTTTCGACCCGTTTTCGGTTTATTCTCAAAGGTGTTATCCCCACCGAACTTCCTGATCCATTTATACACAATTTTTCGACGTTGTTCTGCTGAAAGTCCACGCATTTCGAAACAAACTAATGAAAACGAATAAACAACTGCACAAGTGGTTGGAGAAGAGTGTAAACAACAGGACGCAGCCATAAAAATTGACAGATTCTGAACCATTGCGAAATGGCAGCGGTTTTTGGTTGCGTCCATACTTTCTGGGACAGTCTTTAGTCAAATTAACGTCCATATTCGAGTATTCGAGTCTAGCGGTCTCTTCACCCATTATAATCCGGGGGTTTCAAAATTTGAATCAAATGAACTGATATCCTATCCTGATATCCTATATATATATATATATATATATATATATATATATATATATATATATATATATATATATATATATATATATATATATATATATATATATATATATATATATATATATATATATATATATATATATATATATATATATATAGATATATATATATATATATATATATATATATATATATATATATATATATATGTATATATATATATATATATATATATATATATATATATATATATATATATATATATATATATATATATATATATATATATATATATATATATATATATATATATATATATATATATATATATATATATATATATATATATATATATATATATATATATATATATATATATATATATATATATATATATATATATATATATATATATATATATATATATATATATATATATATATATATATATACGTTAGGACATAATGGGTTAAAAAAGAACGGTAAACACCTGTAATTGCCTCATTTGCCCGGTCTACCGAAATTTAGGTTTCTTTGACTTAGAACGAGCAGCAGCGAGGTCGGACAGCATATGATTCTATCCTTGGCTATTAGTATTGTGAGCTTATTAAACTATTATTTAATTTAATAGTACCATTCAAATGAGTCTAAGTCTCATTCTTTCATTGTTGAGACATTTTGATACCTTAAAAACACTTAAAAAATTAAATTAAAGAACTGATTTGTCAGTTACTTCACATATAAAGTTACATTTTTCGAACCGGAAATTTCATCATAATTTGATGGACATTGTTAGCTTTCGAAAAGCCCAAGTCTATCGAAATTCGTTGAGCCATCTTCGAGAAAATTTGACCGTTAGTAGCTATCAAACAATGCTAAACTTGTCAAAATCGGCTCAGTCATTACCGAGAAAATTGAACGTTAATTTTTTTTGGAAAAGTGCACAAAAATACATACACACACATACACACATTCACACACATATAGACAAATCCATATTCCGAGCTAAGTCGAATTTTTTATAAAACTTTAGGTATCCGACGCACCGAAAAAAATTATCATTTTTGGAATTTTTCTCAGAATTATCCTTCAGCAGAATAAATTCGAATGTTTTGCATGATAGAAAGCATCATTCGAACAACATTTTGTATTTTTTTCGTGGAAAAATATGGTGAAATAAGTCAGTGAAGAGGTATTCTTGAGGACACTTCTTGAAAATCATGATTTGCGGTGCCCACTGTATCATAGTGCAGGCTAATCAGAAGTGAACAAACTAAGGCAGCATAGTTAGAGTAGAAGTTTTCCTAGACCACAACGTTTCTGTTTGATTATTTTTAATTTTTGGTGATTGTTCAAAGTGAAAACTAAGATTTTTCACGAAAAAAATCCGTAATTTTGTAGCTGTAGAAACTGTGTGCAGAATTTGAAAAGAAATTGGCACAGTAGTTTTTTTTTATGACGATGGACATGGACTTTCAAAACCTGCTTTCGAGAAAAACGTGTTTAAAGTTTTTTGTATTACTGAAGGGATCCCGTAAGGTCTAACAATTGTATATTTGGCTATGCAATCACTGTGAAAATCGACTTTTTAATAGAGGCCCGGAGGGCCGAATGTCATATACTATTCGACTCAGCTCAACGAACTGAGCAAATGTATGTGTGTGTGTATGTGTGTGTATGAAACAAAAATATGCACTCACTTTTCTCAGAGATGGCTGAACCGATTTTCACAAACAAAGATTCAAATGAAAGGTCTCATAGTCCCATAGCCTGCTATTGAATTTCATTCCGATCCGACTTCCGGTTCCGGAGATATAAGATGATATGTACCAAAAAAATGAAAAAAATATGCACTCACTTTTTTCAGAGATGGCTGAACCGATTTTCACAAACTATAATAAAAAAAAGGTATTATGGTCCCATAGCCTGATATTGAATTTCATTTGAATCCGACTTCCGGTTCCGGAGTTATATGGTAATATGTGAAAATTTGAGAAAATGTTTACACTCAATTATCTCTGGAACTACTAAAGCGATTTTCGCAAACTAAGATTCAAATGAAAGGTCTTTCAATATCCTAAAAATTTGTAGAACATTTTATCTGAGTACGACTTTCTGTTCCGGAACTAAAGCGTGATAAATGGAATATTACCAATTTCATTAGTATTTTTCCACGAACGATGGTTAAAACAGGTACAAATCTCATAAAACTGTCTGATAAATTCTTCTAGTTTGCAGAGCTTGTTAGTTTGTGGGCATAAAAGCCTAATTCGGCACTACTGGTCCCCTCTTTTCCTGTTCCGAAAGCACCGAAAGTGGAGAAGAAAAACTCCTGAAACTGAATTCACTTCGATTTCTCAGTGATGCTTGAACCGATTTTCACAAATCTTGATTTGAATTGATGTTCATCCTGTCTTTAGAGCTACTGTGAAATTTCATCCGGATCCGACTTCCGGTTCCGCAGTTACAGGGCGATGAGTGTCAAAGTTTTCAAATCGCCATATAGAGTGACAATATGTACAAAACCGAAAGAAGAAGAAAACACAAAACGAATAATAATAATAATAATAATAATAATAATAATAATAATAATAATAATAATAATAATAATAATAATAATAATAATAATAATAATAATTATTATTATTATTATTATAATAACAATAATAATAATAATAATAATAATAATAACAATAATAATAATAATAATGATAATAATAATCCTACTACATGTTTTATGCTGCTGATTCATGCTGTTTAGCTTGACTTACATATGCAGAAGTAACAGAAACGCAGGTTCGTTTCATTTGTTAAATTTCGTTTAATTGGTTCAATCGAAATAGAGCATGAGATAGTATAGGTTTAACTACGTTTAAAACTGTTCCAATTTGTAGGTCATATTTGTTGGTAGCAAACGATCCAACTTCGTCTATTCCGTTCATCTGAATCCGGTTTCGAAAGAATTGGAAATGGTGAATAAAAACTGCAAAAAGGATTTCACTCTCTTTTCTTGGAGATGGCCAAATCGATTTTCACAAACTTATAGGTTCGAAAGAAAAGTCTTACAGTTTCATATGGAATTCCTTAATTTGTTGTGGATACTACTTTCGGAACTACAGGGTAAACAGGATTTGTAGAATTTGTGAGCCTAGGTCCGAGCAAATTTTCCTATTTCTATTCAAAAACCACTTGTTTTTGCGAATTTCACGGTTATATTTATGACGTAACGAGTAATATGAGAAAGGCATCATTACACCGCTAGGGGTATTAAAATAGATTTTTCTTTTTTAGTTTGTTATAATGAAACATTTCGAAAATGTTTTGGCAAGTTTTTAAGTCAATCGAAGCAGAAATCTTGGGCCTGTGTGCTGAACTCTTACTTCTTCGCAGTATGAGATAGGCAAAAATAAAGGCCCATAACTTGCTGAGTTTTGTTACGTAAGGCATGAAAATTTCACAGAATATTCTTGAAATGTTTTACTATAAGAAAACAAAGAAAAAAAAGATTTTTCAAATGTGTTAGACCCTACCCGCCATTCAAGCACAAAGATAAAAATATTTTGTAAACTTACATCTCTTTCCATGCACATATCTGAGGCAGAAAAGTCAACATAAAATTACTTTACATTTCGTTTTTTTTTGTTCTTCGGAAGCAAAATTAGGTGGTAGTTCAAAAAAGCTGTTTCAGTAATTGAAAAACAAACCCATTCAAATTTAATTTTACTTCGATAATTTTTTTACAATTAAATTTTCTATTCAACTGTTTTCCATTTCATATTACTACTGATTTGCATGTTGTGTAATTTTCATTATTTTTTTATATGTACGGAGAATTGACTTTTCCAGTTATTTAAAATATGGAATGTTTTAGATGTAAGATTTTGAAAACACAAAACGCAGCAATAATCAATATATACGCCAAAATTACCTGTAAGGCCGTAACCAATCTTTTTTCAATTTCTTGAATTGAATACTATTTTACCTTCTACTCGAGCACTAAATTCGAGTCCCCAAGTATAGTCGTGTAACAAGAGTAGTTCTTCACCAAACTATGCTACTGATGTCGTTTTAAATTTATAACTGATTCAATCTAAATTGCCTATACGTCTTTTTATTTTCATATCATTTGCTTCTCCCATTTAATGCTTGCCGGCTGCTTGGCCATCAATGGAAATTGACCTTCAATGTTAATAGCCGTTTAGTGTCGGCAGCGGCCTACCAAAGAATTGATCCACTGGTTTCCTGTTCCATTTCGTAAAAGACCACAAAAACGGAGCAGCATAGACAGAAAATATGTCTATTTTTCGGAGTATTTGTCATATAACCGATATAATATATATTCTTTATATCATATGAATTCCGGATAAAGCCATCAATAGTAAATTCGTTTCTATTTATTTGCTCTCATACTATACTAAGTTATTATTTATAGTGTTAGTTCATCACGCTGCCAATCGAAGTGTGATATCCTGCATAATCTTCATTATCTCTCTTGAACACTAACGATTATGAGTCGTTTGTTGGAGTTTCAAATGCGGAATGAAGTAACTATTGCAGGCACAACTTGCAAACTTCTGTTCAGGCAACAGCATTTTACCAAATTTGAATCTGAAAATGTTAAAATGACTGTTGCATTTTTTCAAGCATCATTGCAGTATACTGGTCAGGGCTCTGACTGGACATAGCAAACTCAACTATCACATGGCTACTGTTCAGCGTGCTGAGTATTATTCGTGTGATTTGTGTATCTGCGATTACGGTACTTCATATCATCTGATATGTAACTGTCCCGCATTGACGCAGCTACGGGTTTTCGGTTCTTCATACATGGTTGAATCTATGGGGAGCTGAAATTGAAGGATATTCTATCATTTCTCCCCCAACGTGGTAAGGAGCTATAGTCAGAAGGGTTCATCGTTCTTCCTGGAGTGAATGAATTCTTTCTGTATTCACCTTAAATAGGGTTTAGCAGATTGTTTGGCATCCATTATAGAGTACTGTATTTACTTCTGTTCATACATATAGCGTATTGTTTTGAATTCTTCCGGGAATGCAAAGTGGTGTCGCTTTTGGAAAATCTCTAGATCTTCTCGGGAGTTGGAGATTTTCTGAAGTCCATTTTGGCACCTTCAGATCGTTCAGCATCCTCTCATGTTTTTTCACCTCACCCACTTCACATTTCTCTTCCATGTTCTCTTTATTTTTCCCTTCCCGTCTCTAAAATGATGCATAATACCGTTTGGCATAACGACATTTGGCATAATGGTTATTTGGCATTATGGTTATTTGGCATAATGGTCATTTGGCATAACAGTCACTTGGCATAACAGATGAACATGCTGCTTAATAGAAATTGTTCTAATTTACTGCAATTTTGAAAGGTCTAATGCGGCTACACCTCATCGTTTTTAATGACCTGCTGTCCGAACTCGCTGCGCTCATTCAGACTTAACTCCTAGCTTTGGGTAATCCGGGCAAACGCCCGCAACTGGACAGAGGTGATTTCTGCGGGGGCGCTGCCCCCCGCAGTGTCCGGCGCTTCCGACGGCGGGTCGTCGGCGCACTCGCGGCCTTCGGCCGTCTCGAACTGAATCATCTATGGCAAACAGAATATTGTGCTAGCACTAAGTGAGTTGCTTGCATAAAATGATAGTGTGCTATTTACTACAGAATTTTAAATATAAAAAATATGTAATAATGCTATTTCACTTAATATTATCGAAATATTTGGAACGTATATAAAATTCACATATTTCGTTCGAGTTTTCCTTGCACAACATAACTCGATCGAAACGCAAACGAAAATTATCATATCCAATTATTATAATGACGAATGGCATTATGCCAAATGATCATTATGCCAAAAGACCATTATGAGAATTAACCGTTATGCCAAATAACCATTATGCCAAATAGCGTTATGCCAAACGGTATTATGCCAAATGACTTTATGCCAAACGGGCCGCCTCCCCAAATGAAAGGTACTCTGAAACTACACAGAGAAGTGAATTTAAAATTTCAAACCATCATTTTGACCGATGCTGCGAAAAACTTCTAATTTAGGCTGGAAATTATTTCGAGTTTACGCCTGAACAAGCTTCCTTGTTTCTATTCAATGAGCAGTTTTTTCAAGCATAGCATATTACTATATTACTGAGAATATAGGTCACATGAGAAAGGTATCATTATACCAATACGTGGATTAAAACAAGTTTTTGAAGCTTAAAATTCGTAGCTATGTGCAACTAAACAGCGTGGTTGCTGTCAGAGTGAAAGCGTCACGCGAAGCGTCTGGGCGCGCGTGCGAGCTAGTTGCATTTGATCAAAGCAAACCTGTCAGAGTGAATGCGATGCGAAAACAGTACATCGCATTAAATCTCTTCGCTTAGGTCCGCGTTCCGCGCTCACTCTGACATCTGACTCAAATGCAACTAGCTCGCACGCGCGCCTAGACGCTTCGCGTGACGCTTTCACTCTGACATCAACCTAAGGGTTTGAATAGATGAATGGTAAAACTGAGATCACAGTGGCATAAGTATTGTACTATCAAATTACAAATTACAAATTACAACTCTTCGTTATCTGAACGATGAAATAGCGTACAATATAACCAAGTGTGCGGTTGTCGAATGCAAGAATTCATGAAAGACTCAACGGAATTTTCATCTAAACACTGAGCCTAAAATAGTTCCATAATTTGTTTTCTTACTGTTTCGATAGACAAATTAAAATAACGGGACTGTCTATGTTTGACGTGTGTAATTTTCCTCAAACTTGACCACCCACACGAACACAAAAGGTATCATTAAGCGAATCGTGCTGTCGTACTTTCTTTCGGTTGCGTCTACCAATGTGTAAAATGGGCTGTTCCAGATTATTGCATTGGCATCAGGATTGAAAGGTGCTAAACGTTCCTTTGCGACGAAAGAAATCATCTCTTACCCAAACACCCAATGCAAACCAGCAATTTGCTGAAATGCTTGAACCACATTTATAATAATTGCGATAATTGATTTTCGGATCGACAAACTCCGACCTTGAGGTTATATTTGAAAAAAAAAAATCCAGTTTGCTGTTTATCCCTCTAGAGCCGATCAAAATCTATGATTCCTGGAAAATAACCAGGTCAAACCCTTTGCAGTTAATCTGGAAGTGAAAAGCGAAAAGTGGTCCAGAGAGGGCTTGTAAAATTTAATTGCTTTCGAATATAAGGGGATAAAGTTTCGCAATCCTTTTTTTATCTATGGTGGTTGGAGTTTCGGGTTTTCATCAGGTAAAATTTTATTTTCAAGTTTCACACATAAATAAAACAGGATCAACCCATTCCACCAAGCGAAGAGCGCATCCCTTTCAAGGATATTTATCGATCAGAAAAAGACTATGTGAGGAATGAAATTTCAAGATAAAAATGCGTGAGAACTTGAAATCGAAGCCTCGAAAGTTGATCCCGTAATTTACTTTTGTGTTTCTTTTCTACCCCAGCTTTGTATGAATTTTCGCTGACTTTTTTAGAGAAAAAAAAGTTCGTGACGGCACATCCTAGAAACTAAACATTCATGTAAATGCACCGTTTAAGACAATCCTTCAATTATCCCATTCCATCTTTTCATTCAATAGATGACCTAGGCCAAAATAATGATAGCAAAAGCAACAACTCAAAGTCGGAATCCTTTAATTTAGCAATTAAAAATTAGAGAACATGATTCAAATATTTTTATTGCTTCATTTTCCTTTTGTTTTGCCCCCGGCGTCGATCCATTTCGCGCCCGTTAAGCCTTCCAAACTACTGAGAACTCCGCCCTCCCAAAGCGATCGATCCGTTTTACACCCTGGTCGACGTGCAGCGGGACGAAGCTATTAAAATAGTTTTCCGCCGTTTTCATTTCAACTGGAAAATTTTAATTAGTTTATCGATAACGAGTTGATCGAGTTTTTGTTTCGTTTTTGTACTTTAGAAGGATTGACACTAGCCCGCGGTTACAGGACCACCTGTATCATCACAGAGAAAGGATGTGCACGGCTTGGAACGAATTCAAATGTTTTCAGATGTGTACTAACCGGGTGGCATCGCAAGGTTGATAGATGATCTCATCCCGGAATTCAAGAAGTCACCCTCAAGGGATGAAATGATAGAAGGGTTTCAACTACGAGATCAGACGGCCGACCGTTTTGGACTGCAGGTTTGTTCGGCGCCGGTGCGGTTGGTGATTGGTTCGAATTACACGATTAGATAATCGCTCGTTGGTTAGATACACGGTTCAACAGTTCTGTATGACAAATGAGGACATGTTATGATCGGAACGGAGCAGTCAAATGCAATCTAATATGATGTGTTGTCATGGTTATGCAGTGGATCATTCAGTTTAATGCTTAATTTAGTTATAATGAAAGTTATAAAACAAAATGTGAGTGCGCTTTTTCGCCTTTCTCATAAAGAAAAACAGAGTTTCATACGCTATTCAGTTCATCGAAATTGCTAAATATCAGCGTGTATATGAGTACATATGTTTATGAAAAAATAAGCAATTGATTTTCGCGAAGATGGCTGAACCGATTTTCACAAATTTTGGTAAACATAGAAGGTCCTGGTTCCCCATAGAAACCTTCCGGAATTAAGGAGATATGTGAAAAAAATGAAAAATGCAATTAAATTTTCCAATTGATGATTGAACCAATTTTTAAAAACCTAGTTTCATATGGTAGTATTTATGATCCCATAGAATGTTCTTTAATTTTAACGATCATCCATTCCGATTCCGGAATTACAGGGTAATAAGTGTAAAACATAAATTTCAAAAGCATGTTTCTGACCATGACGATGTAAACACGAATAAAATTATTTAACCAAGCTATATAAATCTTCTATTAGACAGATCTTATTAGTTGATTACTTTATTTTATTCAGAAATGCCTGAACTGATTCTTACAAACACAAAATCAAAGATTTTATGGTTCCATACTACAATTAAATTCCATTTGGATTCGACTCATCTAAATATTATTCAGTGCTTTTTCAGTTCATAGGTTATACTATTTGATGGCCAAACGAACTGACTTCGACCGAATTATGATCATAATTTTCCTGATTTTTATTCAGATCCGACATTCGGTTCCGGAATAACAAGGTAATATGTGCAAATTTATAAAAAAAATCGCATTCAATTTCTCGGAAATCTCTTAACCGATTTTTACAAACTATAATGCAAATGAAAGGTCTTGAAATTCTTTAATAAATTTCTAAAAGTAGATCCAGATCCGACTTTTGGGTCCGGTATTACAGTGCGATTAGTGAAAATTTTCAATTTCATGAGTATTTTTCTACAAACGACAGCGAAACGATTTGCACATTTTTATACAACTTACTGCTACATTCATTTAGTTGGCAGATCTTATTAGTTAGTTGATATATAAATCTACTTTGAGACTACTAGTCCACGGTTTCCGCTTCCCAAAGCACCGATAATAGTGAAGAAAAGCTCCAAAAACGGAACACATTTGGTTTTCTCATCAACGGTTTAACCGATTTTAACGAATCATGATTCTAGTTAAAGCTCTCATTGTCCTTAAAGATACTGTGCAATTTCACCCAGATTCGACTTCTGGTTCCGAAATTATAGGGCGATAAGTTTAAAAATATTCAAATCGTTTTTCAAAATGACGATGCAAAACGCGGGGGAAGTGCGGCTTTGCTCCGTTCGCAGCGTGCTCTGTTCAATTTTGTATAGCATGCAAGGTTGCCACATTTAAATCTATATTTTCTGTGTGAAAAATATGTAAATTTGTAAATCTTTTATTCATTTTGTTCCGACTTGTTAGTGTTATTACAAAATCATGATTACGATGTTTTTCTATAAAAGTACACTTATTGCCTTTCTCATATAAAGAGTTTATGCAATCACATGGAAAATTGACTACACAGATAAACATATTTTGTAAATTTACGTATTTTTTCATGCAAATATTGGGAGCAGGCAATTAAACATAAATTTACTTTACAATTCTGTACGTTTCAATATAATTTAATTGCAAAACTAAGCGTTAACTGAAAGATACAGTTCTAATCATTAAAAATCATACTTTCGATTCATCCCATGTCTATTCCAGGTTACTATTGATTTACGTGTCGTGTAAATTCCATTGTTTCTTTCTGTGTAGATTCACCGTGTTACTTCAAAGCAGTTTACGTAATGCAAAACGTAATATTCATTGAACGTTGAATTTCTAGTCTTTGAAACCATGTGACAAATCACGTTATTATAGCTGCGATCGTACCAAAGAACAATATTGCACTTTTAAACAGATTTTATTGCGAAATTCTCTAGAAATTTTGAATATAAATTCAAGTAAACGTTTTCTCATCCAGAATAACACCCAAATCTTTGACGTGACCAACGCGTTGCAGTTTAGGAATATTTTCTAATCATCGACGAATAATGCCTTAAGACAAAGACAACATCGGTAACAAACAGCAAAAAAGAAAGTAGTCCAAGTGTGCTTCCTTGTGGAGCTCAGGAACTGCTAGCGCATGATTCAGATACAGTGCTTCCAGTTCGTACTACAACTTGATGGTTGGCGAGATATGTTCTAAGCCATTGACAGAATCGAATCGAGCAACCTAGCTTAAGGGGCGGGTAGGGTCTAACACTTTTGGAAAATCATTTATTATTTTCTATATATTTTTTATAGTAAAACATTTGAAAAATTTTCTGTGAAATTTTCAAGCCTATTGGAACGAAACTCTGGAAGTTATGGACCTTTATATATGGCTATCTCATTCTACGAATAAGCAAGAGCTCGGCGCACAGGCCCAAGAATTCTACTTCGATTGACTTCAAAACTTGACAAAACATTCTTGAAATGTTTCGTTATAATAAATTATAAAAGAAAAAATATGATCTTTTGAAAATGTTAGACCATACGGGCTCCCTAGAGTAATAAATTGTTCCCATTGATTTTATAGACAAAAAACTTTAAACGCGTTTTTCTCGAAAGCAGGTTTTGATAGTCCGTGTCCATCGTCATTCAAAAACTACTGCACCATTTTTTCAAATTTTGCACACACTTACTACATATAAAAAAACCAGACCCAAACGTTTTCCTTTTCGTTGTTTGTTACTTTGGGAAGGTTTATCCGCTACAAAATGGCGGATTTTTTCGTGAAAAATCGTAGTTTTCACTCACTAAAAATAAAAAAAAAATAAAAAAAAAATCAAACAGAAACGTTGGGGTCTAGAAAAACTTCTACTCTAACTATGCTGCATTCATTTGTTCACTTCTGATTAGTCTGCACTGAGATACAGTGGACACCGCAAATCATGATTTTTAAGAAGCGTTCTCGAAAATACCTCTTCACCGACTTATTTCTCAATACTTTCCAACGAAAAAATTACAAATGTTGTTGGAATGATGCTTTTTATCATGCAAAACATTTGAATTTTGTTGAACGATATTTCTGGAAAAACTCCCCCCCCCCCCCTTAATCAGAGCTCGGTGAGTAAAATTTCGTGGTTCACTGAGTCGAAAGTAACCTGTGCAATAACACGTGAAACTAACGATATTCGTCTCAACCGATCGACCGAGAAAGCATCTATGATGGCAATTCCTTATATAATGACGACAAGATAAGCATTAATGAGTGGTTCAAAAATATTAGATTTGACGCACAGTGACGTGATTAATCGGTAATTAACAACGTTGACACTTGTCACCTTTCTTATAAACTGGGAACATAACAGAACATTTCCAATCAGTAGGACATAAATTTGATCAGTAGCTAACGGGGAAAACCGAATGAAAAAAAGACATGCGAATGCAACTATGTAATGAAAACCGCGAAAATGTTACCGCAGAGACGGGACTCGAGCCCGTAGCACACTCCTACCCGGGGAAATTGTTTTGCCAATTAAATAAACAAAAACAAAATCTCAAATTATCAGCTTTATTCAAATACATCCTACAGCAAAATGAACAGTAAGATCGGTTTGCTTGAATACAAAACTTTCAAAATTCGGTGTCTCATTTACAATCAAAATTAAAACAGTCATTATCGACCATTCCCAAGGAAAAAATTGACTGAAGACTGATTTAGATCATCAACATTTTTATAATGCGCTCAGCTTCAGTGTCTTCTGCTTCAGCTGCGAACACAGTGCAAATCGATTGAAATCATTCGCCTAATGGAGGAAAAATAACTTTTCCTAAAGCGTTAACTCGCAATAATCATTAAGATTGTCTGGTTCATGGCCCCTGGAAGTGTCCCAAGGCGGCTGCGGAACCCAGAACTTGGACTTTCTCGCGCGCGCGTCTCTCAATGTCTGGCGATCCGTCGTTGGTTGCCTTTGCATAACTATGCTCTCGTTAGGGAGTTCACCGGTTAGGAGGTGAAAAATTAGATAACATTTACGGACGCACTAACACGAACGGCAATCTTCGCAGCGAAAACAACAACTTCATCCCCATTTGTTATGGATCCTCTCCGAAACGAAACGGTCGCGTGGTTTCGCTGCAAATGTACGGAAATTGGTCAGAAAAAAAATATTCTCAAACGCTCGTAAAATTTAATGGGAGAGAATCAAAATTCCACACGAAAGCGTTTGGTTCTAACTAAGAACGGGAAAAAAGATGAGCCCGAAGTGAGATAAATACGTTTGCATACAATAATTTTTCTGTCACTTAAGCAAGTTTCCGAAATTGATAATGGCATGGCGTGGCAATTAGGGTTATTGAATGTTTTTGCAGTTCCACAAAATTTCTCGGTAGTTTGGGAAGTAATCTGGCAGGCCCTGAACAAGCAGAATACTTCAAAGATATGCTTGCCGCGTTGGGTTATTGTCGTCGAGGATTGAGAATTTTATTCAGAATTTAGAGAAGCTAATAGCCGTTGAATTCATTTTCATTCAATTTTTTTGCAGTTTTTGACAGCTATTCAATGTGAAATGACTCGAGTCTAAAGTAATTGGAAGCATTTTACAATCAGTTTTGCAGACTGGCTATTCATAAGACGACAAAAGTGGCTTACAATTTGTAATTGAGGATGACGTAAATGCTCATCATTTGGAGCCTCTATGGTATAAATTAGACACGCGCGAATTGATGAACAAATCTTTACATTGTCAATGCAAGTAATTTTCCAACTTAACAGGAGGATACGGAAAAGAGAAAATTTTGAACGTTAATTTTTGCTTCAAAAGAATTTTGCTTGAGTTGGTAAATTCTGTGTATACGGCTATGGACTTACCAATCAGTTCCCGTATATACGTACCCCGACTCAATCGATCAATGATCAATTGATAATTTCAACGTTGTTTTGTCACACAGCGGAATCCCAAATCTACAAACTGAAATCTTTGAAAAGCGGCCTTGGCGACTAGAACTCACTTATAGTTACAGCAGAGTATTGTTCACTTCGTACTGTGCAAGTTACTAGCGGAACTGTTTGTAGAATACTGAAGTTGCTAGACTACGTAAATTATGCAAGAAAAGCTTGAAAACACCGACGCCGAAATGATTCAAAGGCATTCGTGTCAGCTCAAGCGTTCTTCGATCGTTTGAGAGAAGTGGTTGGAAAATCACGAGGATTTATTCCGAGATACATTTATTGGGTCTATGCAACTATTGTTAAACCAATTTTAACATATGAATGCCTGGTGGCATAAAGAAAAAGTTTCAACAGCTCAGTCAAATCTAAATCATCTCCAAATTATCTTGTGCAGATCGTCTTAAGGTTACAGAGCTTTGAAACAGTAACCATATATGAGGGACGGCTATACGTAATGGGTAAGTCGATGCTTTTCATGCAACCCACCTGGGTTCGATTCCTAACCACGCATATAGGGTTAGATTTTTTTTGTCCGAGGAGGCGAATGACCTTGAGGTTAAAGCCTCTATAATCGAAACAAAAAAAAGTAACCCTATATACAGATTGTGGTACTAGCCACACTCACTTGTGGTCTCAAATGGGTACTTGGGATGAGTTTTTTACTCTCTCAGATGAAGTTTTTTTAACATTTAGTGTGAAATATCCTCTTCATGAGAAATGGTTGTCTGGTGGTTTGAGACGATAACTTTATGAACGCATCGTTTGTTATCAGATTAAGGAGCAGAAAATATTGGACGGGTAAAGCCAAACAGCTCCGGTTTCGGAAACATTATTATTACAGTGGAGCAAAAAATCCTGTTTTAATCCACCAAGGGGTGTAATGATGGTAATGGTGAACCGGAAGTCGCATTCACACAAAAGTCAATAGCAGTCTATGAAACCATAAAATCCTTCATTTGAATCTATTTTTTTTGAAAATTTGCTCACCCGTCTCTGAGAAAATGAAGAGAGCTGCGTATTTGAGTTTTTGGCAACTATTTCCGGGATTTCCGGTACCAGGAACTGGCCACCGGCATAGCTGAAATATCGATTCGTTTGACTGGTGACAAACTACAAAATGAAACAATTTTGAGCCAAATTTAGAAGAATTGTCGCTCTAAATGACTCTCTACTTATAAGAACATAATAAAGGGTGTTTTAGGAGCAAAATTTCAAATCAGCAAGAAATTCGAATAAACCACACGCCAACACACGAAATGGCATTTCACATTTCAATATGATTTCGGCCACATGGCCGCCACGGATATTTTGCACAAAGGTCATTCTGGATGACCAATTTTCGAGCACTTTTCAAACATTTGAAGGGCATATTTCAGCAATGACATGTTAAATATTGGTTCCCAAAGCATCAATCGTTGCTGGTTTATCCACATGAACCAATGACTTAACGTATTCCTACAAAAAATAATCGAGTGGCGTCAATTGACGCGAAAGCGGAGGACAGTTCACCGGTCCATTTCTTGAAATAAAGTTGCCGTTGAAATGTTCTTTTAAAAAGTCGTTTGTTTCTACCGCAGTCTGATAAGTTGCACGATGTAAAATACCCTTGTGATCACGTTTCTCTATATGTTAGTGCGGTTGTCATTTTATCTTGGAATTACAGAGAGACGTGAAGAAGAAAAAACATAAACAAGTGACGTTGCGGGAGTTGGTTTTATGAAAAAAAATTTTAGAGTTTAGAGATTCTGTTTGCGAAAATATTGACGGTAAAATGCCGTGTTTAGTTCCGGGATGTTTCAATCGTCGAATTCGAGGAAGTGATCTGTCCATTTCATATCATCGAGCATCGAAGAACCCGGTTATTAGAAAAAAAGGTTTATTTTTTTTGCGAACTGGAGTACAATAGTGTAAGGAACTGGCGCGTATGTTCTGCACATTTCGGGACCAAAGATTATCAGTCGAGCGAAATGCAGCGTAATTTTTGTGGATTTCAACGTCGGATCTTAGGAAAGCATGGTAAGATCAATATTTTCAATCATCACAGGTAATGAGGACACTGATTTTAACTCAACCTTCGATTCGCTGTAAATCCACGTCGGTCACAGCACCTTCCTTCTGTAAAAAAAACTAACAAGATCAGAAACACGTCGACCATCATTAAAAAAGCACTTACGCACTACGGATAGAAACTTGAAATGAACCGTTCGTGTGTGAGGGCGTACTGAAGCCTGTATCGTAGAGTAGAGCAGATTAGAACTTCGGCTGATAACATTCTCCACCGATGGATTTCAGTGAAATTCGAGCGAACTTATGGATCGATTCGCTCGACCTCCATATGAACATCGGTAGTCTGGAATGATTTCATTTTGTCATCTTCGGTGTTTCACGATGGATTGATGTCTCCTTGTGGTGTTGACAAAACATCATTTTCGCCAAATACTTATTTAGTGAGGACACTGAACCGATGATAATAAATTGTCAGAAAAAATATAATAAGTCAATTAAAACCATACTTAAGTGTCTGAAGAGCTACAGGCAGATATTGTTTGATTGATTAGGAACTATAAAACCAAGATGTATTCATTATCGGTTAACCGATCGGTTAAACGACAATCAATGTGTGGTCTTCATTGTTTATCAATTAAAATTAAACATTTTACTCATCCAATTCGGAATCATTTAGAGCATCACCAGTGTTTGAAATGCCAGTGTTTGAAATCACATCACTGTTTACTGTTACCAGCGCCATTAGCGAGCGATGGTGAACTCATGAAATAATATTTCCTTCTTCTGAGCATCAAATAAGCAACTATTTTTTTTCCTTTGAAAAAAAAATCTCTGTAAAATGCTAACAAGCAGCATAAAATTTATATATTTTATCAACGCTGTAGCATGTTTTCAAAAAGCAGTCCAACCGAGACATGCTCGTAATAAATGAACATGTGGTAATAATTTGACGAAGTTTGGAAACACAAATAAGGAAAACAACCCAACTAAATAAAAGTTCGGATAAAAGGGGCAGATTCGGCTTATGCAACTCTCAAAGTTCATCAATAGCCAATTTTTAAGGAATTATTCACACTAGAAAGTTCGCGCGACGCAACCGAACAAACTTCTAAGCTGCTTCTAGAATACATTGTTCAGCTTCTATGCAGCGCAAAAGTTCGCGCGGAACTTTGTACTTCAAATTGTCAAAAATTTCCACGTGTTTTCTTAAGCAGCTAAAAAGTTCACGCGGAACTTGATCTGTACTTTCAAGTTCTCAAAAGTTCCGCGTGTACAAGGTCCGCAATGTAACTTTTTTTTTAAACATGCAATAAAACACAAACGGTTCATCCGATTTCAAAATTTATTTTTTGATATTAAAGTACAATCCTTCCGGTTAATTGTGGAATATAATTTCATTCAAATGGCTGCCTCGGCTGGCCTTGCAGTGCGCCATACGGTCGGTCCAGTTTTTTAGTACATTTTCGATTGTATTCAGCTTTATTTTAGCTATGACTGCACGAATGTTGTCCTTCAAGGCTTGAAGTGTCTCTGGCTTGTCAACATAACACTCATATTTGACAGCCCCCCAAAGATAATAGTCTAACGGCATCGAATCACAGCTCCGAGGCGACCAAGCGACATCCAAATTTCGACTGATAATTCGATCTTCGAAGACTGTGCGCAAAAGATCGATCGTAGCGTTGGCTGTGTGGCACGGAGCGCCGTCTTGTTGGAACCAAATGGTGTCCAAGTCTTCCTCTTCAAGTAACGGGAAGAACCAATCGCTAATCATGGCGCGGTAGCGCTCGCCATTGACCGTGGCGGCGGCTTCTGCCTTATTTTCAAAGAAAAATTGTCCAATGATGCCGCCATACCAAAATCCGCACCAAACCGTCACTCTCTGAGGATGCATCGGCTTTTCCATGATAACGTGCGGGTTTGAATGCCGTTGGATAGAAAGAAAACTTGTTTTAAATTATTTAATTAGAGTCTTATTTTGATTATGAATGGAGACCAGTAAATCATGTATTTCAATGTGGGTAAAAAGAAGCAAAACACGTACCAAGTAACATATTAAATTATATAAATACTTGTAGTTTTCAGTGTTACTTCATAAATATAGCAACTTTAAACTTCTCAAAATCCTACTAAAAACCATAATGAGATTATATTCCAGCCTAGTAGACCATTTTGCAGTAGATTTATGAAGCAAAATGAAACATCAAATCTATTTCGAAATTTAAAATTTGAAAAGATTTTAAAAACTGCTTTATGATAAACATAATCCTTATTACGAAAAGTTCGAAATGAATAAACTGTTACGTTGATAGCCGTTTTTGATGGTTACATACTAAGAATATCTATTTTGAGCCTTTTTTTATTCAATACTATAATATAATTTTAAGACACACTGCTAAGATGCCAAGAGTATTTTCTAATCTTAAATAACCACTAACTTAAAACTAGAATAATATCATTAGGTAATGGCGTATCGGGGTCGCGGATTCTCGAAAATCCAGCTTTCAGCATGACAATCTTTCAGATGGCGTTGGAGAATATCTATATTGGCCGCATCCTTCGGCCTGTGTGGGTCCGCGAGAAACAACCCCAGGCTACGAAACCCGGCCCGCATGCTGGTCATCAACTGGAGCGGTCTTCCGTGGGCGGTGATGGTGATATTATGGTAGAGAAATTATGACTTAACACCTTGAAATTTATGCGGATTTTGCACAAGTCGGCAAGATTTATGAACAAAATTTGGTGATCCATCACCTTTTTGGTAGAAAACAGCTTCGTTGCATAAAAATAGTGCTAGTGTTACGAGAATTAGTTCTAAAAGTCTTTCATATTTCCTCCATTCTCTATTTTTATTTGATATCAGTGAATACTTTCCCATAGAATGCTTTTAAATTTTAACCGTCTGTACATAACAAAGTAAAAACGAAAAGGATACTCTGAACTAGCCATATAAAACTTATGTTGTGTACGTCTTGTTAGTTATGGGCCACAAAATTGTTTTAGGAGATATTGGTTATTAGTTCCCAGTTTCGGAAGTACCGAAAATATTAGTCAATAGCCTCCGTCAGCGAGGATGCAAAAAAGAGAAAATTTCTTCTAAATTTATCTCAAAACTGTTCCTATTTGAAAGTTATATCAGTTGCCGGCCAAACAACCCCAGTTTCCATTTCCCAAAGCACCAGTTCAAAAACTTCAAAACGAAGCTCATTTAATTTCTACAGTGATGACCGAATAGAATTTTAAATGAAAGGTCTTATGACTCTATATACTGAATTCGTCATCTAACACTCGATGTGGATAGACGAATAACCTACTACGACTAATTTCGATTTTGTTTTATTTTTTATTCGCAGTTTCTACCTACCCAAGCTATGGGTAAAACGCGCCATAGATCCGAGAAGGATCCAAAGGATGCTAAGCGTCTGAAGCCAAGTGATGTACAGGTAAACGACCGTTTGCTGAGTAAAAACCAATATGCTGATCTGCCAGTAGATGTCGAAGAGGAACTGCAGAAGAAGGAAAAAATACCGCCTTTCTACCTGAAGGGCTTCCCACCAACTCTACGCTCGGATTTCAACACACTGATCAGCAAAGGACTTCAGGCAACAATCCGTTTATGTACTGAAGGCTACAAAATAACTGTTCCGGCTTTGAACCACTACAAAGGAGTGGAATGTTATCTGAAGCAGACAAAAGCGGAATACTTCACACACGATATTGCCGCCAACAAACCTATGAAGGTTGTACTTCGAGGGCTACCCGACATGATGGAAGCCGAACTGTCGGAGGCTGGACTAAAGCCTATGATGGTGTTCAAAATGAAACGACATAATACGGACAAAAAGTTTAGAGATCAACTGTACCTGATTCATCTGGAGAAGGGCTCCATCACCATGAGTCAACTGAAAACGATTAAATCGTTATTTCACATAATCATCGAATGGCAAAAGTATAAACCGGTACATCGGGATGTCACACAGTGCACTGTTTGAACTACGGTCATGGAGCGAGGAATTGCCACATGAAAAGTCGGTGCGGGAAATGTGACGAACCACACAATACCAACGATTGCCTACTAGATGACATCGCTGTAAAATGTGTGAACTGTGATGGCGACCATTCATCTACTAGCAAATCGTGTCCCAAACGTGCTGAGTTCACAAAAATTCGACAACAGGCGTCCCGTAAACAATCAACGCGCAAGAATGTTCCACAGAAGGATGAAATTAATTTCCCACGGCTCCCACCAAAGAGGGATATTCCGAATTTGCCGCCACTTCCTCGCAGCAATCCAAAGACTTCAGCCGTTGGATCTCAAAAAGAATCTTCCTCAAGAATCCCTCCTGGATGGGGCAATAATCAACCACAAGCAAAGGATGACTCTGGTGATTTATTCTCTGCTGAACAACTGATCGTCATTTTTGAAACAATGACAACAAAACTACGAAACTGCAGAACGCGGTTAGAGCAAATCAACGCCTTAGGCAAATTCATCATCGAATATGCAATATAATGAGTTGGTTATAGTACACTGGAATGCTTGCTCACTCAGGAGCAAAACTGCTGAATTGTCCGACTTTCTTCAAGAGAAGAATGCCGATATTGCTATTTTAACTGAAACTCATCTTAAACCTGAAATTTCTATTTTTATTTCCAATTACAGGATTCACAGGCTCGACAGGGCAACTACCAGAGGAGGGGGAGTTGCCATTGCCATTAAACGATCCATTCAGCACAGGCTTCTGTCAGCCTTTAAATTGCAACTCATAGAAGCCATCGGAATTGAGATTACAACGACGATGGGACCCATCATCATCATTGCAGCGTACTGCCCCAAACAAACCAATCTTCGAGATGGTACGTGTGCATCATTGAAGCGAGATCTGGCTATGCTCACTCGACGACAGAACAAATTCATCATTGCTGGGGACCTGAACGCACGGCATGAGCTGTGGGGAAACAGAAGACAGAATCGAAACGGATTCGTACTTGCCGAAGATTACGAAGCTGGACAATACAACATCCTCGCTCCGGATCAACCAACGCGACTTTCCAGATCGGGAGTTCATTCCATTTTGGATATATTTATCAGCCACATCGCCATAGACAGCTCTCCGGTTGTCTTCTACGAGCTCTCTTCTGACCACTTTCCAGTAATATTGACGTTGGGATCTTCACCAGAAACAGTGCCTATTCAACCTCGGAGGAACTATTATCGCACCGATTGGGTCCAATTTCAACATATCGCCGACCAACTTATTAATATCGATTTGCCACTTGATTCCCCGATGGAAATCGATGCAGCCCTATCTTCCTTCCAGCATTCAATCACAGTCGCTCGTGATAGGACGGTTCCAGTACAACATATGCCGAGTTCCTCTCTTCAAATCGACAGTATCACCAAGAAACTCATCCGACTTCGGAATATCTACCGGAGGCAGTATCAACGAACTGGCATCCTAGATAGGAAGACTACTTATAACAACTTAACTAGGATAATCCAGGAAAGGATATCTGAGCTTCGCAACAGGAACTTCCAGCAAAAGCTTCGAGAAATTCTCCCACATTCAAAGCCCTTCTGGTCCTTAACGAAGGTGCTTAAGAAAAAACCGAAGCCTATTCCTCCTCTGATGTCACCCCAGGACGCAGCTGAAGGAATACCTTTAATCACACCAGTAGAGAAGGCAAATGCGCTAGGCCAGCAGTTTGTGTGTTCTCACAATTTAGGACTTAACATTGTTAGTCCACATGAAAGAGCAGTTGCTGATAGCGTAGCTGAGGTTGACCAATCAGACAGCTTGGTTCCGGAGGAAAGTAGAGTCACTGCGAATGAGCTGATGGCTATTGTGAAAAAATCCAAAAATATGAAGGCCCCCGGTTTCGACAACACATTCAACATTGAGCTGAAACATTTGAGTATTCGCTCATTTGTCTTCTTAGCTAAAATTTTTAACAGGTGCTGGGAGCTTGGTTACTTCCCTACAATGTGGAAGTTAGCTAAAGTTATCCCAGTTTTGAAACCGGGGAAAGATCCTTCCTTTTCCAAGAGCTATCGGCCCATCAGCTTACTCTCTGCCCTATCCAAGCTGTTTGAAAAGTCAATACAAAAGCGAATTCTTACTTTCGCAGATGAACAGGATATATTTCTGGAAGAACAGTTTGGGTTCCGGAAAGGAAGATCCACCATCCACCAACTCACAAGGGTTAACAACGTCATCCAGCAAAACAAATCAGTGTCCAAAACGACTGCCATGGCAATATTGGATATCGAAAAGGCATTCGATAATGTGTGGCACGATGGACTGGTGTTCAAACTGCATCGGTATAATTTTCCCATGTATCTTATTAAAATTATCAAAAATTATCTTGCAGATAGAGCATTCCAGGTTTCTTTGAATAATGCAGTTTCAGAAAGATTTACTATTCCTGCTGGTGTACCCCAAGGAAGTATCCTAGGTCCCATCCTATACAACATTTTTACATCAGACATCCCACCTCTTCCGGGTGGTGGTGTTCTGTCACAATTTGCTGATGATACTGCCATTCTTAACAAAGGTCGTGTCATTAATGCTCTGAAGAATAAACTACAGACAGGTCTGGACGCTCTAACTGAATATTTTACAAGCTGGAAAATTGTGATCAATGCAGCAAAAACTCAGGTCATCTTGTTTCCACATTCAAGATCTCCAAAACTTGTTCCATCAGACGAATGCCGAATACGATTCGGTGATGAGATCATTCAATGGTCCGATGAAGTTATCTATCTAGGACTCACCTTTGACAGACATCCGATATTCAGGTCACATGTTGACAAAATCGTTCAAAAATGCAGCATACTCATTAGGTCTCTGTATTCGCTGATTTGTAGAACATCTAAACTGTGCCTGAAGTATCAGATGGCTGTCTATAAACAAATAATCTACCCCGAAATTGAATACGCAGTCCCTGTTTGGCGGGGCTGTGCACGAACACACAAACTTAGGCTTCAGCGCATTCAAAGTAAGATCTTAAAGATGATTCTAAATCTACACCCTTGGACAAGGACTAGTGAAGTACATGAGATGGCCTCCCTGGATATACTAGAACAAAAATTCGAACCATACTGCACGAAATTTGAAGAGAGGTGCTCAATCTCTGAAATACAAATAATTCAAAATTTGTACGTATTAGGTTAGGGATAGTTATAAGTAGGTAGATATTTTATTAATAATTAAAATAAATATTATGATTAAACATTAGTATGTAAAACAAGAGTAACTAAAACACCTAATATTAATAACGAATCGTATGAACAACAAAGATGAAAGGCCAAAGGGTCAAAACACTTGTACTGTAAAATGTTGATGTAATACACAAAAATAAGATTAATAAACAGATATTTATGCAAAAAAAATGCTCTATATACTGCAGTCGAATTTCATAGGGATCCTGTTTCCAGTTCCGGAACTACAAGATGAAGTGTGTTCAAAGTTTCAAACCATCATTTAGAGCTATGGTACAGAAATCGGGAGAAATTCTTCTCAATATTGTTAAATCAAATTGTTTCAATTTGAAGGATATGATAATTTATGCCTGAACAAACATTTTTGTTTTTATTCAAGACTCAATGGGAAGTTTTTTTTAAATAAAGCTTTAGTAATATTGATGAGACTATGAGAGTATAAGTAACACGAGAAAGGCACTATCGCACCACTAAAAGATTAACACAGGTTTTTCTAATGCAGTTACAATAAATTTGTGATGTTTTTCTAATACCGAAAGTTTCGGCAAATTATTATCCGAGCGTTATCGAAAATTTTGGAAAATGCAGAGTGTCTGTCAGCTTGGAAATGCCAAGAATTCCAATAGTTTTAAAGTTTACTGAGCACTTGGCTATTCAACAAAAAGTTATGTTGTTATGTTTCGGAAAAAAAAAATCCAAGTGAGTAGATAAAGTAAACTTAACTTTATGACTCACCAAATGTCCTTTATATGACATTATCTCAAGTACAATAATACTTGAATTATATGCATATGCTCCAAACCTTGAATGAGAAGATAGACTGAAGTGGTAAATCAATTTGTAATTCAATAAATCATCCTTTTTATAGCTTTCTTGAGTTCTCAAAGCGAAAGGCTTTCTCCTGCGGAAAGTGGCTTTAGTTGTTGCTCTTTCCCAATCAGAACAATCTTGAATGTAATCGTTTCAAAAAACAATCCGCGTCAAGTGGTTAAACATCTCTTGTTGTTTAACTATGCTAACGCGGAGTGTGGCTGCGCAACGGTGCTCGGTGTCCTGCTGGCGCTTGCTTTTGATCCTGACCTTTACCGTCTTTGCCGATGCCGATTCAAGTAGAACATAATACTATCGATGTGGGCGCAGCAGGCAAGTCACAGATTGTAAATATAATTTGCCAAAACCAACTAAGCAGGCACCTTACCTACCAGCATAAATGTTTGAAGTGATCACGTTTCTCTGACAGCAGCACACATATGGCTGGAGAAAACATCTGGCCTACTGAAACTGGAACCTGTGCAGTGTTGGAAAATAGATATACGAAGTACTTGAGCTATGACAGACTTGCTAAACGAATCGCTCCTGGCAACACTGGCTATCCGTGTCTATTATACGCTAGAGAAAGTCAAAGCACAGATTATAGACGTACAAGTTCTGTACTGAAAAACTTGGATGACCTTATATGCACTTGCGTTCAAACTTATATACTGTTGTAATTGGAACAATCGTTTGCAATAATAATTTCAATCAACTTATGTCTTAAATGCTGTACAAAGTTTTCTAAGGGATTCTTTTAGCATAAATGTCTGTTTTCTGTGTTTCAAGCTAGTGACGATGTATTCAGTACAGAGAAATATTTCATACACCCAGAAGCTGCTGCCGGTCCACACAGTTTACCTTTTCATCAACCGATGCCGTCGCGCAGAACTCATCAAAGCAGAATCGTCCGTAAGCCATCCGTCTATTGATTGAGCAAAAAAGCACATCCCGAATGTTTATCGTTCAACTTTATGCAAACATTCGGCCTAACTTTGGCAAAGAGAACGGACCGTAAAAACGTAGGGCACACCGAATATAGAATTACCAAAATTTTATGTTTGTTCTAGAGGCGCATCTTCAGGAGCACACTTCGGAGAGAAAAGTAGATATTTTTTGTTTCTATTTTTTGCCGAATCTCGTTATCCCTCGAAGATCGTCTGTTTGCTTTCCATTTGTTCTCGATTCGGTTCAGCTCTAACAGAAGAGATCGATTCTACCTGTATTTGCATTTTTTGGCACACGGATTCTCCAACAGAAGGACCTTAGTTTCACTTTCCACCATACGACGATAACCGACATTAACAGAGAATTCTCCGAACGGGGAAAAGCGTGCTGCACCATTCATTCAAGCCAGACACTCCGCTGCAGCCGTCCGAGTCGGCGAGTCCGAGATGAATCAATCCAGCGCGCTTCCAAGACGCAGACGCGAGGCCTGCTGCGATTTACCGATGTCTGCTGATGAGTGATGAAAAAAAACGGGGCAGATGTTGTCGGTTGTTACGGCGGCGACGCGGACGGCGGCTGGTTCGACTTGTGGTCTTGCGGTTTATCATGGTGACCAACAGAAGTGTGATGCACATGGCGTCTCCGCCACGCTTTGGCTGCGGACCTTTTGAGGATAATTTTGTGATGTGATGAGAATTTAGCGCGTGACGCATGTCAACGGAGTGAAAAGTGGTGCCGGCCATACAGCAGTGATTAATGATTATCGGTTGTAGCGAGAAATAGTTGACTGGGTTGGGCTGGTAGTTTGGCATTTCTTGACAGATTTCACGACATTGATGTTACTGTTAGATTCTTTGAAGGAATGTTGCAATTATACTTTGAAACAAAAGGGATTTTTGACATAAATCGTATCATTTCAGTTCAGAATTATGCAAACTTGAACAAATTCCATTGAGCTTAAGAGTAATTTAAAATCAGGGTAAGTGCATAATGTCTAATAGACTTGAATATTAATGTCTTTTGAACAATATCTTTAAGACTTGGTACACAAGATAAAGCGTCCTTAGGCCACTAAGAGCTCATCAACAGAATTCAATAGTCAGACATGTTATCCATCGTATCTACGAAGGATTTGCCAGTTGTTTCGAACCAAAAACACACACCCACACTTCAAAACAACGATTGTTCAATTGGATCAAAGCTAGCTATTCGTTTTTAATAATATAATTTTTAAGGCACACTACTTAAGCTCTAAGATGCTAGGGACAAAAGCTATTTTATTGTTTAGTGGTTGAAATTTACATGTTTTGGACACGATTAGGTGTTGTACTGAACAGAACAAAATAACGATTTCACAGTTGACCCTAATCCACATATGATGCCATTTATAGAAACCTGGTTTGTCAAATGGCGGGAGATTCCAATCGTAATAACTTTACATCGCATTTCAATGAAATTTGATTCATGTAAATTAATAGTACAATGAAATAGACACCAGTTGAATCGATAATCTGATTTGATACCATGATTGACGTAAAATTTCATTGAAATGCATTGATTTATCAATAAACTAGACTGTATGTTGAAAACACGCTTAATTTTGCTTCCACAGTACATTGAATAATAAATAATTGTAAAATATCTTTCCATTCAATTGCCTGCGCCAAATATGTAAACTGTGCACCAAGGGACATTTTTTCAAAAGCGTTTGTATCTAATGTCGACAGAATGTTTCATGTTCTTTTTACCTTTTTTACCTTTTTTTATATATATAAAAAATAGGTATAGAATTCGCTCAAACTTTCGAAAATTTTTCCGAGGCCCGGAGGGCCGAATGACATATACCAATCGATTCAGCTCGACAAACTGAGCAAATGTCTGTGTGTGTGTGTGTTGTCAACTAAGAGGTCGAGATCTCAGAGATGGCTGGGCCGATTTTGATCAAACTAGTTGCAAATGGAAGGTCTCCCCGTCACCCAAAACGCTATAGAATGGTTTTGAGATCGGATGTTTACTTTTTGAGTTATACGAAGTTTTATGTCAAAATTTTCAGTTTTTTGACAGTATCTGTCACAATTGACCTTGAAAACAAAATATTTTTTATACTTAGATTCCGCACGGTAATACCTATCCAACAAGCCATAGATTGTTAAAATCCGTCCATTTTTAACGGAGATATCGAAATTTTTCTGTAAGCGACTTTTCCCCCTATTCCAGCAGTAGGAGTTTTGAGCGCTGTATGACAAAGAAATGCTTGGGAGCAACGGAAAACACGATATTTATACTGTTACATACAATTGTTTCTAAGTACCAAAAGGATTGTGTACAGCATCCTTTTTCATGACATTTAGCCTCGGACCGATTTTGGCACGGCTCGTTTTTGGCAACATAATCGTTCGAATATGACATATATAAACCAGATGATGGCAGAATTTTTTTTAATTATTTTGTTTTAAACTACTTACAGCAATAAATGCTGGAAGAAGATAACATCCATATACCATTCGAATCAGTTCGTCGAGATCAGCAAATGCGTGTGTGACAAATAATTTCACTCAATTTTCTCGGAAAATTTCTTTTCTACAAATTCAGATTCATACGAAAAGTCGTATGCTCCCAAACAAAGTTCCTGAATTATGTTTGGTTCCGACCTCTGGTTCCGGAACTACAGGATGATATATGAAACGAAATCAAAATTGTGTAACTCATTCTACTCGCAGATGGCTGAACCGATCTAAGATTCAAATGAATTCTAAGAATCATCTAAGATTCAAATGAAAAGTTTCAAGATTTTATAAAACATTTTGCTCTTCAGCCAGATCCAACATCCGGTTTCGGGGATACAGGGTGATTGGTATAAAAATGTCTATTCCACATAAATTAATCAGGTTTATCGGGTTAGCAGATTTGGATAGCCGATAAAAAAAATTAACTTTTTGTCGATTCAGAAGGCACCTAAAAATTTAATTCGTGCTATGATTTCTCAAAGATGTCTTCACTGATTTTCAAATATTTTGAAACAAATGTAAACTATACAGCTATTCAGGAGAATTTATCTGACTTCGGCCATACCGATTTTAGAATTCCGGTTCCAGTATAAAATCGTTTCTCAAACCTCAATCGTTTTCTCAAAAAAAGCCTAATCAAATATCAGAAACAAATATTCAAATTAAAATAAACTTATATACAAAATTAATTAATTTTATCCAATTATGACTTCCGGTTCTCGAATTACATGATGATGAATTTTTAAAATTCAAACCGATATAGAAGATGGGATTGAGCTTCAAAGTTGGACTCAAAACTGTTGTAATTTATTCGTCATATGGCCATACGAATCGGTTTGGGTTATGCTGGTTCCTGAATACCGGCTCTGGAAGTACCTTAAATTACCGTAAACTCTAAAGTGGAACTTACATATCATGGCATCTTTAATCGATTATCACACTTTTAGATTTAAATTCGATCCGATTTGCAGTTTCGACATTACAGAGTAATGAGTGATTAAAATCTCAAATTGTCGCTTAAAACGACGGTCATTAAAATAATGTCATGAAAACTTAAACACCGAAGAATATTCATGCAAAAACACATGCAGATTGGTAAAAAAAGGTATCATCTCACTGCTAGGTGGATTAAACACGTTTTTATATATATAAAAAATAGGTATAGAATTCGCTCAAACTTTCGAAAAATTTTCCGAGGCCCGGAGGGCCGAATGACATATACCAATCGATTCAGCTCGACGAACTGAGCAAATGTCTGTGTGTGTGTATGTGTGTGTGTCTGTATGTGTGTTGTCAACTAAGAGGTCGAGATCTCAGAGATGGCTGGACCGATTTTGATCAAACTAGTCGCAAATGAAAGGTCTCCTCGTCACCCAAAACGCTATTGAATGGTTTTGAGATCGGATGTTTACTTTTTGAGTTATACGAAGTTTTATGTCAAAATTTTCAGTTTTTTGACAGTATCTGTCACAATTGACCTTGAAAACAGAATATGTTTTCAGACTTAGATTCCGCACGATAATACCTATCCAACAAGCCATAGATTGTTAAAATCCGTCCATTTATAACGGAGATATAGAAATTTTTGTGTAAACGACTTTTCCCCCTATTCCAGCAGTAGAAAGTTTGAGCGCTGTCTGGCAAAGAAATGCTTGGGAACAACATAAAACACGATTTTTTATACTGTTACATACATTTGGTTTTAAGTACCCAAAAGACTGTGTACAACATGATATTTTGCCTCGGACCGATTTTAGCACGGTTCGTTTTTGGCAACATAATCGTTCGAATATGACATATGTAAACCAGACGAATTTTCGAGTTGAAAGCAATTCCATAATTATATTGATTTAAACGACTTACAGAAATAAATGCTGGAAGAAAATAACTGCCTTATACCATTCGAATCAGTTCGTCGAGATCAGCAAATCCATGTGTGACCAATAATTTCACTCAATTTTTTTCGGAGATGACTCATCCGTGTTCTACATACTCAGATTCATATGAAAAATCGTATACTCCCAAACAAGACTCCTGAATTATGTTTGATTCCGACCTCTGGTTCCGGAACTACAGGATGATATGTGAAACGAAATTAAAACTGCGTAACTAATTTTACTCGTAGATGGCTGAACCGAACTAAGATTCAAATTAAATCTAAGAATCATCTAAGATTCAAATGAAAAGTTTTAAGATTCTATAAAACATCTTGCTTTTCAGTTAGATCCAACTTCCGGTTTAGAGAGATACATGGTGATTAGTATAAAAATGTCTATTTCAAATAAATTAATCAGATTTATCGGGTTAGCAGATTTGTATAGTCGATAACCAAAAGAACTTATTTCATTTTTGGTTGTACTCAGTTTTCGATTCGGAAGGTATTCAAAAATTTAATTTGCGCTACGATTTCTCAAAGATGTCTGCACTGATTTTTAAACATTTTAAATCAAATGTAAACTACATAGCTATTCAGATAAATTTGTCTGACTTCGGCTACACCGAATTTTGAATTCCGGTTCCAGTATCGAGTCGTTTCTCAAAGCTCAATCGTTTTCTAAAAAAAAGCCTAATCGAATTTCAGAAACAAAAGTTCAAATTAAAATAAATCCAATTTCATCCAATTCTGACTTCCGATTCTGGAATTGTAGGATGATGAATTTTTAAAATTCAAGGCGATATAGAAGATAACAATCCCGAAAAGATTCAAAGTTGGATTCAAAAATATTGCAATTTAATCGTCATATGGCCATACGATTGGGTTTGGGTTATGCTGGTTCCTGAATACCGGCTCTGGTAGTACCTTAAATTACCCTAAACTCTAAAGTGGAAATTATTTCGACATATCATGGAATGTTTAATCGATTGTTACACTTTTAGATTCAAATTCGATCCGATTTGCTGTTTCGACATTACAGAGTAATGAGTGATTAAAATCTCAAATTGCCACTTGAATCGACGGACATTAGAATAATGTCATGAAAACTGAAACACCGAAGAATATTCATGCAAAAAACACATGCGGATTGATAAAAAAGGTATCATCTCACTGCTAGGTGGATTAAGCACGTTTTTCTGTAAGTAGTCACAGTGGCAGCAGTCCCTTGCTTCGGTTCTACACTGGACCCTTGATAAAAATTGCTTCTATGAGGTTCTATTTTAAATCAACACACAGACGTTCCTAGGCTATGGTGCTCACTTGATCACTGTTTTGTTTGTGCTGATTCAAATAGATTATATAAAATTGTCCTTATAATGTGTTGTTGTGTTTTATAATTTAGTTGTTGTTTTTGTAATGACAATAGTCGTAGATCTGGTTTTGTGATAATGTAAATTGTGATTCTTGTAATGGTCTGTATGGAATGTAGTGGTAATAATTGTAATAGTAATGTAATAGTGTAATAATGATAATAGTAATAACAATAATAATAATCTATTAAATGGGTTAACCTGTTGGGTACTGACGTATTGCGTATTTATACGTTTTTTTCAATTTCTGGTATTCTTCATCATTCTTCTTCTTTTCTTCTTTCCTCTTCTTCCTTCTTTTACAAGTTTAAGAGCTTCACCTAATTCGATTTTACACGGATAAAAATCATTGGTATTGCCGGTACCATGACTTTTCAAGCATGAAATCATGAACCTGTTTTCTTATGAAATTTCATGAGCAAAATGATTGAAATCATGAAAATTTTCATGGAAGATGTATTTTTGTTCATGTTATCAATCATTTTGCTCATGAAATCATGACTTATTATTCATGATAGACATTATTCATGATTTTTAATCATGGTACCGGCAATGGGTTTTTATCCGTGTATGTGCAAATATACGCAAAAGATGTGCCCTCAAGTTTTCCTGAAATTGCTAAACCACAAAACTCCAAAAGAGAACACATCTCAATATCTCGTAGGCTGCACTTTTCGCAAATCTATAATCAATATTAATTTTGATGAAATTTTTTTACTCAATAGTAACTCACCAATTTATTTGAGTCGTCACTTCAACTAATTTATTTTAAGACAGAAGGATTAATTAAATCATACAGAAATGTATTACACATCACACTTATTACGAAACAATATTATCTGTAAAGTCGTTAATCGAAAAACGGGAACCAGGATAGCCGAATCGGTTCGTTTAGCAGCCTACCGATAATGACTGTGTAGTGTACTGGTGTAGTTTTGAGGCCAATTTAGAAAAAAAATTACGGGTTTGTTTCGTCGTGACGATATAAAATTTTTTAACACACATTACCCTATAATAATTAATATCGGTTCAGCATTCTTCGAGAAAACCTAGTGAGATTACTTGACACAGACATTACTCAGCTCGACGAACTGAGTCGAATGGTATATGACACTTGGCTCTCCGGGCTAATATTTATCAGTCGATTTTTTCAGTGGTTCCTAATCCTCTCTGTATGAGAAAGGCAAAAATTATGCATATCCACAATAATCAAGCTATAAATATTCGGCACATTGCTTATAAACTTTTCTATACGTTTTGTTTCGTCAAAATTTAAAATTTTCTGCAACCGTTAGATGAATATTTGTGAGCAAATCTTCGTATTTACAGTAATGTGTTAAAAAAGCCTTGGTATTACATTCCTGTAGTGGAATTTGACCTTCTGTTTCAACAGACTTCGCAGCCGATTCTGAGTGTACAGAACCATTGCATGGCTGGTGCTACGATTCTACTGACACTACGAATCCTTCCAGGTCGGGGTTCGAACATACGACAACTGGTTTGTAAGACCAGCGCCCTATGCATTGAACCACCAACCCGGGACATGTAATGTGTTAAATAAATAGTTATTTGTTATGTGTTGAATAAATTGTTATTTGTTATATGAATTTTCACTCCAGTGCAGCGTTATTTAATCAATTTTTGTTTTTTTTATTGGAACATTTTAAACATTTCAGCCACAATCGTTTTGGAGTCATTAATTTGTGCAAAGGGAAGATTACTGTTATTGAGACCAAGAAGTCATCCAAAATTTATATGGAAGGTTTTGGAGGTCGGCCTTTAGAATATTTGGAACGTAAATTTTCGAACTTCTTGTGGAGAAGAAGCCGTTTCCGTTCGGACTCACACTCCTCAGCAAATTTTATGTTACTTAAGAAAGTTAAAAAAACCAAGGGTGTATTGTTTGGCTAATTTTAAATGAAGATTATAGCATTCTAAAGTTTTTACGTTAAAAAAGCTATACAGTTATTTAATTTTTTTTAAATTCTTTTAGAAACATAATTTTCCGAAATCGAAATCTACTACATTCTTTTAATAAAGCAATATACTCAGATATTCCTGCAATTTCCTTCTTCTTCCTTATAAACTTGTTAGGATCATTTTGCTTGGTAACCATTTTAAAATTTTAGGGTTTGAGCGGTTATTGCAATGAAACTAAAAAGATTAAAAAAAATTCCTTCAAATTTCACTATAAAGAATTTTGACTATTTCGTTATAATACTAACGTAATAGTGACAGACAGATACTGGAATTTAAAGGAACTTAAAATATTTTCAAAAACGGTTCATTTTACTTAAAATTAATTTTATCATAATACCGTTACCTGATTTTCTTTCCGAAGACATGGTATTAGAAGAAGACAGAGCGAAATAATAAAATAGTTAAAAAAGTAAAAGTAGCAACAAAAAATTCAAACAGTCTTAACGGAAGCGTGACCGATTCAAGAAGAAGCATTCTGATTGGTTAGTATAATGTACGATTCAGACGGTTCGTCTCCTTCCGTCATCGTCACCGGAACGTCAGCGTCTGTCAAAACTAGGTAAATACTTTCTTTACTGGAACGTTCACATGTTCTGACGGTCAAAACGTTCCGTGACTTTGACGTTATGTGTGAATATTTCCAAAAGATTGCATGTAACTTATTTTGACGGTGGCGGTGACGGAAGGAGACGGAACGACTGAATCGTACATAATATGCATTACCGTCATCTGAAACATTCGAACAGTACGTAAAACCTCAAATATTAAGTTGAGCTTTGCGTGCTAAAATAAATTTACAAATATTGAAAAGATTATACAAAAATTCAAATCACATTTAATATAGTGATTTTTATGCAAATCTAACTGTAGATTTCGACAAAAACATAAAATTGCTCTAGGTTTGTGTATTTATTTAGTTAATATCGATTTTTTTTCGTTGGCCAGACTTTTGTTCGGATGTCACTTCTGGTTCTGGAACAGCAGGATGAAGTGCGTTTAAAATTTTCACTGTCATGTAGAGTGTAAATGCAACAGAAAACGAAGAACCGTAATTACTTTTCAGTTCTTTATCCCAGTAATCCGACTTCCCGATCAGATGGTAATAACAGAATTATAACAACTGGAGTAATTTATTTCAGAAATATTCTGTAACAAATTTTGAAATATTACTGGCTGGTAAGTTGTTTAAATAACAAAAATCATAACAAAAAAGACTCTAGCGGGAACAAAATCGTAACAGATTTTGAAACGTTTGTATCACAATTATTATTGAATTTGATATAACTACAGAAGCCCGAAAGCTGAAATTTATAACAATAGTTGTAATAAATTAGATAGCAAATTTAACACAGAATCACACTAGTCAACTTTAAGCATCGTTTCAATCCAAAATTGTTGCATGTTTTTTTATTAAATGAATAATTTATTTAGTAATCTGGTTTCTTACTTTAGTTTTTTGAAATTTTGATCATTATATTTCGATATAAAGCAACAGAAGAACTCAGCATATAAGCATTTATAATTAATGAACGTTATCATAAGTCTTGCAAACGAAAATAAAACATCATAACTGATTTTGTTATTATATTGTTTTCATAAGTTTTAACCTTCAACTGTTTTCATTTGTTAAATATCTCAAAATAGCACAAATTGTTAGACATATCAACTGTTGATATACTTGTGTTATGATTTTGTTATGTGCATCTGATCGGGTTGTTTATCTCCCGTGAAAAACCCGTCTACAATTGATCTGGTTCTAACAGATCAAAGTCACATTTGTTGTGAACCGATTACACATGCTGATTTTGACTCAGATCATCTTCCTGTAACATTCAGACTTTCCAACGAAGCTATTATTAATCCAATTAGTTCTATATCCAACTATTATAGAGCCAATTGGTTTGAATAAAGAACTCACATTGAAAATCATGTGGATCATGAAACTATTTTAGAAAATTCTGCGGACATCAACACAGCAATAGATAATTTAAATCATTACATTATCAAAGCTAGAAATCTTTCAGTTCCCAAGCCTGAAACTAAATTAAATTCTACTATCATCGATGACAATTTTCAACTGCTCATTCGGTTGAAGAATGTTCGTCGACGACAATATCAACGTTCTCGTGATCCTACTATGAAAAACATAGTTGTGTATTTACAAAAAGAAATAAAACATAGATTTATTTTTTTGCGAAATGAAAATTTCTCTATAGAAGTTGAACAAATTAAACCATATTCTAAACCTTTCTGGAAACTTTCTAAGGTTCTAAAGAAACCTCAGAAACCAATTCCTGCTCACAAGGAAGAAAATCAAATACTTCTTACAAATGGCGAAAAATACAGATAAAAATATTTTGTGAATTTACATCTATTTTCATGCACATATTTGGAGCAGGTAATTAAACATAAAGTTACTTTACAATTCTGAAGGTTTCAATATAATTTAATCGCAAACCAAGCGTTAATTGAAATATACGGTTATATTCATTGAAAATTCAATGCAATCCGATTTAGTTTTGCATCGATGAGAGTTTTCAACCAAAATTTAGATTCAATCCATGTTCATTCCATGTTACTATTGCTTTACATGTCGTGTAATTTTCATTATTTCTTTCTGTGAAGCTCAAAAACTTTCTAAACAGTTCGAGAGTGTCCACAATATTAATTTGAACGTTGTGAGTCCTATTTAAAATGAAGTCTCACTGAAATATGATCATACTTCAACTCAAGCGTATTACAAGATGACATTATTGAGACGAATTTTGATGAAATTAAATAAATTATTAGGAAACTTAAAAACATGATGGCTCCTGGTAATGATAGAATCTTTAATATTCCTCTTACAAATCTTCCCGATGTTGCCTTGAGACTCTTGGTTCAAATTTTCAACAAGAGTTTTTCCTTAGCTTACTTCCCAAAAAGATGGAAAAACGCTAAAGTAATTCTCATCCTCAAACCCGATAAAAACCCAGCAGAAACATCAAGTTATCGTCCAATTAGCTTACTTTCTCCTATCAGTAAACTTTTTGAAAATATTATCTTGTTGAGAATAATGTCTCATATAAATGAATTCAATTTTTTTACTCATCAACTTGTCAGAGTAACGAACATGATAAAAGCAAATAAATCTTCTGGGTTATCCACTGGAGTTGCTCTTCGAGACATAGAAAAAGCATTCAAAGGTTTAATAGCAAAAATGTCTGATTTCCAGTTTCCTATTTATTCGCTCAAAATGATTCAAAATTATTTAACTGATCGTACTCTTCAGGTTTGCTATCAGAATTGTAAATCTGAATTGCTACCCGCATGAGCAGCTGTTCCGCAGGGTTCGAGCATAGCTCCAATCTTGTATAATATTTTCACTTTTGATCATCCAAATCTACCCGTTGTTTGTCAAAAATCGCTATTCTGTGACGACACAAGTCTGTTAGCCACAGATAGAAATCTAAGAGTGATCTTCAGTCGCCTACAAAGAAGTTTAAATATTTTCAGTGATTATCTGTCAAAATGGAAAATTAAAATCAAATACAGCAAAAACGCAATTAATTATCTTTCCTCATAAGCCAAGAGCTTCTATTCTTAAACCAAACAATAATCACATTCTGAAATTGAATGGCTAGGAATAGACATGGTCTGATCAAGCAAAATACTTAGGTTTAACTCACTTTCAAGGATCACTTTGAATCAATCCAGGCAAAGTGTAATAAATATATTAAATATTTATATCCTCTTATAAACAGAAATTCTACGCTCTGTCTAAAACACAAATTATTAATTTATAAACAAATTTTCAGACCAGCCATGCTTTATGCAGTCCCAATTTGGTCAAGTTGTTGTTTTACCAGGAAGAAAACGCTTCAAAGGATTCAGAATAAAATTCTGAAAATGATTTTAAAGCTGGTTTAGTACAAATGAGTTACACAGACTAACAAATATAGAACCATTAGATGTAATGTCACATAATATTTGAAACAAATTCCGACAAAATTCGATGCAATCTTCAATTGAATCGATTCGCTCTCTGTATTAGTAAGTACGTTAGTATATAAGTTCCCTTTCCCCATTACACAATAGAAGTAGGTTTAAATTTTCCCTACACAAAAATCACGTAATTGCGGAAGCAAATGATGTCTTCATGGTAATAACAAAATCATGTATATAATAGGGCTTGTGGCACTTGTGGCTGAACACCCAATTTAAATCCTTATACTTTAATTTTATCTCATATTTCAATAAATAGTTATTTAAAAAATAAAAAAAACGAAGAAGTCGTTTAAATATGCTGTGTTTTCTTACACAAACTTTTTTGCTTTTATTCAAGATTCAAATAAAAGTTTTTTGAAGAATCCTTTTGTAATATTTATGAAAACATGAGTTGTATCAGAAAGGCATCCTAACACCACTAGGTAGATTAAAACAGTTTTTATCAGATTGTAAATTGTAACACAAAACTTCAGAAGCGCGCACAACTTAAGGAAACTCGCAAAAAAATGAACATCTACGGAAATTTACATAGAAAAATCCGCTCAAAACATAACTTCATTGTACATATATTCAATGAAAACTGACACTCATGCTACTAACGTTCAACTGATCGTATCAATCGAATAAAAGCGTTCAACAAAGAGGGTTCTATAAAGAATATTGCCAAGGTAAATGTTTCCTCTGTCAGAGTTTTGCTCTTGGGGATTTATCCGATTTTTTCAACATACCATTTTCAAGATTTGTCAAAGTAAGAAGCCCTTATTCATTTCTTGCATTTTGCCATTAATTTGCCCTTCATCACTCGTCCTTGTCCTTGCCGATCGCAAGAACAATAAAATAATTTCATTTTATAACCTATTTGACATTGAATTTGAAATTTTCAGTAGCAGCAAAACCATTACTTTTAACTGTCAAATGATTACCATAAATCTCCTTGAAACTAATCCTATTTGTATTATTCTAGAAATAAATAGATATGATTATCCTCCCCATTCAAGACATTAAATACGCGATTGAAACTTGACTCCATCCATCGGGTTACTTCAGGTAGAATTTGCTGTAGAAAACACTATGTCGAATAACTGCGGGATGCCGCTAGACCAGGACTAACTTTTGAAATCGCTTTTGTAAACACAACAGGTCAGCCGGTTGTAGACGGTCGGTCTCTGGTGACGAAAAACCCGACTGCGGCAATTTATAACAGGAAGGGAAATTACCGTGAATCGCATTGTAACTTTTGTCAGGACCGTTGTCCACACGGTTTGAATAGCAGTTACCATTTTTCGCATTGAATAAAGAAACCGAACGGCCGGTGAAACAATAGGCGAACAAAACAAATCACAATATACCATCGGAGGCACATGCTAAATTTTTTATTATTCTCTTACAATGGAGTGAATCGAATGGAGGCAGAATTATTTGACCGAGAAAAAAAGGACTAGAAACGCAATTCTTTTCTCGTTTTGTCCTTACGCACTCAGCTGTTCACATGTTTTCTGCGAGGATTCGTTGAAGAGAGGGAGAAGGAGTGTCGGATTTGCCTTCCTTAATGATCAACCGATTATGAACGAATAACCATAGAAAATTGTGACTCCCCGAGGAGTACCGAATCCTAGCGCTAGCAACCCCGGGGTACCCGAATGCAAAATTTATGGAAGTCATTTCAAATTATAGAATGTCACTGTTCCTGTGGAGAACCTCAGAATTTCTGGAAGGTAGCCCGAACAAGCCCGAAAGGTGAACGGTGTCTAATGAGCTATTGTCCCAGCATAGTCTAAAATGAGCGCGAACTGGCTAATTTGGTTTGTCCTGCTGACGCAAGGTTAGAACAAATCTGGTCGGATCTTTTAAAATCCAGACACTGACCGGTACATCTCCAAATACGTACCGAAAGAAAACTTAAAACGACTCCGGGCCGTCTGAGCCGAGCCGCTTCGGAAAGCACCGTGATCCCGTGGAGACCGACTTTAACCCGCTGGGCGTAGGACACCCCCCACTGCAGGAGCTACGAGATTTTGTTTCTGCCAGATGGATAGTCCCGGTTCGGTCTTTTGAACACAATTCAAGCGAGGCCACTGTTTGCTGAAAATATGCGTTACGGTCGATTGTCGAATGTCAGGTTAAATCTATGCTAAATGGTTTCACGCATGTTAAATCTCGGTTACAACAGTTAAAGCACATTCCTACTGACATCACACTTTCTATATTTGTATTTTCAACTTTAACAGATGCGTTGAAGTTATATATTTGAAGGTTCCTAAGTACAGCCGGAATTCGTTCGTTCGAGCTTCGTTGGTTTGAACATGATCCAATTAAAAAACTGATTTCAACTTACCCTCATTGCCTTTCTATGTAGATACGGCATATTTTTGGAACATTCGTACCTTTTTTTATAGAAACCATACGGAATTGATGCTAAATCTGACATTTGATCGGGATCCGGAGACTCCTAATGTTACATACCGTTTGACTCAGCTCGACGCAATTGAAAGATTCCTTCTGATCATGTTTATATAAACCTACCTAGTCTCGCTTTTCTGCTTTAAGTTTATAACAGATTCAATATATAATTTCTATCCATCTGTAAATTTCATATCTTTCGCTCACTTAATGTTTGGTGAAAAAAAAAACAATTTAATCGATATAGTGCGAATGTGCGATGGATTTCAATAAGCTACTATCGGATCCTTTATCTAGTTCGAAAATCAAATTGCTGTCACTCAATTTCCGGAGATACAATGGCATGACTGACGTAACCCAAAAACGCACTATTTTTCATTTCGCATTTTTTCCGGTATGGATGCACCGATTTCAACAATTTTAGACTTGTTTGAGACTAATATTGTGTTGTGGATCAAGCTCAAAGATCAAATATCTATCACCTCCGGTTCCGAAGAGATATTTTGGCCCTCCGAACATATGTTTGGTTGTAATCAAAATAAGGTACACATTCATATCTAATATGATAAAGAATGAAATGTACTTTATTTTGATTACGTCCAGAAATATGTACGTTGGATCTATATATATATATATATATATATGGAGTGTATCGAAAAGTAGTTAGCAACATTGATTATTGAATAAAAAAGCGAAAAAAACATATTTTGACATCAGTTTTCGATATATTGTAGAAAAATTAAATTTTTATGCTTTTCACTGATTATGTTGAAGAAAATCCTAGTTTATGTGAAACACTCGTACTTTGGACTTGACATTCTTCATTAAATTCTGCACAGTTACTTTTGTGACTTTCCTGGTGGCAGCTGTCCAGTTTTATTTTTTTAACTCCTGCATGTTTTGGAACACTGCACTTCCGAAAGTGCCGCTTGACAATTGCCCAATACCTTCAATTGGCCGAAGATCCGGGCAGTTCGGTGGGTTGATGTCCTTTTCCACGAATTGTACATTATTTTTTGACAACCACTGTAAAACGGAGTTGGCGTAGTGGGCTGAAGCCAAATCCCGCCAGAAGAGAGGGGGAGCCTTATGCTTTCTGTACAGTGGCAGCATTCTCTTCTTCAAACATTCTTCCTCGTACACCTTGGCGTTAATTGTGCCCTTCGTGAAAAAAATCGACGACCGCAAACCACAGGTACAAATTGTTTGCCAGACCAACACCTTCTGCCCAAACTTTTCCATCGCCTCCGTGGTGTCAGCGTCGTCCAGGTCCTGGTACACCGATTTCGTCTAATATTGCGGTTCGGGCAGCGCTCGATAGTCTTCCTTGGCGTAGGTTTTGACGTCGATCAGGATGCATCCGTCTTTATTCTGTAGAATCCGGTTATACAGTTTTCGCGCTCTTGTTTTGGCCTGAACTTGCTGTACCAGGGACTTTTTCGGCACCTTCTGTTTCTTGTACGTTTTCAGGGAGTTCCGAACTTTGATCCGTTGAATCATTCCGGTGTTGAACTGCTTGGCCAAATCCCGCGTCGACGCCGATGGGTTTTTCCTGATGTACTCAACCGGGCTGGCTGGGACCCGTTTTCCTACCGGATCGGGCAAATCCTTCATGGAAAGTGTCTTACCGAACTTCTCGATATTTTTGACACTGGTGTGGTGCACTTTCACCCGTTTTGCAATTTCGTTGTACGTGACACCACTTTCTGAGCACCAAGTGTGCAGGATTTTCTTTCGCGTTTCCGGATCAATTCGACTCATCATTGAAACGATAAACCGTACCGAAACCAATCGATTGCGTAGCTGTTATTGACATGTAAACAAACATGACACCGCAAAACACGCTGCAAAAAATTAAGCCATTTCAGAGTAATAACTGTTTGAATGTTGCTAACTGCTTATCGATACACTCCTTATTAGAGTGGCAAAAATACTTCCGTTACCCTAATCGTGTAAGTGACCTGACCGATAAACTATGTTTTTTGTATCTGCACTTTTTTTTTCAACAGTGTGAAATTAAATGATCAAGTTTAAATTTATTATTTCGGATACGTTTGGAATGCTGCCGAATGTTCGACGTAAGCGCTGATACACGCTTTGTGAACTACCCTATGGGCCATTTAAAGGGCAACGCAATAACTTTTAACAGAATTCAGATCAACTCATGACATACCGCGTTGGAAGCGTCATTTCAAGACAGTTTTACCAAGGAACAGTACACAGCAAAAGAACGCACAGAAATCGGTCATCTTTACATTCAAAATAACTTCTAAATTGTGAAAACCAATCGTGCGTTTCGTTCGGAAAATAAAGTTCAAAATGCTCGCGGTGATAACACTACAAGACGTTTATGTGGAAAATTTGTGAACTCTGGTAAAGTTAGTATGCATTCATGCATCCAGACAACGAACAAGACGTTCCGATAAAAATATTGATGCCGTACGAGCTAGTGTTAAGGAGGAGTCGACAACATCGTCTCGTCGTCGTTCTCGGGAGTTTGACATCGCTCGGACCACTCTCCAACGAATAATTCGTGTCGATTTGAAGATGTTTCCGTACAAAATTCAAATGGTACATAAACTGAACCCAGATAATTATCTGTGTCGAGTCGATTATGCCCAATGAATCATCGAAGTGGCCAAGAACGAGGCCAACTTTTGGCAAAAAAATGTGAAACGAGGCACATTTCATGTTAAATTGATGCGTTAATAACCAAAATTGTCGGTTCTACGTCACTGAGGAGTATGCCTCTATACGACCAAAAAGTTACAGTTTGGTGTGTTGGTCCCTATCTTTTTCAGGGCGATGATGGAGCAACGAAAACTGTTAATGGCGATCGTTATCGAGCCATGCTAAGTGATGCCCGTAGTTCGTGAAAATGGTTCGAATGACTACTAGTTTCAACAGGACGGTGCAGCATGCCGTACAGCTCGCATATCAATCGATTTGTTACGACCATTGTTCTCCGGACGAGTCAAATCGAAAAACGGTGGTTTTGACGGGTCTCCGAGATCACCCGGTTTTACTCTACCAGACTTTTTTTTGTTGAACTATTTGAAATCCAAGGTGATAAGCCAAGAACCATAGCTCAACTCAAAGATGACATACGAAGTGGAATTTCCGCAATATCGACCAATACATTGCCAAGACATAACTGGATTACGTAAATACAAATTAAACTGTTATGCTTCCTCCTCACTTCTGAATATCAATAATCGTACTTATTTGTTGATTAATTTGAAAAAAACTTACAATGCATCACTAGCAGAATTGTAACATATTCTCTTTGTACAACAAGGCGTATCTACAGTAACTACCAATGAACCCTGCGATCAACAATGAAAACAAAGAAATGGAAACCACTCACAACTCCAACGATGTAGCAATGGATGATATGAGCCACGGACAAAATGACCTCCAATCTTCGCTAGAAGGAAATGAAAGCTCCTCTCCCCCTAGAAGAAGGGTGACACCGAGATCCAACAATAAAAAAATAATATTGTGTAACAAAACATGGGTAAATCGGCCACGTAAAGCTTATGTATACGCAAATTGGCCTGAATAAAAATTGTTATAAAAAAATTATTGTTTGGATATTTGCGATGACATTAATTCGGTTCGAGTACTGAAAAGAAGGAAAATGTTTGTAATACGAAATTTTGTTTGGAATAATATGACTACATTTCTGCAGTTCTTTTTTTAATTGAAATGCCGATTCGTTTTCAATCCAGATGAAAGAGCAAAGAATTTTTTAAGTACGAGCTAGTAAACAATCTATAGATAAAGTTTTAAAATGATGATAAAAAAGACTTTTAGGTCCTGCAGCTTTCATTGTAGTGTTTATAATCTATCTAGGTACTATTGAAGAGTCAAATTGGAGTGTTTATCACGAGATAGAGAGATAGTGATGCTATTGACATATTCCATATACTTTGAAGGTGTTAGGGAAAAAATCAATTTACTTGAGTTTAAACGATTACTGACTCCCGAACCGGAAGTCGGATCCAAATAATATTCAGGAATTTTGTATGAGACCTTAAGATCTTTCATTTGAATCTAAGTTTGTGAAAATCGGTTCAGCCATCTCTGAGAAAAGTTAGTGCACTTATTTTCACAATTTTTTGCACATTTTACCCCATACTTCCGGAACCGGAAGGATCCAAATAATATTCAGGAATTTTGTATGGGACCACAAGAACCTTATAAATATGAAGAAAAAAAAACATTATTCACGTATTGTTGTTAAGCGTATAATTGAAAACTGCCCAATATATTTGAAAATTTAGGATGTTACGACTCGTGCAAGCTGACAAATATGATAAATTCCTATCAAAATTTATCACATAATCTTCAAATCCAACCATAAAAACTAAGAATTTGCAATTATGTGAATAACACTCAATCTTAATTCTTCGAAATTCATATTCCATTTCTAAATTATTGATTAATATTAATGGAACATACCGCAGAAAATCATAAAAACATAAAAGGTAATTCAGATAAGACTAATCCAAATAAAATTGGCAGTTGTTATCATGCCAAACATTGAATGGAACACGTTGAGTCAATGGGATTTTCCACTATTTTCAACTTTCTGCATTAGAAAATCTTTTTCAACATCACCCACTTTCCTACGCCTTTTTATTTGTTTAAACTAACACTACATACCTGCACAATACAATACAATACGCTCAAAGACCAATCAAATAGAACGGCCTGCTGAGAGGGGTGTTTCATTGATTTGCACCGCACGAAAAAAATGCGCTTTCGGGGCAATTCGCGGGCAACTATTTTGCACCCGTTTTCTTTTCCAAGCAGTATGTGTGCAAACCAAACTTTACAAAACCGTTTCATTGATCGGCTGTCAGGGCAAAACACTGGCACCGAGCGAGTGGAATCAATGAAAAACGACTTCAGCGTCTATCGAAATGAGTATAATCTGGCAACTCTTGCTGTCTTACGTAAACGAGCAAGTTGAAGTAACACAACCAAAAAGTGAAGAAATATAATAAGTTGATTAGTTGAAAGATCTCCTATGTGTAGAGCTGTAAACTTGATCAACTGATCAAACAACACGTCTAAGTAATCTTCGAGAATCCGTCAGTGCCGTGCAAAATCGTTCCGATTTTTCGACGATATCTGAATCTGACCCGCGTGTTTCCGATTCTGACAGTGATATGCGAAGTAGTTCAAAATCATCTGAAACTATTAGTAAATCTAGACGTCGTTTTAGAGATCGATTGGAAAAAAATCATATTCGTGGTTCATTTACGACAAAGACAAGGATTCTTCTTTTTGCGGTACGTGCAAATCTTCGCTTTGAGAAGCTGTATTGAAATTTACGTAACATATACCAAAAACAGAAAACAATGTTTCGGAAAGTTTATCCAACAAAATTGAAAAAATGGCTCGTGTGAATGAAAATTATTTCGACTCTACGCAATCTTCCGGTCCAAGGCATTGAAATTCGTGAGCATGCTGATGGAAGGAGTAATTTAAATTGTTTTTTTGCCACTGAGATCCGACGAGTATTACTGAATTGGTTGAAAAGAGACACTTACAAATGGATTTCTAAGGAGATGCTGCAAATTTTGAGTCATAAAGTTTTGCGCTCATTGATCCAGGAAGTGAAGGAGGTAAAGTATTTTTTTTTGATTGGCGATGAAACTCGTGATGTCGCATCCAAAGAACAGTTCCATTTTTGTGTCAGGTATTATACTCACTCAGTAAATATTGATGGAAGAATTTCCCTTTTTTATAGAAGAATGTCCAACAAATTTGAGTTTTTCCATCGAGTTTGCAATAAAAACGAAAAATTCCGTAATTATTGTTAGTAAACATACCAATTGTTTCCTTTTGTAGTCATTCCACGAATAATAATGAGGATTTTCACCATATTTTTGCCTTTCTCATATAGAAAGGCTATGCAATCACTGTGAAAATCGAATTTTTAACCGAGGCCCGAAGGGCCGAATGTCATATACCATTCGACTCAGCTCGATGAACTGAGCAAATGTCTGTGTGTGTGTGTGTGTGTGTGTGTGTGTGTGTATGTGTGTGTATGTAACAAAAATATGCACTCATTTTTCTCAGAGATGGCTTAACCGATTTTCACAAACTAAGATTTAAATGAAAGGTATTATGTTCCCATAGCTTGCTATCGAATTTCATTTGAATGTGACTTCCGGTTCCGGAGTTATATGGTAATATGTGAAAATTCGAGAAAAAATTTACACTCAATTATCTCTGAAACAACTCAACTGATTTTCTCAAACTGAGATTCATATTCTTATAATATCCTAAAAATTTGCAGAGCATTTTATCTGGATCCGACTTCCGGTTCCGGGACTAAAGCGTGATAAGTGGAAAATTAACAATTTTATTAGTATTTTTCCACAAACGATGGTTAAAAACAGGCACAAATCCCATAAAACTGTCTGATAAATTCTTCTAGTTTGCAGAGCTTGTTAGTTTGTGGGCATGAAAACTTAATTCGGCACTACTGGTCCCCTCTCTTCCTGTTCCGAGAGCACCGAAAGTGAAGAGAAAAAAAACTCCTAAAACCAAATTCACTTCGATTTGCTCTGAGATGTTTGAACCGATTTTCACAAATCTTGGTTTGAATTAAAGTTCATTCTGTCTTTAAAGCTACTATGAAATTTCATCCGGATCCGACTTCCGGTTCCGCAGTTATAGGGCGATGAGTGTCAAAGTTATCAAATCCCCATATAGAGTGACAATATGTACAACACCGAAAGAAGAAGAAAACACAAAACGAACAAGGCGTGCTTTGTTCTATTTCGTACACGTTGTGTAGTGATGTCAATAATAATATAACAATAATAATAATAATAATAATAATATTAATAATAATAATAATAATAATAATAATAATAATAATAATAATAATAATAATAATAATAATAATAATAATAATAATACATGTTTTATGCTGCTGATTCATGCTGTTTAGCTTGACTTACATATGCAGAAGTAACAGAAACGCGGGTTCGCTTCGTTTGTTAGATTTCGTTCAATTGGTTTAATCGAAATAGAGCAATGACTGTTTCAATTTGTAGGTCATATTTGTTGGTAGCAAACGAACCAACTTCGGCTATTCCGTTAATCTGAATCCGGTATCGGAAGAATTGGAAATAGTGATTAAAAACTGCAAAAAGGATCTCACTCACTTTTCTTAGAGATGGCCAAATCGATTTTCACAAACTTATATTTTCAATGGAAAAGTCTTACAGTTTCATACGGAATTCTTTAATTTGTTGTGGATACTTCTTTCGGTTCCGAAACTACAGGTTAAACAGGATTTGTAGAGTTTATGAGATTAGTTCCGAACAAATTTTCCTATTTCTATTCAATAAACAGTTATTTTTGCGAATTTCACGGTTATATTTATGATATAATGAGTAATATGATATATATATATATATATATATATATATATATATATATATATATATATATATATATATATATATATATATATATATATATATATATATATATATATATATATATATATATATATATATATATATATATATATATATATATATATATATATATATGATATTTCTTGGTTTTTATTCTACTGCTTCCAAAACAAGGAAAGCACTGTTCGATTTGATAATTGATGCTTTACGTCGCTTTGATCTCAATATTCAGTTAGCTCGAGGCATTTGTTTTGATGGAGCAGCAAATGTTTCTGGGCGATTCAACGAAGTTCAAATATTAATTTTCGGAAATGAAGTAAAAGAAACTTTTTGTGCACTGTTCAGCCCATAAATTGAAGCTAGTCATCCAAGATTCGGTAAAAATAGGCCGAAAGATCGATTTCTACATTAAGAAGACTGTTGACATACATGAGAAGCACTATGACGCAAGCACGGCTCAATTCTATGAACATTTTGCATGTTAATTCTGAAGTTGTGATGAATGTGGATGTAAAAGAGATAGCAAACGAATGCATTGAGCGTTGCGAAATAAAACGCAAACATTCACACTATCGTAATATTTGAATTAATTGTACTATTTTTATTCTGTATATTTTGTATAATAAAATTTGGTATATTTTAAAATTCCTGTTTATATACCATCAACACATTGTTTCATGTTTTCCCAACTTTTAATAATCACTCCAACCTTTCCGCTCGCTTTATTAATATTTGTTGTGATAAATAACATGATATATGTTAATATTTTTTGTCGTGAATACGACTTACTTTGCTATGGGCCGCCTTTTCAAAATTTACCCTCTGAGAGAGTGGTAAGTTTTTGATTGTGAATATCTCTTGTTGTATCTAACGAATCAACATAATTTTTGCTACATGCCATCGAAAATATGATCACAATTTTATGATAAAATTTTCAGTTGTGTGACATAATCTCAAATAATTCAAAATTAAACTTTTCTTAAATGTTTGGTATAAACGAGTATCAAAGGGGCGTTTGCCTTTCTCGTATTTTTAAAGCTCACAGCTCAGTGATCTGTGAAAGGATTTATATAATCTAACTACCAATAGAATCAGAATTTTTTAACTTAAACGTGTATAGCAAAAGCATGGAAGTATTTCAATAGTACACTATTGAAAAACCTGTCTCATTTGACCCATGTCAACACCAGCCAATCAGAACGCGTTCTGAGGAAGAGAACAAAATATCTGCTGCTGTACAACAAATCGTTCGAGAACAATGTTCCGTACAGTGACTAATATCGTAGTGAGTTCCTCAATTTGGTCCTTCTGAAAGGCAGGAATGAATCCCGTACAGCATCCTGATAGTTTCTTTCAATGAATTATGCAAATCGGAAATGAAATAATCGACATTTAAATTCTGTATACGGCTGTTTTTATAGCCGTTGGGACCGCCCATTAGTGAAAAAGCTACAAACGAAATCACGTAAAAAGAAACCTCTTGACAATAATTGGATCAGTTTGGATTTTATTGCCACTGCGAGCAGGTGTATTTTGTGTCGTTTGCAAAGCTAGTTTCGCTTCCGACAAGAGCGATTACGTCACAGCGGCTAGTCGTTTGCATTGGTGAAAAAACAACGAACAGAGTACAACACTGGGGAGCATCACACAAAATCAGCCGTTCTAATGGCTCTAAAAGCTTTCTAAAGAACTATTAGAATTTCTTGCTCGCAAATCGAAGGTAAAAATCTTCTGTTTAGTGCAAATCTAGAACAGTTTGATTAGATTTGTTCTCTTTTCGTTGTGGGAAATTCACAGTAATCGAGATCAATTGAAGCCTTCTTTGTCTTTGCGAAAAATGTGTAAAAGAGGAATGCTTGCATAATTCATACAATTGATCGAGTAATTGATATTCGCAAGTGTTAAGGAACATGTCAGTTGTTTTCGTATTCACGACATCCAGTTATGTCTCTGACATTACCCACCCGCCTTTTTTCTTAACTTACCAACCCTGATCATTATCATGTCAAGTCGAGATAAGTCAATTTTTATATTCCAAAAAACATCACTACTCACTCACTACTCGTAGTAAAAAATCGTTTCCGATGATGATCGGCACAGGGTGGCTAGTAAATCAGCTAAATTAATGCTCAACGCTGATCGAATCATCCAGTGATTGATCTTACAGGTATCAGAAATAATTGTTGCTCAGAATCACTACCGATTTTGTGTAACGGAAGATCAGTATCAATTCAGATCGGTGTGATTCAAAGATCACTGATCACCTGATTTGTAAAAGATCAGATCAGTAATAGATACATAGTAGCGATGATAGTGGCGACATCTGCAAGTATTCGTCAAGTTGTTCATTCACATTTTTCAGCAGGGTTCATATATGAGCCTTCATATCTGTTTCCTGTGCCCTGCACCATTAACATTTAGTAGAATTCTAAAGTTAAACACACGACAGTGTTGAAAGCTGGAAGTGCGCGTGGCTCTAATGTCTCCGAAACTCTTTTGTGTATTACCGCGATGACAGCTTCGCAGTCGATTTTCATCCCCGGTCCGCCTTAAATGCCATGCCGACCGCGTGATCCACTCAACAGCCACGCGGGTCATAACTCATTTCTGATGTTTTCTATCGTCATCACGAATCAAAGAGCTTCTCAACAGACGGAACGCCGAAAGTTTGAAAAGGACTCCCGGCCATTGTCCGGGAAATCAAAACACCGACTGCTGTGCTGTGACAAGCGGACCATTTGAAAGACGCACAAGATGAGAAAACTAGAATTACTCATGATCCCCGGTGAGGAGAGGACGCACATTCGAAGGATAATTTATTTTATTGAGCAAGTTGTCATTAATAATACGGTGGCCGTCCTGTTGGTACCCGGGGGAGACGAGGGAGAAAAATGCACAATTGCTTGGCAGTTTGCTCCAGGGAAAATGTTCGGACATCAATAAATAATCCAAACTATAGCCATTCTTTTTGAAAGTTCCTACTGGTCCCTTTATCACTCTCTCCCTCTCCCTTTCTGTTCGATGTGTCTCTCTATCTCCAAAAAGTGGACACCAGAAGATCAAATGACAATTTCTTAAAGATTTCAATTGATCGAGTAAAAAGTGCAAACGAAAGGAAGAACGCGAGGACGTGTCATCGGAGACAAAGCGAAAACAAATTTTATATAAAATTGTTTGAAAGACGTCACGGGGAGACATGAAATGTTTGGATGAATTATGATTGTTGGTTTAGGGTTTTGGGTGCAAAAAATGTTACGTTTTTGGCAAATATTGATTTTTTAGCTTGGGAATTTTCGAAGTTACATGCACGATGGTCCATTGGCTTTTCGATTCGATACAACCGGGATTGCATTCATAATAATAGGAAAATTGATGGTTTCGGGTGGGTTTGAGGTGATCAGAGCCTTTGTTGTGTAAAACTGCTAAATAGTTTTGGAAGCATGTTTAACACCAACTTCACCAACAGGAAGGATGGAGATGGATGAGATAATAGCATCAGCACTCCTTTTATTAATCTAGGTTTTACACCTACTATTTCTTCACATGACTAGATTTTATTTCCCGTTTCCTGATCAGAGTTTCAGTTTTGTGGAGGCTTCGTACGGTTATTCGTTAGTCAACTTTTTTTTCACTAATCCACATGAATAGAAACCACGTAAATAAATTTACGTAAAGGAAAATCAAACAATAGATTTCTGTGTTAGCGAGTTGAAAAGACACAGTTGAGGTCAATCTAGTTAATGGCTACAAAGGAAGGAGTACCATTCATTAATTCATTTATGATCAAGAAATAAACTGCACCTCTGGAAAACCACTTAGCATAATAATTTCAGGTTGTTGCAAGTTACGATAAATTTTATTGTTCGCTAACTTACAAAGTGGCATTGGTGCATTGAGTGAATAGCGAAGAGCGGAAATGGAAATGGGGACGTTTGCAGAAAAATGTTTTTTATTGATTAAAATTTTAATCAACAGTCAAGTTGAATTACTTATGACTATTTCTAATAATGTTAAAAAAAACATCTTTTACACAATTGACTTAATCAATCACTGATACTCGAAGACAATAATTGAAACGTATAGGAGTTTTTTTTTGCGTGTTCGTGATAATCGAGCATTTGCTGATACTGAGCGTTATTTCACACCACTCCGAGAAAATTTCAAGCTAACTGTGAAAGAAAAATATATTTTCAAGAGTCTTGATAATTTAGAATAATTTTAGGTCGTCAGCAAAAGATAATCGAGGACCTTTCAGTGAAAAGTTTACGTCGTTGAAATACAGTAGAAATAGCAGTGGTCCGAGATGACTGATTTGTGGAAGACCTGAAAAAGCAAAAAAGCTCCTTATATTTTTATTGATCTTGACCGTCTATTGCAAAGATTCGATTGAGATACGATTTGGGAATGGTACTAAGGAGGTGATACCACGATAGTTGTAGCTGTCGATGTTCCTCCTGTCTTCTTTTTTTGAACACAGGGAACATATAAGAAGATTTCCAGATGACAGTAAATACTCCAGTCATGAGTGACAGTCGGAACAGTTTACATGGAGGTACTATAATACCACTAGAGCATCTTTTCAAAATAACTGCCGGGATAACATCAGGTCCAGCAGAATATGAAGACTTCATTTTTGCGACTGCTGTTTTTTACGGAACTCGCGTTTATGTATGTTGGTTGAATTCATTGACTGTCGTGAACATTGAGTGCCGCCTGGGTGATTTGGTACGGTGTTAAGATTTCTCTAGAAAATATCTCAGGGATTTTTTATGAACATTTCTCAAAATTCTTGCATGTTAGTACTTGTCAGCTCATTGTAAAACATAGATAAAGGAAGATCTGACTCTTTCCTTTGCTCGTTTACGTGCTTCCAGAACAATTTTGGAATAGACTTTAATCTCCTCTGCACACTGCGTAAATAGTTGGCAAAGCAACGTTTGGCTGTCTATCTGTGAACTTTGCTGATTTCCTTGTAGTTTTGACAGAGCAACAAACCTCCGTTCTTATGTCATTTTCGCTTGATACCAAACCTAACCCAGTTTCCACTCTAACTGCTGTCAAACCGTTTGTTTGAAGCCAGTTTCGAACCTAATTTCAACGTCGTTGAACTGAAAATCGAGTCAGTTTCGACCCTGATTCTTATATCAGGTTTTGCTCGCAACTGCGTTGCTAAGTGCGAACCCAACACAGTTTCGTGAAAAATGTTTGCTTGATGAAACTACCCTGGGTCATTTTCAGTTTTCTCAAGCGAAAATGACATTAGAATCGTTTTTTAATACTGTCCTTTTTCAACTTTTCATTCGTCGTAGTTCTAATTTGCTTTGGAACATATTGGACAACAGCATAGATCGGAACGTTGAAAAATGTTTGAGCTGCAAGATTAACATCAACATAGTCAAGAATTTCACTCCAGTCAGTGCCGAATAAAAAAAATGACACCAAGATTTTCATTGGGTTTTGTGTTGAAATAACAACGAGTTGAATACAATGAAATGTATATTATAAGAAATCATTCATTTTCTAAGGTAACTAACGGTTATAATGCTCGGAATGTCCAACTTTGTTTAGCTCAATGCGTTGATTTTACTTTGTTGTGTAATATCATATCATAGATATTACTTCAGATTGTACTGAATGAAATGAATAGAAACCAAGTATTATCGTTTATTTTGATCATTAAAACATATAACACTTATATAATCTGGTGCCAGAATCACAATTCGAAAATATACGTTTATGGAAATTGTATTTATTTGGTACATATTCGTTGTCTAGTAAATGTCCTGTACTTTCTAATTTCAACAAAATTTCAATCGATAATTTATTTGATGCGGGTGCGACCAATTAATGTTGTTTCAAATAAAGAGATGGCTTTTTGGTCAATCTGTTTGTCGTCAAAACATTTATTTTTCGGTAAAGGCCAACGTTTCGAAGGTTATACCTTCATCTTCAGGGCAAAACGACTACAAATATTTTTAAGCGATTTACAAAAACTCACAAGATATCGACCGAAATTTTTCGTAACAGGGGACTTAAATGCTAAGCATGTCCAGTGGAATTGTAGGCAAAATAACAGTAATGGTAAAATACTTCATAATCAACTCTCAGCTGGTTACTTCACAGTTCTTCATCCCAGTAATCCGACTTGTTTCTCTTCCGTGAAAAAACCCGTCTACAATTGATCTGGTTCTAACGGATCAAAGTCACATTTGTAGTGAACCGATTACACATGCTGGCTTTGACTCAGATCATCTTCCTGTAACATTCAGACTTTCCAACGAAGCTATAATTAATCCAATTAGTTCTATATTCAACTATCATAGAGCTAATTGGTTGGATTACAGATCTCACATTAAAAATCATGTGGATCATGAAACTATTTTAGAAAATTCTGCGGACATCAACACAGCAATAGATAATTTAAATCATTACATTATCAAAGCTAGAAATCTTTCAGTTCCCAAGCCTGAAACTAAATTAAATTCTCCTATCATCGATGACAATCTTCAACTGCTCATTCGGTTGAAGACTGTTCGTCGACGACAATATCAACGTTCTCGTGATCCTACTATGAAAAACATAGTTGAGTATTTACAAAAAGAAATAAAACATAGATTTATTTTTTTTGCGAAATGAAAATTTCTCTATAGAAGTTGAACAAATTAAACCATATTCTAAACCTTTCTGGAAACTTTCTAAGGTTCTAAAGAAACCTCAGAAACCAATTCCTGCTCACAAGGAAGAAAATCAAATACTTCTTACAAATGGCGAAAAACACAGATAAAAATATTTTGTGAATTTACATCTATTTTCATGCACATATTTGGAGCAGGTAATTAAACATAAAGTTACTTTACAATTCTGAAGGTTTCAATATAATTTAATCACAAACCAAGCGTTAATTGAAATATACGGTTATATTCATTGAAAATTCAATGCAATCCGATTTAGTTTTGCATCGATGAGAGTTTTCAACCAAAATTTAGATTCAATCCATGTCTATTCCATGTTACTATTGCTTTACATGTCGTGTAATTTTCATTATTTCTTTCTGTGAAGCTCAAAAATTTTCTAAACAGTTCGAGAGTGTCCACAATATTAATTTGAACGTTGTGAGTCCTATTTAAAATGAAGTCTCACTGAAATATGATCATACTTCAACTCAAGCGTATTACAAGATGACAGTATTGAGACGAATTTTGATGAAATTATATCAATTATTAGGAAACTTAAAAACATGAAGGCTCCTGGTAATGATGGAATTTTTAATATTCTTATTAAAAATCTTCCCGATGTTGCCTTGAGACTCCTGATTAAAATTTTCAACAAGTGTTTTTCATTAGCTTACTTCCCAAAAAGATGAAAAAACGCTAAAGTAATTCCTATCCTCAAACCTGATAAAAACCTAGCAGAAACATCAAGTTATCGACCAATTAGCTTACTTTCTTCTATCAGTAAACTTTTCGAAAAAATTATCTTGTTGAGAATGATGTCTCATATAAATGAGAAGCAGTTTGGATTTCGTAATGAACATTCAACTACTCATCAACTTGTAAGAGTTACGAACATGATAAAAGCAAATAAATCTTCTAGGTTATCCACTGGAGTTGCTCTTCTAGACATAGAAAAAGCATTCGACAGTGTTTGGCACAAAGGATAGTAAAAATGTCTGATTTCCAGTTTCCTATTTATTTGATCAAAATGATTCAAAAATATTTAACTGATCGCACTCTTCAGGTTTTAGCTATCAGAATTGTAAATCTGAATTGCTACCCGTACGATCCGGTGTTCCGCAGGGTTCGAGCGTAGCTCCAATCTTGTATCATATTTTCACTTCTGATCTTCCAAATCTACCCGTTGGTTGTCAAAAATCGCTATTCTGTGACGACACAAGTCTGTTAGCCACAGGTAGAAATCTAAGAGTGATCTGCAGTCGCCTACAAAGAAGTTTAAATATTTCCAGTGATTATCTGTCAAAATGGAAAATTAAACCAAATGCAGCCAAAACGCAATTAATTATCTTTCCTCACAAGCCAAGAGCTTCTTTTCTTAAACCAAACAATAATCACATTCTCAAATTGAATGGCTTGGAATTGACATGGTCTGATCAAGCTAAATACTTAGGTTTAACGTATGACAAAAAACTCACTTTCAAGGATCACATTGAAGGTATCCAGGCAAAGTGTAATAAATATATTAAATGTTTATATCCTCTTATAAACAGAAATTCTAAGCTTTGTCTAAAAACAAATTGTTAATTTATAAACAAATTTTCAGACCAGCCATGCTTTATGCAGTAACAATTTGGTCAAGTTGTTGTTCCACCAGGAAGAAAACGCTTCAAAGGATTCAGAATAAAATTCTGAAAATGATTTTGAAGCGTCCTCCCTGGTTTAGTACAAATGAGTTACACAGATTCACAAATATAGAACCATTAGATGTAATGTCACATAATATCGATTCGCTCTCTGTATTAGTTAGTAAGTTAGTATATAAGATCCTTTTCCCTATTACACAATAGGTTTAGAATTTTCCCTACACAAAAATCTCAGATTTGCGGAAGCGAATGATGTCTTCATGGTAATAACCAAATCATATATATATAATAGGGCTGAAAAGTCACCACTTGTGGCTGAACACCCAATTTAAAACTTAATAATTTAATTTTAACTCATATTCCAATAAATAGTTATTAAAAAAAAGTCTGGTTTTCCAGCAATCAAAAAAATTCCCTGTTCAAAATTTGAGCCTAATCGGACCATGGTAAAGGGAGCGGAACGGCGGTCAAACGGCGATATCCGATGTCACAAAATCACCACATGAAACTTCCAAAGACGATTAAATTCATTCGTAGCTAGATGTATTAGAAATGCGTCGAGATTTCCTGTCATACAAATAAAAATTAAGAAATCGATTCTCTGGGTCATTTAAAATATATGTATTAACAATTTTCAAACTTTGACCGCTGGGCCAGTCTCTTTTCCATGGTTCGACTTGACTCAAATTTAGCATAGGGACTTTTTTGAGGTGCTAAAGCTTCCGGGCACTACCGTTTGACGAAGTTCAGAGATGACCTTTTATTACGGTATCCTGATGAACATATGTGTCGTTTTTTGACTATAAAGCTCAATTATGTTTTGGCCCAAATACTTAAAATTTAACAAACGTCCATTACAAATTCAAAAAGAACTGTTTGCTACCTAGTAACAAATGCACTCATAACCGTGTCGGATTATGCATCAGGTATTTCCAACTCCGCAACGATAAACACCGGCATCTTCGCTCCGTAGGGAACCTCATATTAAATTTTATGCAAACAACCTGTCGAAAGACCCCCAATTCACATGCAAATTTCGAGCGTGCATAAAAATATCGATAAAGATCAGCCGTCGTGTGCCTTCCAGCCACCGAAATCCGATTTCCGATCGGTGTTCCTCCGATATCCGAAACTCCTCTGGCTTCTCTTCTGCTGGTGGATCTTCCAAGCAAATGACGCTATAATCTGATCTTGAAATCTAATTTCCACTCAAACGACAGCCAGAATCTTGGTCGTTCGGCCGAGGCAAGCAGACAAAGTGCTTAAGTCCGGCGGCAACAGCGGCGATTATTTGAGCGTTCCTGCATACTGCAGGCCGCAAAAGTCGAGAGTCCCGTGCACAATCGACGAACGCCGCTTCGATAAGGTGTTTGATTAACAACCATTCCCGGGCGCGGGAACAAAACAAATTATCATCCGTCTCGGTCGCTCCTGAAACTAAACAGAAACCTGAGCAAAGGCAGTGTGCGGCGGTGGCGAAGGCGGCAACGGTCAAATTGCTAAGCCGCCAAATGAGAACAAATATTAGATATTCGGCGAACAAAAGCAGCACTGCAAATGCAAACAGATATAAATACATTATATCATAAGCCGGTTTGCTCAAGTCATCGCAGCGGAACAGTCCCGCCAAACGGATCAAAGGGATTCGGAAGGATCTGCTTATCGTGGCTGTCGGCAGGTCGATTCAACGATGGCCAGCGATTGCGGTTGTGCAACGTGTCTCTGATTGCATCTAAATGCCTTCGAGCCACTGCACGGAATCAGTCTGTCGATGAAGCATATAATTTGAATGTGCGATGATCTGTGGCCATGCCGAAGCAACCAATGACAGGTTTCGGCGGTTTCGACCAAATTACATATTTGTTTTGGCAAACGTAACAAAAGTATCACCAACGGTGTCGATCCGGTGAGATAACCACTACGGTTTGGATGCAGTTAGTGTGGTTGTCTTGATCTTGATATTGAAACAATGCTGCTTAATCACAGAGGCAATGAGAAAAGCAGTCTTGTTAAGCTATTGATGTAGGTATTTTTTTTGCAAAGATGGTACCTGTGGCATCGGCAAAACTTTGTTTTGCTTGTTGATCATAAAATAATTCGACTGTACAACAACCAAAGGCACTAACTGCAAATGAGAGCTTCTATTTGTTTAATTTTTTTTTCGAATTGCAAAGCCATTGGAGTTTCCAATATCAATCGAAAGTTGGAGATTTTGAGAGAAACTGACATTTGCAATTAGGCTCTTTTATCAAAGTGGCACGACCTATTTAATGCTTCGTCATATCAAACTGAATCAACGTTATTTTCACTGGACCAAATGAACAAATTATGCAATTATAGATTCGATTATTGATACAGTAGTGATAAAAGAAGGAAACATATGAATGACAATAGGAAATCTAGTATTCATACACGTATCTCCAATATGTTTCGCAAATATTACTTATGTTTCATTTGCGAGTATCTAGTTTCAGCGATCAGTGGTTCATTTGGGTCAGTGATACAGACTAATAATTAGTGTGTCAACAAAATAGGCATCTTAGATTGAAATGAAAGGTCTTATCTCTTCTTTAACTTTCTAAAGTGGTGGTGGTGGATAAATGGTTTAACACCCAGAAAAATCAATTAACTAAATTAGACTTTGATGAGTGGCGCTGCTTGCGGGAGAAATCATTTTTTTACGGTCCATACAACGACAAAATAATGAAATAAACATCCAATGACATGTAAATATTAATTATTTTCAGTTTATTCAACTAAATTTAACATCGAAATAGACATAAAACTTGAATTTACATGTTACTTGATGTAATATTTTGTTATCATCCCAAAAAAATACGGCAAAATTGAATTTACGTCAGGTGTAATTTTCATTTTTTTTTCTAAGAGCTCAATTATACACACTTAGAAAAAGTTACATCTTCATAGATGCACATGAAAGGAACGTCGCCATTCACTTACAATACAAAGCACGTAAAGATAAGTCATATCATTAACTTCATAGTTAATTAACACACCAAAAAAATCTGAATAATACAGGTGACTTAATTCCTTATACGATGTAATTCATAAAGACCTAATTCGTCAAATGACGAAAAATTTCATTTGTTTTGACTTATTGTTAGATTAGTGTGAATTTTACTGGTTTTGACTGCAACTTGCATTATGCTAGCAGGTGCGACTTCATGAATTTAAATGCACCTTTTACCAACCAAGCAGATGTATGCTTCTGTGGCTCAGTCGATTAACAGACGTACATGCGATCCAATGACTCTCGGTTCAAGTCGCGGCGGTTGCTATCAGTATTTCTTTTTTATTTCAACGAATTTCATATCATGGAGTTTTAGACACAATATTAAATGTTCTTCCACGTGAATTTGCGTGAACTACGACGCTTCATTTATGTGCATCTAATAAGCTGTAAAATCACAGGGATTTTTTTAAGTGTGTAACTGAAGTTTACACCGATACAGACGCAAAATTTATATTTACATGTTCGTAGATGTAATATCACCGAAGAAATTACGGCATGGTTGAATGTACACTCTTAGAAAAAATGAAATTTACGCTTGACGTAAATTCAAGCATGCCGTAATTTCGTCAGCGATGACACAATATTACATCTCCTAACATGTAAAAATAAACTTTGCGTCTGTATCGATGTAAGCTTAAGCTACATTAACTGTGAAGTTACTGATATGACTCATCTGTACATGCTTAGAATTGTGAATGTAAGTGAATCGCGACGCTCCATTTATGTGCATCTATAAAGATGTAAATTTTTCTTAGTGTGTACGTCATGCGTAAATTTGTTTTTTCTAAGAGTGCATGTATGCTATTGTTGCACGCCCCCAGACTAAAACTATAAAATATTCTTTTACAATATCTGTCACAATTGACCTTGAAATCAGAAAATGTTTTGAGAATTAGATTCCGCACGGTAATAGCTATAAGCCATAGATAGTAAAAATCCTTCTGTTTTCAACGGAGATATCGATACTTTTGTGTAAGCGACTTTTCCCCTTTATTCCAGTAGTTTTCGTTTTTAACCGAAAAGTGAAACACGATTTTGAATACGGTTTTATGCAATTGTTTCTTAGCATCTAAAAGACTATGCACATCCCCCTTTTTCATGATGTTCCGATTTTAGCACGGTTTGTTTTTGGCAACATAATCGTTCGAACATGACACATGTGTTTGAAAGATAACAGTATTTTCAAATTCAAAACAATTTCGTATTTATAACGATTAATACTGTTTGCACCAATAATTGCTGGAAGAACACAAATTCTTACACCCTTATACCATTCGAAGAAGTTCAGCAAATTTGTGTGTGAAAAATAATTTCATTATTTTTTTTCGGTGATGGCTTAACTGATTGCTGCAAATTTAGACTCATATGAACAGTCCTATGCTTCCATATAAGGTTTCATTCTGATCAAACTTCTGGCTCCGGAATTTCATTGCGTATAATATATGTAATGAAATTAAAATAATGTCACTCATTTTGCTAGTACATGGCTGAACCGAGTTCTATATTCAAATAAATCATATCCGACTTTCCGTTCAGCAGAAACAGAGTGATCAGCGTAAAAATTTTACGTAAATTTATCGGGTTTATCGGGTTCACCGATTTTGAGAGTCGTCGACCAAATAAACTTATTCCAGTTTTACCAGAATTCGGTTTTCGATCCCGGAAGGTTCCCAAAAATTTTATATGGAACGCACTACGATTTTTTTAAGATGGCTACACTGATTTTCAAAAATTTCGAATTTAATGAAATGGTTAACAATCCATTAGGCGAATTTGACTGACTTCGGGAATAGCGAAGCTTAAAGAAGCAAACACGAATTTAATAAACAAAAATCCAAATTAAAATTGATTTATGGTCCCATAAAAAATTGGTGAATTTGATCATGTTCCGACTTCCAATTTTGAAATTACAGGGTTCAGAGTTTTTAAAATTTAAATCGTCATAGAATATGAGGATACTTAAAAATCTTCAAAGTTGGGCTCAAAACTATTTTATTTTTTTCGTCATACTAATTCATGGGCATACGAACTACTTTGTGTTATGCGGGTCTCTGAATACCGTTTCTGGAAATACGATAAATAATGACCAAAACTTTCAAGAGGAACTCACTCCTACATCTCATCGAATGCTTCACCGATTGTCACACGTTCAGATTGAAAGGCATAATTTTAAGGTTTCGTACAATTTCTGTCTTCGATTCGTCTTGCAGTTCCTAAATTTTAATTACAATTCATATAAATCGACGGCCATTAAAATAATTTCATGAAAACTAAACACAACGAAGAATATTCACGCGAAAAACACATGCTGATTGATAAAAAAGGGATCATTTTACTGCTAGGTGGATTAAGCATGCTTTCCATAAGTAAAAAGAAGCAAACTCCTTGAATTGGATATTGATTTTCTTAAGTTTGTACATATTTTTAAAAACAACCCTTTAAACTCACTTCTGTTACCAGTCCCCGGTTTCTGATTTCGAATGTATTCAAATGCTGGTAAACTAAAAACAAACTCTAAAATAGAATTCATTAAGGTTTTTGTTTCTACTTGTAGTAAATATTCTCGTTCTAATTATTGTTCGCAAGAACTAACTGTAGTGATTGTGCGTGTCTTATTACAGTATGTATAACAGAATTCGTTCGACTTATCTGTCATAGTATATGCATACATTCAGGGTAATATGATCAAATGGCTCAATTCCTTTCGTTTATTAGACGATTCTTTTTGTTAATTTGAGCCTTTGCAATATGTTTCTTTATCTAATTTCGGTGGAAGACAGCAATCGTATTTTGAAACGAAGAAAATGAAATGAGCTGATTACATCTTCTTCTTTTGTCCATCATTATTATATTTTGGGTAAAACTATATTTAACAACCGAAAGCATGCCTGTATAACAGTAAGAGTTCAATATTTTCTAGTCACCGCAAGATGGCGCAGTCTGAGAGCGGCTCTTTAATAGCGAATACTCGAATCTCTGCCATGGGAACTGAGAACGGCGGTGGGTTTTGATGTGATCCCTGTAATAAATTTCAAAAGGTTAGAAAGATTTGAATAAATGTTTATGATACCGCTGACAGACATGTGATTTCCGTACAATGAATTCTGAGCAACGCTGTACGCGTACAACGATGAAGTGACAGACATGTTTTGCGCACAGAATGAATATGAAGTGAAACAAAACAACTCAAAACTTAGCTTGATTTCCCAGCTCCGATGATCGATAATATAGAAACCAAAAATTTTTACGATTTGAAGTGTACTCCTAATAACTGATTTATGACAGAATTATTAAACTAGTTTTGTGTGTGAGTGTTCATCGGATGACAGTTTCACTCACAACAAATTTCATGGTTTTAAGTTACACTTATGACACGTTTTTTTCTGGGATACAGAAATTTTTCCTTCATTGTTTAAATGTAATTAGCATTAGAGAAAATTTGATGTCCATAATTTTGATGTTCTACCGTAACATTCACTGACATCAAATAAAAATAGAAAATGGAGGAAATATGAAAGGCTTTTAGAACTAATTTTCGGAATACTAGCACTATTTTGTATGCAACGAAGCTGATTTCTACCAAAGAGGTGATGAATCATCAAATTTTTTTGTAAATCATGCCGATCAGTCGGTATGAATTTCAAGGTGTTCAGTCATAATTATTTTTTAACCCGCATATTCACGATAAAAATAAAGGCGCAAAAACTTTTAACATTGAGCCTCAGAATAGTAAATAAATCTAAGATGTTCTTAGTATGTAACCAACGAAAACGGCATGACACACACATACTCCAGAAAAATGTTACCAACGTAACGAAATTTTCATAGAAAGGATTATCAAAAAACTGATTTTAAAACCTTTTTGAAATTGAAATCATTCCGAACTAGATTTGACATAAGTTTAATGTTTCATTTTGCTTCATAAATCTTATGAAGAATGGTCTACTAGGCTGGAATATAATCTCATAATGGAGGATTCTAAGGAGTTTAAAGTTGTGATTACACAATTAGATGATTGATGTATTGGATATTCATCGTTTATTATTACCACATATGCATTTGAAATATGAATCATTATGTTTTTTTAAATTCATTTCATCAATAAATTTACTTGTTATTGAATAGAAAACAATTATTCAATAGTGCTGATTTTATATACAAATATGAATATATTGTTTTTCTTATTTGTATTTCAAAACTTAACCAAATTTATGAACATTTGTTGGTTTGACTGCTTTTTGATATATGCTACAAAGTGTAAAAGTTTTATGCTGCTTGTTAGCATTTTATCGAGATTTTTATCAAAATATAACAATGTTTGTTTATTATTTGAAACTCAGAAGAAGGAAATATTGTTTCATGAGTTTACCATCGCTCGCCAATGGGGCTGGTAGCAGTAAACAGTTTTGTGATTTTGTACAGTACAACGATAAATGACCGTAGTACGGAAATCACCGTTGTATCAAGATGCTCGCGTGATACCACCGTGATTCAGGGTGACAGACATGAGATTTCATCGTGTACAGTGATATCACACCAATATCACATGTCTGTCATAGGCATAAGATGACATATATTTATAGATTCTCTTTTGTGCGAACGTTCCTGCGATACAGAAGGTAACGAGCGAAACCGTCGACCATGCACGAAAAATCAATAGAATAACATCATTTCGGTCAGCTGGGATTGGTGGATGAAAACATAGGTCGATTCCAACCAATTTTTCAATAGTATGCTATTGAAATACTGAAACGACGATACCATGCATGATTAAGTTTAAAGTTTCCGAATCGATTGGTTGTTAAATTATGTCAATCCATCAACAAATGACTGAGTTATTATCGTTAAAATTTATGACAGAAAAAGGCTACGCGAATATTTTTGAAAATTTTACCCGGCCTCGTATAGTGAAGAGTTTGGCATTTTTAATGCCAAAAAATAAACCAAAATTCCAAATCGTTATACGTCGTCGTTATTTTCGTTTCCTTAATACTACTACTAAGCTATTGTTATAACAATAACACTATAATTCCGTGGTTCTCTATTATTCTAGCTCTAAATACTTAATAAAACCAACTGTTCCAATACAATCAGTTGAAGTTGAGTTGAAGTTGTATCAACCATGCTTTATATTGACCGTCTAACGAGTTGAATGTCTTGATCGTATGAACATGATAGCATTTTTTTCACTAGCTTCCATGCTCCGAGAGGAGCAAGTTTGGTTTCCTGATGTAAAGAGAATACAAAGTATGCTTGATGTCACGATCATTACTCATGGGCACAAAAACTATTAGTCTGAATGAATGCGTTAACGTAGTCCTGTTTTCGCCCACTACGCGCGACTGGTTCACATTTCTATGAATGCGAGTCTAAAACCAGGATGTATGAGTTTGCGTAAGGTAATACAATGTTGCCGTGGAATAGTGATTTTCGGTTTATTTATTTTCCATCTCTTCCCTGTTTCTATGTGAAGTAGACGAGGAGTAAGTTGATCAAATAAAGACCTACCTGTTTCAATGAAACTGCTGTGAAGCTACCATGTCACCCACTGAACCAGTTACCATGGTACGTGCGATCCGTATCTTGTTTATGAAATGCACTTGATTAACTGCAGACGTGGTATTTAGCGGCATGCACCTCGGTCTCGAGCTACGCGTTTGTTATTTGTTATTATTCAATATGTTGATTGGAATTTATCGATTGGAAACACCAAATGGTTCGTTAAAAGTGAGTGAAATTTCAACTAACATTCAATTCCGATTTTTTTTATTGCGTTAATTATGATGCCTGTGTTTAAATATCAAGTGAACAGAAATAAACAAAATTTTAGAATTTAATTCGCATGTGGTAGGAGTAGAAGGAGTATTATAATGGCGATACGGCACGATTCTTCTATTACTTTCCAGCTTATCCTATTACACCGAAACCTCCATTTACGAACTAAACGGGGGTAAATGGAGGTAGTTCGTAAAAAAAGTTTACGTTATTTGGGATTTGGTTAGTACGTTATTTGGAATTTACTTTGTAAAAAAAGTTTTGTGTAATGAATGTGGAAACCCCCAATCACATGGCCATTTTCGGAACGGATGTGATAAGTGGGTGCAAGAAAATGATGTTTGGGGTCGGTTCAAAATCCAAGATGGCGATTTCCGGTTTATCGATATTCCTTAAACATCCTTACAATGTGGGTATTTTCGGAACGGGATTGATGAGTAGTTGACGGAAAACGATGTTTGAAGTGGTTAGTTACGGTTTTAAATTTCGACATTCTAAAAATTAATATTGAGTTGAAAAGGTTCCTTTATCAGGAAGAAGAGATTGTCATACTGAAGAGGTGTACATTGTTTCATCCGATTCGGAGAAAGTCGATCCTGTCAGTTTATCTGCTATTTATTTCTGGAATTGCTCATAAATGTTAGAAAAACAGTGTCATATGGTTGTCTAATTGACTCTTACCACTTGAGCCAAATAATATCCCTTTTTCTCAATCGCTTACAAATGTTAAATCATATCTCGAAGAAGACGAAATAATGACATCATTCGAAGTAACCGCCTTATTCCCAAGTGTCCCGGTAAAGGACTCAATCAATCTATTAGAAGATTGGTTACTTCAACAACATAGTAACAGTTTACGGAAAAGCAAAGTAAGGTCATATCTGAACCTAACTCGGCATTGTATGGATGTAAATTACTTCAAATTCTTAGGCGGATTTTATAAACAGTTACAAGGGGCACCAATGGGTAATCCGCTCTCCCCGTTTTTATGTGAATTGTTTATGGCAAATCTTGAAGAACTTTTGAAAAACCAGGGATTATTACCTAATCGCTGGTGGAGATACGTTGATGATATATTCTGTATCATCAAACGCAATGATTTATCAACTTTCTTACAAATGATTAATAACTTACATAAAAACATTAAATTCACCTATGAGGAGGAGAAAGACAACAGTTTACCTTTCTTAGATATCCTCATTGTCAGAGAGGCAAGAACCTTAAATTTCGAGATATACAGGAAGCCAACCAACACAGATCGGGTCATACCAAATACCGTTGACAATAAGACATTTCGTATAAAAGAAGCAGCATTACAGCATTCTTTCAAACAAACTTATAAAACCGATACACTGAAGAAGGATGTAAATAACATTCCGAAATACGCGTATCTGTATTGTAACGTTTGTTATGCTTCATTAAAGTATAGTGACTTTGTGAAATTATAATAACGTGACAGTGAAATAGTGGAATTAAATGGTACATAAATAGTGCAACTATTTTTAAATCATATTCTGACGGGCCACTTGACATGAGATTTTGGCAAGTTTAAATAAAAACAAATGTGTCGTGATGAGAGTAACAGTACTTTTTTCGACTTTATCACGTACACTAAAACAACAAAATTATAAAATGAAAATAAAAAAAAATTGGAGAACACGGTCATTGATTTGAAAAAAAATTGTCATGTTTGTGGTTGATTCCAAAAATTAGATTGAGACTTTCAGTTGTTCAATAAAATATTGAAAGCATACAATATAACTATAACAATATAAAATTATTATAGCTGTTCAGACGTCGACTTGTTATGGTCATTTCGAAAATATAGTACAATATTCAAACAATAATTATTAGCAGGAAACACCTTGGTCAGAAGCATAACATCTTTTTAAACGATATATAATCATATCGTAATGATCGTCAAAGAATACCGATTTAACTGAACTCACCATTTTGATTTTTGAAGCGCTTTCAAACATAATTGCCCGGTATATACTCATCAAACCCGTCCCGAAAATAACCATATTGTAAATGTTTTTAAGCAATATCAAAGAACCGGAAGACGCCATCTTAGATTTCTGAACCACTTCAAACATCGTTTTCCGTCATCTACTCATCAATTCCTGTCCGAAAATACCCATATTGTAGTAATTTCCATGGAGCCGGGAAATGTTTTCATTGAATGCAAAAACCACTTTTTACGAAGTTGGTTCGTAAAAAAAGTTTATGTTATTTGGAATTTGGTTCGTAAAAAAAGATTACGTTATTTGGGATTTGGATCGTAAAAAGAGTTACGTAAAAAGAGGTAACGTAAAAAAAGTGTTCGTAAACGGAGGTTTGGGTGTATCAGTTCAATACTGTCAAAGCAGTCAAGGAAAACCTGACACGCAAAAGGTAAAGGTGCAACCACACACGGCGAGCTTTCCTGCCTTGACAAATTCATTAATTAACATTACGAATCACGTCTTAGCTTTTATACCTGTCTATGTAGAAGAACGAAAAATTAATTGTAATATACAGGGTCCGCCATCTAACATTTTTTTTTAACTAGCGATTATTTCGACATTACTTCGACATTTCTGAACGAAAATGGTTGTGTATACGCTTGAGGAACGCGTGAAAATAGTACTGGGCTTGCGAAGAAGAAGACGCCGATTTTTGCCAAAAAATCATCTTCTCGGATGAGGCACATTTTCATCTCGGCGGGTATGTTAATAAGCAAAATTATCGCATCTGGGGGACGGAAAACCCGCACGTTATCATGGAGAAGCCGATGCATCCTCAGAGAGTGACGGTTTGGTGCGGATTTTGGTCTGGCGGCATCATTGGGCTATTTTTCTTCGAAAATGAGGCAGGAGCCGCCGTCACGGTCAATTGCAAGCGCTACCGCGCCATGATTAGCAATTGGTTCTTTCCGTTACTTGAAGAGGAAAACTTGGACACCATTTGGTTCCAACAAGACGACGGCCACTTTTAGATAGAACGAAAATGGCCACTATAGTCGCTCTGCGTCGCCAATGTTGTTTTTTTTTTACAAAAACTTGCGGATTTTATGAAACTTAACACAATTTTCGAAAACGTGCCACCAAGTTTTCCAGAAATCCTCAAATCTCGGTCATAATCGATGATCACAAATTACCGATATTGCCGACGACATGTGTACGATTCTAAATGTTTGTAAAGCATATTCAGCTTCGGCTACATGTCTGATTATTTCCTGCGTCATAATGTGACTGGCCATTTTCGTCCCAACCATTTCGAAATATTCAATTTTTGTTTAGTACGATCGATCTGCTGCGCACAGTCTTGGAAGATCGAATTATCAGTCGAAATTCGGATGTCGTTTGGCCGCCTCGAAGCTGTGATTTGACGACGTTAGACTATTATCTTTGGGGATCTGTCAAAGATAAGTGTTATGTGGACAAGCCAGAGACAATTCAAGCCTTGAAGGACAACATTCGTGCAGCCATAGCTGAAATAAAACTGCATACAATCGAAAATGTACTAAAAAACTAAGTACTAAGGCCAGCCGAGGCAGTCATTTGAATGAAATTATATTCCACAATTAGCCGGAAGGATTGTGCTTTAATACGAAAAAAACAATTTTGAAATCGGATGAACCGTTTGTGTTTTATTGCAAGTTTAAAAAAAAGTTACATGGCGGACCCTGTATTTGAAATAGTTAAAAATTTTAATAATATTTTCATAAGTTAACAAAAATGTGCATGATCCTTTTATTCGATTTTTAAACCCATACGATTGAGATTATGATAAGGTAGCTTAGTATACTTGAACAATAAAGCTCACAATGCTAAGACATTTTAGCGCGCTGAGGCCACACAAAGAATCAGTTAAGTTTCAAAGAGTTTAACATGGTATCATTATTTTACGGGGCGTTGAATTTAAAAAAAACATAAGTGTTACTATTTTAACTTTTATCTGTATCCACCGGAAAAGCAGATTGGAAAAATAATATCAAAAGAAATAACAGAAAAGAAAATTACTAATTCATACAGGATTCGAACAAAAATATCTTAAATCAGATTCCAGTTAAAGAAGGGAGTGAATTAGATTTGTGATTGCCTTGTGTGCGGTGTCCTCTGTCGGAAGAGTTTCCGAGGAGCATGACTGATAATTGAACTATATTTTATGCAAAACAATTTAGCATGCTTCAGTAAACGAAACATTGAGAAATATATGTACATTATTGAATTGTTGAGTTTCATAGAGTCTAGTTACGATCTGAGCCATCCAGGAATTCTCTGGAAAAAAGAAATCAGTTATTAAAATCGTATCTGGTGAATCTTGAATACGGTTTGTACTCGTGGTACTATATACAGAAAATTGACATACTGCAATGAGATCTGTGGAAGTTATTGGTCATCAAAATACTCCTTAGAATACAGACCTTAAAATCAACCAACGTAACCGATGACATTACCGAGTTTCTCGTTTGGGGGCCATGCTCGTGGTATACCATTCAAACAATTGCATACAACATACATACAAACATGTTTTTCTGGCATAAAGAGGCGAGTGACCTTAAGGTTAAAACCTCAGTGATTAAAACAAAAATTGAATATTTCGAAATGGTTGGGACGAAAATGGCCAGTCACATTATGACGCAGGAAATAATCAGACATGTAGCCGAAGCTGAATATGCTTTACAAACATTTAGAATCGTACACATGTCGTCGGCAATATCGGTAATTTGTGATCATCGATTATGACCGAGATTTGAGGATTTCTGGAAAACTTGGTGGCACGTTTTCGAAAATTGTGTTAAGTTTCATAAAATCTGTTTTTGTAAAAAAAAAACAACATTGGCGACGCAGAGCGACTATAGTGGCCATTTTCGTTCTACTTAAAAGTGGCCATTTCGCCACACCGTTTCGTTTCAGTTTTGCGTATCACTAGTATCATTCGGTCCAGCGCATCTTAATTTGTTGTAATCGAAGTAGTCATTCAATATCTAACCAACGAATGTATTGTGTAGCGTTAGCAACGCCTAGCAACGTAGGTTGTTGATTCAAATAAAATTTTCATTATTCATTAGTCAATCCATCTAACCAGTTGTATGTTTTTACTCTGCAACAGGTTATGGACCCAGTACTAGAAGAAAGAAGATTAATCCAAGAATAATCATTTTACGATGTACAACGGAGGAGGAAATGGCAATGCAGCCGGTGCTGGAGTACCAGTAGCAGGAAACGGTCGTTTCAGCGGAGTCGCTTTACCGCTCATTGAGAAGCTCAAGGGACGAGAAAATTACGCCACGTGGGCGTTCGCCATGAAGATGACGCTCATTCGTGAGGGATCCTGGAACGCTGTGTCGGTGACTGAAGGTCAAGAAATCGACGAAGAAACGAGTTTGCGAGCGATGGCCACCATCTGTTTGAGTCTGGAGACGACTAATTACAGTCTCGTCCAGGACGCAAAAGACGCCAAAGAAGCCTGGGAAAAACTGCGGAATGCTTTTCAGGACAACGGTCTAACACGAAAAATCGGATTGCTGAGAAAGCTAACGTCGATTCGTTTGGACGAATGCGGCAGCGTAGAAGCGTACGTTGATGAACTGATGTCTACAGCACACAAACTTGCGGGAATCGGTTTCAAGGTCGACGACTCATGGCTAGCTGCGTTGTTACTAATGGGACTTCCGGAACATTATGAACCCATGATAATGGGACTCGAGGCATCGGGCACTGCGTTGACATCGGACGCGGTGAAAGCCAAGATATTACAAGACGTAAAGCTGCAAAAAGAACCAACAATTGCTGGTGGAAACGGAGTGTTTTATTCCAATCAAAATGCTAAGCGGCGTGGAGGCAAAAGTAATGCGGCAAAGAAAGATGACAAATGCCACAACTGCAAAAAGCATGGGCATTTTGCAGCAAAGTGTCCGGAGAAGAAAAACCTAATCCCACCAAAAACGGCTAGCAAAGCTATGTGCAGTGTTTTTGCGATAGGCAAGGTAAGCGGTAAGGAGTGGTATTTCGATTCTGGTGCCACATGCCACATGTCTCGTAGTGGCAACAAGTTTGTTATGCAACAGCACATGGCGCATCCGGTGGCAACAGCAAACAACGGTAGTATGATGTCAATCGCGAAGGGACTGGTCAAGCTTGATCTCAAAGAAGGACCCATCGAAGTGAAGGAAGTGCTGCAGATTCCGGAACTAGCTACCAATCTACTGTCGATCAGTAAAATTTGTCAAAAGGGGTTGACTGTGTATTTCAATGCAGAGGGATGTGAAGTTCGAGAGAGTGATGGCAACGTGATTGCATCTGGTACACAGGTAGGCGGCTTGTATATGCTTAACCAAAGGATTGAGGAAGCGCTACTGACACCGAGTACTAGCATTTGGCATAGACGACTCGGACATCTCAATCGTCAAAGTATGAAGAAACTAGTGACGATGGCAGAAGGTTTCAAAATGGCAAATGACGTCACACCAGAGTGCATCGTTTGCATTGGGAGTAAGCAAGTACGTAATCCATTTCCTTCCAGTGTATCGCGTGCCGAAGGGCTACTGGATTTAGTCCACTCGGATCTGGTTGGACCCATCGAAGTTTCTTCTCTCGGTGGCAGTCGTTATATAATGACGTTCATCGACGATGCAAGTCGAAAGGTTTTTGTCTATTTCCTGGAACATAAGAAACAAGCTTTTGAAACATACGAAAGTTTCAAGTCCATGACTGAGCGCCAAACAGGAAGAAAGCTAAAGGCTTTGAGAACGGACAACGGAACCGAGTACGTCAACAGAACCTTCAGAACAAGCATGATGAAAGATGGAGTGCGTCACGAAAAGACTTGTCCGTACACCCCTCAGCAAAACGGAGTAGCGGAAAGGATGAACAGGACACTCATCGAGAAAGCCAGAAGTATGCTGAATGATTCGCGCTTACCAAAGAAATTTTGGGCCGAGGCGGTTTCAACAGCGGCGTACCTTGTTAATAGAAGCCCGACGAAGTCAATCATGACAACACCGGAAGAATCTTGGACCGGTAGAAAACCCGATTTACATCATTTGAGGATTTTTTGTTCGACAGCATATGTTCACATTCCTAAGGAAAGAAGAAAGAAGTTCGACACAAAATCCCAGAAAACAGTTTTCGTGGGATATGCTGAATCAAGCAAGGGATACCGATTGTATGATCCAATCAAGCGTGATATCCTGATTAGTCGCGACGTGATCATTGTTCAAGAGGGAGAACCACAAGATGTAATCGAAATGAACGAAAGTCAGCAGCAGATACAGTTCATGGAGTTGTATTCAGTTGATGAACCGAGCTTAACACAACGTTCACTTGAGGAACCGGATATCAACAATGATATCTACAACAATGGAACTGAAGATTTAGCAACATCCAGCAGCAATTCAAGTGATTCTGAGTTTCTGGATGCCGACAACGAGCCTGCGCTCCCCTCGCAACTTGTTAGACCAGCTGTAGAGCAGCAAGGGTTTAGGCACAGCGACCGGGAGCGCCGAATTCCAGGCAAGTATTCCGACTACATTACCTATAGTTCGTTTTCTGGTGACGTTGTTTCCCCCCAGCCTATACCGATGTGTTCTAAGACGTCACTCGATGACCCTCAAACCTACGAAGAAGCACTTAACGGCCCGGATCGCGAAAAGTGGATTGCGGCCATGCGTGAGGAAATCGCTGCTCTGGAGGAAAACGGAACATGGGAGCTGACTAGTCTGCCAAGCGATAGGAAAGTTATTCGTAACAAATGGGTCTTCAAGACAAAGCGAGGACCATCTGGTGACATTGAGCGGTACAAGGCGCGTCTGGTCGTTAAAGGGTGCTCACAGCGACCTGGCATCGATTACGATGAGGTTTATTCCCCCGTGGTGCGTTATTCCACCATTCGTTACCTACTGGCGCTGTCAGTGAAGCATGATCTAGATATAGAGCAAATGGATGCTGTTACTGCATTTCTCCAAGGCAATTTATCGAACGAGGTCATCTACATGGAACCACCGACAGGGTTTGCTGGCACTTCAAAGCAAGTATGTCGGTTACGAAAAGCACTTTATGGGCTTAAACAGTCGAGCCGTGTTTGGAACAACCAGCTGGACAAAGCGCTGAAAGAATTCGGATTAGAACAATCAAATGTTGATCCGTGCCTGTATTTCCGAATCAACGATAAAAAAATGATTTTCGTTACTATTTATGTCGACGATTTCATGATATTCACGAACAATGACAAGCTGAAGCAACAGTTGAAATCGTTCCTTCATAATCGCTTCAGAATGAAGGATCTTGGTGAAGCGCGTTTCTGCTTAGGACTGAGAATTACGCGAGACAAAAAGAATGGTAAACTGTGGGTGGATCAGGAGCACTACATCGACAGCATTTTGCAACGGTTCAATATGGTAAACTGCAACCCAGTATCCACGCCAGCATAGGCGAGTGTCAAGTTGGATAAATCAATGTCTCCGACGACACAGGAAGAAATACGCGAAATGAAGCAGATTCCCTACCAGGAGGCAGTAGGCTGTCTCACCTATCTGGCGCAGGCAACGCGTCCCGATATAAGTTTCGCTGTTAATCAAGTCAGCAAATTCAACGCGAATCCTGGACGTAATCACTGGACAGCGGTCAAGCGTATCATACGCTATCTGCGAGGAACACGTTCAAATCGCCTAACATATTCAAAGGAGAATTGCACGTATCTAGTCGGTTTTACAGATGCTGATTGGGGAGGAGAACCGGACTCTAGAAAATCCACTACAGGATACGTTTTCACGTTCATGGGAGGAGCTGTATCATGGAACGTCAAAAGGCAACCAACAGTTGCATTGTCTTCGTGCGAAGCAGAATACATCGCTCTGTCCCGAACATTACAGGAAGCACTTTGGTGGCATCAGTTCCAGTCACAGATTTTCGGAGTGCAAAAGATTCCCATTCGATGTGATAATCAATCAGCAATCTGTATCGCGCAGAACCAAGGTTATAATCCACGGACAAAGCATCTAGATATCAAGTATCACTTCGTCCGAGATGTCCTAGATCAGGGAGTAGTCGAGCTGGGATACGTGAACACAAAACAGCAACCTGCAGATGGGTTCACAAAGGCTCTGGCTAATCAGAAGTTAAAAGAAAATATAAAGTTAATTGGATTCGTTGCTTAGGGAGGAGTGTTGTAATCGAAGTAGTCATTCAATATCTAACCAACGAATGTATTGTGTAGCGTTAGCAACGCCTAGCAACGTAGGTTGTTGATTCAAATAAAATTTTCATTATTCATTAGTCAATCCATCTAACCAGTTGTATGTTTTTACTCTGCAACATAATTACATTCACCGAACATGATGTGTTCCTCGGAATATATTCTACATCCCAAAATTTATGGTGCTTAAATTTTTGCTTTTGACAAAAAACTGGCAAGTTCACACTCACCGACTACTGAGTGAACGGCAAATCAAATAAACATATGCCAATTATAGCTAATGCTCGAGCCCTCATGTAAAGGGCGTAGACGATGGGATGTGACATTTAGTGTAAGAATTATGGCGAGTGACCATTTTCGTTTCGGTCTCCCCTAGCAAAGTTTTGGCATTACATTCTTTTTGTGGAATTTGGCTTTTCTGTTTCAACAGACTTCCCAGCCGATTCATAGCGTACAGAATCATTGCATGTCTACACACTTCGAAAAAAAAACATGTGATTTTACATATTATTAGATGCACATAAATGGAGCGTCGTAGTTCACGGCAATTTACGTGGAAGAACATTCAATATTGTGTTTTGAATTCCATGACATGAAGTTTAATGAAATAAAAAAAAATGAATGCTGATAGTGACCGTCGCGACTTGAACCGAAAATCATTGTATCACAAAGTACGTCTGTTAATCGACTGAGCCAAAGCAGCACACATCTTCTTACAAATGAAATTTTCCGTCATTTGTCAAATTAGATTTTAATGAATTACATCGTATGAGGGATTAAGTCACCTGTGGAATTCAATTTTTTTTTGGTGGGTAGTACTACGATCCTAATTACACTAAGAATCCTTCCAGATCGAGGCTCAAACATACGAAAATTGGCTTTTGACACCAGCGCCCTATGCATTGAACCGCCAACCAGGGCTCCGGTCTAACTTTAAAATAACCCGAAATGAAACACATGGGCTACAAAGTCCCGGACCTAACACATAGATGGCGCTAGTTTTGTTGCAGTCACCTTTTGTTCCGTTTGTTCATGATATTAAATTCATTAGTTTGTGAGCTATTGTGCAGTGACGCAACTTTTGTTATTTTCAGAAAAATGGATCAAAATAATTTCGTGTTTTAATTTTACACTTCTTCTTGATGGGAAAAAATGCCTTGAAAAGTATTATAGAAACTCCGCTACATCAGAACAAAACAAAAACGTTGGTTTACTGACTTCAAACGTGGTAGTAGAGACACCGATGATGCAGAACGCAATAGACGTGCAAATGAGGTGGTAACACCAGAAAACATAAAAACAGCATTCTCAAAATCGTTTTGAATGGTCGAAAAGTGAAGCTGCGTTAGTTAGCTGACATCGTAAAGATATCAGAGAATGTTTTGGCTTTATTTGTTTATTTGTTTATTTTATAGTTCATCTGACAATGTATGTCTTAATGAATAAACAATTTTAATGTAAAAGTAAAACTTAAAGTACATTATTACGGTAGACAACACGAAAACGATCAAGTAATCTAAGATAAAAAACATTAGACGACACGTTGGAATTAAAATATTCGGCAAATTCATTGAATCGTATGCAAACGGATCTGAATAGTTCATTTTGACCATATAGTGTGTTACGAGTTTCCAATAGCAGAAAAGATCGTTGTCGAAGAGGCCTCTCAGGAGTATACAAATTTAGTCGCTCGAGTAAAGCAGGGCAGTCTACACTACCCAAAAGCAGTTTCGCAGCAAATGATGCTTGAGCATATGCTCTTCTCAATTCCAAAGGTTCAAGATTTAGTAAACGGCAACGGTCCTCGTATGACGGTAGCTGCGTTGGATCAGACCAAGGTAAAAACCGCAATGCGTATCTCACGAATTTTCGTTGAATTGCCTCAATCCTGGTAATCCAATTAGAGTGGAACGGGCACCATACAATCGCATTAGATTCGAGCAATGACCGAACCAGCGAGCAATATAGGGATCTCAAACATAACGGATCACGGAACTCGGACGAAATCTTAAAGATGAAGCCCAGTTGTCGGTTTGCTTTACGAATGATGTTGTCATAGTGTAACTTGAAAGTAACTTCACGATCCAGAATCACGCCAATGTGCTCTGTTCGGGCGAGGGAGCGTCCTAAGATTTTGTAATCGAAAGCAACTGGAGCTTTTTTACGGTGGAAGGAAATAATCCTACATTTTTCGACGCTTAAGTCCAAAAGGTTGTTAGAGCACCAATTTTGGAACACATTCAGCATTTTTTGTAATTCGATGCAGTCCGAAAGGCACTTGATGATTTGAAAAATTTTTGTATCGTCTGCGTTAAATAATCGACAATCCAGTGGCAAAAGCAGAGACACATCGTTTATGTAGATCGAGAACAGCAGCGGGCCGAGTATGCTACCTTGTGGAACACCAGAAAGGTTCGCAAACTCATCCGACATAGCTGAGCCAATTAAAACTCGCACACAGCGTTGCGATAAATAGGATCTGAACCAACAAACTGCACGATTAGAAACGCCAAGTAACTCCAATTTCTTTAGAAGGATTCCATGATCTACCCGGTCGAATGCCGCCTTAAGATCGATGTAAGCCGCATCAATCTGCATCCCGCAGTCCAAATTCCGTAAACAGTTTGAAGTGAACTGCATGAGATTTGTCGAAACCGACCGTTTTGGAAAGAAGCCATGTTGTTGAGAATCTATATAATTTTTGCAACACGAAAACAAAATGTCGTTCACGATGATTTCAAACAGCTTGGAGCAAGCACACAATGATGTTATTCCTCGATAGTTAGCAACATTACGCTTGTCGTCTTTTTTGTGGACCGGAAACATATGGGATGACTTCCAACGCAGGGGAAACTCACTTCGCTGAACCGAGAGATTAAATAGTATTGCTAACGGATGGATTAGGGCTTCAGAACAACGTTTTAGCACACAAGATGGGATTCCATCCGGACCGACAGCAAACGATAACTTTAGTCGAAGTAAGGCAGCTGTAACCATGTCATCTGTGATGTGAGGTATGTCGAAATTAAACACGTCACGTGGCATACCAACTGTGGATTCTTCTATCTGTCTCGATGTGGCGCAATGATCGTGGAAAACATGTTTGAAGTGTTGCGCTAACAAAATGCATTTCTCATTATCATTGCTGGCTGTTTCCTGTTCTAAGAACATAGAGCGCGGTAAGCCGGTTTCGTTTCGTTTCGAGTTAACAAACGACCAAAAACGTTTTGGATTTCGGCGAAGGTTCTCCTCGGTTCGTCTTACATATCGAGTATAGAGAAAGCGATTGTAGTGGCGGTACCTATTACTGTGAAAATTTAGCTGGCGTTTAAAGTAAGCAGAACGGGAGTTACAGTATTTTCGAAGGGCAGCAGATCGAGCACGCTTGAATGCACGTAACCGACTATTAGACCAAGGTGGCTTCTGTGTAGGTGGTTTAGGGGGAACAGCACAGGAAATAGCGAACTCAACTGCTTCGCTGAAATACTCTACAGCATCGTTAACATCGGAAATTGCATCAAGAGCGCGCCAATTTGTGTGAGAGAGTAAATCGTTCAAAACGTTGTAATCTGCTCGTCGAAAATCTGGGTAATGCAGTACAGCAGACTCTTCATAGACGACTGGTGTCAGTATTTTGAGAGAAACTTCAATGGCGGGATGATCAGCGTCGAGGTCCGTAAGAGGTTCAATCGGCGATGAAACGGTGGTGATTGGTGTGGCGATATCGTTGGCGAGAACAAGATCCAACAGGCGAGCATTTCGATTCAGCAGATCGTTGATTTGGTTGAACCCGTTTAGATTAAACCCGTGAAAAAGAGCGCTGCTGGCGGTTGACATATGCGAATGCAATAGATCAATCTACGGTAAGCCTTTCTCTGAGAAATGCCACTGAATACCGGATTGGTTGTAGTCGCCAAAAAGAAGTGCAGGAGTGTGAGGATCGAAACGTGATGAAATCGAGCTCAATGAGTCTACATATGCTCATAAAAACATTTTTCCGATCTGGTGGCAGGTAAATCACACCAATACTGACAGCAACTTGTGGCAGCTTAACGACAATCCAAAGCTGTTCAATGGTGTCAGAGATCGGTGAGGGATCGATGTAACAATTCAATTTTTTAGACACAGCTATCAAGACACCACCTCCGCGAGTTTTATGACTGTTAGCCGGGCACCGATCGGTACGAAAAACGGTATACTGATGTCCGAAAAGTTGAGTGGAGAAAATTTGATCGTCGAGCCAGGTCTCTGTCAGAACGATGACGTCATGTACTGCTTCCATTACAGACAAAAAGAATCCATCTATTGTTGTCCGTAATCCACGCACGTTTTGGTAGTAGATGCTGATGCACTCAGATGATGAAGTAGAGCAGGGTGGATGGCTAAAATGCATTTGAATATCAGGAACAGCAGGATTAGAACAAACAAAATACTCGCCTGGAATAGCAAGTCGAAAGTCCCCACTACCATCACCAACCACAGGACCGGGACGATGACGATGTTGGATATCAGCGGAGAGCACGACTGGGCTGGGTGGTAGGGGGACTTCCTCAATGCTTGTTACAGGGTGTCCCGGAGCGTGTGATGAGAATGGGTTGACTAAAACTTCTCTGAATTGGTGACTAAAGGGATGCTAGGTGTAACTCGTTCAGAAGCACGCATTCTTCGTTGATCGACGAATTCCCGGAACAAAATTCCACTAGGCCAGGTAGATGCATCCAGTGATTTTTCTTTTAACGCAGGGTCAAGTCCAATTTTGAACGAGATGAATGACATTTTAGAGACATCTGCTTCTTTCGGAACCACATCAACAGCATCGGACACATCCAGACAACGAGAGATGATTTTTTGTATATCATCGGGAGTAACCAAAGGCTGGAATCCCGATAAGTAAATCCAAAATTTCTGTGGCGCGGGTGGAGTAACGATGAACGGAACAGATAAATCACTCAAGTCGATAGACTTAGTTCCACGATCTGCGGTCACTTGCACAGGGCGACCTTTGTTTCCACGGCGCCGCTTCACTCCTAATTTTGGCCAATTATTACCGATAGAGGGATCAGAAGTCGAACGTTCAGACACTAAATGTTCGACTTGTTTGCTTAGCGATTTGACCAGATCAAATAGTTGACGAACCTGAACAGATAGATTGGCCGAATTGCAAGGTTGGAACTCCTGATCATCCAAAGTGTCTTCACTCAACTCTGCATTTTGAGCAAACAAAAATCGCTTTATTCTGAGTGAACAGATCCCTGTTCGAGCGATTGTTAAAACCGCAGCACTGTTGACTAATGTGGAAGAAATCATCACAAAAGCCACAACGCACCGGCTCCAGATCGTTGATTAGCAAGTGACACTCTCCGCACATTTTTTTTCCATTTTTGCTTTGCACGGGTATTAGTGATAAAGTGCGGGAGCAAGCTGAGCAATAGGGCACAAAAAAACAAGGAGTGCAGTGTCAGATGTCGCGATACAAAGAAATCAGCCTTCACTATTAAGCACTCGTAGGGCACCAACCGAATTCAACTCCAGTCGAAAGCCGATCTTAATTAATTAGATCAAAACAGCTAACAATAATAACGAAAAATTTTGATTTTGCAGCCGAAAAAACGGTTAAAAATTCTCTAACAAAAACGCGCCAGACTCACGAACAGTGTTGCGAGTAAACTATATTTATATTGCATTAGCATTTGACTATGAGATAGTTATGTTCGAAATAGATGCCCCGTTTGCTCACTGTTGACCAAAAACGAGAGCGTGTTGATGATTCTGAGCAGTGTTTGGTCATGTTTTAACGTAACAAACAGAAATTTTTATGTCGATATGTGACAATGGCTGAAACATGGATTCATCACTTCACTCCGGAATCAAAACGATCGTCATCTGAGTGGACAACAACTTGTGAACCTCGTCCAAACGATCTTCATCTCAACGATCTAAATTTTTCGATCAAGTGCATGAAACTATCGTTCGCCGATGACTTCAAATTATTTAATGTCATCAACTCAGCTGACGCAGGGTTCTTACAAGAGCAGTTGAATAGTTCGACTAACTGGTGTAATATCAACAGAATGGTTTTGAACGCCTCCAAATGTTCCGTCATCTCTTTTAGTCGCAAACAGTCTGTAGTCAGTTTCGACTATAATATTTAACAAATTGTTCTGGAACGTACATCGTCTATGAAGGACCTTGGTGTCCTCCTGGACTCTGAGTTAAATTTCAAGGAGCATAATGAGTTTAATATCTCCAAAGCCTTCAAGGTGCTAGGATTCATTTTCCGCGTTACTAAAGAATTCGATGATGTACATTGTATTGTGCCTTAGTTCGCTCTATGCTCGAATACTTCTCGGTTGTCTGGTCACCGTACTACCCAAACAATATCCAATGCATTGAAGCAATTTAACGAAAATTTTTTCGATTTGCTCTGCGTCGGCTTCCTTGGAGAAACCCTTGGAACCTTTCAAGTTACCATGCCATATGCAAACTGATTGACCTCGATTTGTTATCTGTCCGTCGCGATATAGGCAAGGCTACTTTTGCACTGATTTCCTCCAATCAAGAATAGACTGCTTCGTGCTCCTACAGCATTTAGAAATTGATATCCATCGTCGTAATCTTAGAAATTATGCTAGAACTAATAATGGGAATAACGAGCCTTTTGCCAGCATGTGCCGAACATTCAACCACTGTTCCAATTCATTCGACTTTAATCTATCAAGAAACGTTGTCAAGAAATTGTTCATAGGGTTACTACACGGGAAGACCGAAATAAGCATTTTGGAGAAAAAAAACGTGCTTAATCCACCTAGCAGTGAGATGATACCTTTTTTTATCAATCCGCATGTGTTTTTCGCATGAATATTTTTCGGTGTTTCAGTTTTCATGACATTATTCTAATGTCAGTCGTTTTAAATTTGAGATTTTAATCACTCATTACACTATAATGTCGAAACTGCAAATCGGATCGAAATTGAATCTAAAAGTGTAACAATCGATTAAACATTCCATAATATGTAGAACTAATTTTCACTTTAGAGTTTAGGGTAATTTAAGGAACTTCCAGAGCCGATATTCAGGAACCAGCATAACCCAAATCGATTCGTATGGCCATATGACGAATAAATTGCAATAGTTTTGAGTCCAACTTTGAAGCTTTTCGGGATTGTCATCTTCTATATCGCTTTGAATTTTAAAAATTCATCATCCTACAATTCGAGAATCGGAAATCAGAATTGGAAAAAATTGGATTTATTTTAATTTGAACTTTTGTTTCTGAAATTCGTTTGGGCTTTTTTTGAGAAAACGACTGAGCTTTGAGAAACGATTTGATACTGGAATCGGAATTCTAAAATCGGTATGGCCGAAGTCAGATAAATTCACCTGAGTAGCTGTATAGTTTACATTTGTTTCCAAATGTTTGAAAATCAATGTAGACATCTTTGAGGAATCGTAGTGCGAATTAAATTTTTGGGTGCCTTACGAAACGAAAACTGAATACAACCAAAAATGAAATAAGTTTATTTGGTTATCGACTATCCAAATCTGCAAACCCGATAAACCTGATTAATTTATGTGAAATATACATTTTTATACTAATCACCCTGTATCTCCAAAACCGGAAGTTGGATTTGACTGAAAAACAAGATGTTTTATAGAATCTTAAAACTTTTCATTTGAATCTTAGATGATTCTTAGATTTTATTTGAATCTTAGATCGGTTCAGCCATCTACGAGCAAAATGAGTTATACAGTTTTAATTTCGTTTCACATATCATCCTGTATTTCCGCAACCAGAAGTCGGAACCAAACATAATTCAGGAACCTTGTTTGGGAGTATACAACTTTTCATATGAATCTGAGTTTGTAGAAAACGGTTGAGTCATCTCCAAAAAAATTGAGTGAAATTATTTGTCACACACACGTTTGCTGATCTCGACGAACTGATTCGAATGGTATATGGCTGTTATGTTTTTCCAGCATTTATTGCTATAAATAGTTTAAATAAATATAATTATGGAATTGCTTTCAACTCGAAAATTCTACCATCATCTGGTTTACATATTTCATATTCGAACGATTATGTTGCCAAAAACGAACCGTGCTAAAATCGGTCCGAGGCAAAATATCATGCTGTACACAGTCTTTTGGGTACTTAGAAACAAATGTATGAACCAGTATAAAAAATCGTGTTTTATGTTGCTCCCAAACATTTCTTTGCCAGACAGCGCTCAAAACTTCTACTGCTGGAATAGGGGAAAAAGTCGCTTACACAAAAATTTCTATATCTCCGTTAAAAATAGACGGATTTTAACAATCTATGGCTTGTTGGATAGGTATTACCGTGCGGAATCTAAGTCTGAAAATATATGTTTTCAAGGTCAATTGTGACATATATTTTGATATAAAACTTCGTATAATTCAAAAAGTAAACATCCGATCTCAAAACCATTCAATAGCGTTCTGGGTGACGGGGAGACCTTTCATTTGCGACTAGTTTGATCAAAATCGGTCCACCCATCTCTGAGATCTCGACCTCTTAGTTGACAACACACATACACACACACACACACACACACACACACACACACACACACACACACACACACACACACACACACACACACACACACACACACACACACACACACACACACACACACACATTTGCTCAGTTCGTCGAGCTGAATCCATTGATATTTTTCTAAAGTTTGAGCGAATTCTATAACTATTTTTTATATTTACAAAAAAAACGTAATTAGTTGATTTTCTGATTTTAGTTAGTTATTTTTTGAGACAACTAAAAAAATCTTACTTTCGCTAATTTAGATTTTTTAATTCTCATTTCTTTAATAGTAACAAAATATTTGTTGAAATGGCTATTTTTTTAGTTGAATTCACCAATAAACGTGCTGTCATTTCTTAGCTAAGGCACACTTCATTTCCATTCAACTATTTTTTAGTTGAATTAGAGAAATAAATCGTTGTTTGCAACTAACATAAATGGTTGAATTGGCTTCTGCAATTTGTAGCTATATGGCGCACTGTCACCGTATAAACGTTAACACCGCAATGACTACTAGCCACTAGATGGCACACTACTACCGAAAAGAATTTTTCAATCGCGGTTGTCTTTTCTATACTGGCAAGTATTAATACGATGTTATATTGGATAAAAAGACATAAACGAAACGTAACCTTCTTTTTGAAAATTTTTCTTCTAAATCGCTGTTTTCTTCATTCGACTTCGCGAAATTGACTCTCTTACTGAAAACTTTGAGCACTCGGAAAACAAAAACCGAATACAAATAGTACACCGGATGGCGTAGCCCGGAAGGTTGGAAGATACAAAAAACATCATTTGACATATACAATTAGAGTGCAACATTCGAAACTCACTTCACTGTTCGGTGTAAAAACATTATTACGCACGATCGCTTCAAATGCGCACAAATTCTGAATAAATACACTTTCCACTAAGAGTTTACGTCATTTTTACATATCGGTTTAGAAATTTATATATGGATATATCGTAACACATGCGAAAAACAATTTGCAAACAGTTCCAACAAGACTGTCCTTTTTAGCTTTTTAATGGATTGTTTTGCTTTGACACTTCTCATGAGTTTTTGACTCATAAACTTGTTAATAAAATCAATTTCATTTTTGTTTTCTTTGTGCTGTCCTTCAGTAATGATGGTGACAGATAAATAGAAACAAACTTTCTGATTTTAATAACAAAATTAGTTGTCAATGAGAATTTCGTGTTGGATTGAAATATTGCTGGTTTGTGTCCAGGAACTTAAAACAACCAGCCAACTAAAAACATTCTCTAAAAATAAGAGCTTTTTTCAGCAAAGTAAATTCTCAATTTTAACTAATTTCATAGTTAATTTGGAAATTTTGTTGTTAAAATCAACTAATTCAAAAACAGTAATACGAATTAGACGCAGAGCTAATTTCGGTCGTTCCGTGTATTTAACTAGTTTTAGATTTAGTTAGTGCTGAAATACTATTTTTAAGTGAAATGTATCATTTGGATGATTGTAATCTGTTGATGCTAAAGATGAGGAGGTTTTATGCCTGTTGGAGAGCAAGTTTGACAGAAACTAACTCCACCGGGCTTTTCCCTGCTTCAAATAAATAAATAAACAAAGCGCCCAATAGCACAACAATCGGCTGGAACGGTTATGACCTCGGCATTTGGGGATATGCGTGGTGTAATATTTATCGACTTTCTTAAGAAAGGAAGTACCATTAACAGTGAATATTATATAGCGTTATTGGAGCATTTGAAGGCTGTAATTGCAAAGCAACAACTACATATGGCAAAAAAAAATTTTTTTCATCAAGACAACGCACCGTGTCACAAGTCAATCAAAACAATGGCAAAACAACATGAATTGAACTTCGAACTGCTCCCGCATCCACCGTATTCACCTGATTTGGCTCTCAGCGACTACTGGCTGTTCGCAAGCCTGAAAAAAATGCTCGCCGGTAAGAAATTACGCACGAATGAAGAAGTTATCGCTGAAACTGAGGCCTGTTTTGAGGCAAAAGATAAATCGTTTATCAAAAGAGGTATAGAAATGTTAGAGCGGCGCTGGAATGATTGCGTTGCTCTTGAGGGAGATTACGTTGATGAATAAAGTTAATTTGAACAAAAAAACCCTTTTAATCCACCTAGTGGTGTGATAATGCCTTTCTCTTCTTTCATAACAGTCTCATGAAAATATGTTTCATACTTTTAGTAAATAATTTTGGATACTAATTTTGACACCAATTGATTCAGATTGATTCGAGTAGTTCACAAAAGCATGCATCAGTGTTTATGTCACACAGTCAGCATCATTTCTCCAAACTAGTGCTTGACATTTGCGTTACCTATTTGTATGAGAACAGTGATGCTAATCTAAAAAACCTGTTTTAATCCACCTAGTGGTGTAATGATGCCTTTCTCATATCAATCATACTATCATTCCTATATAATACTGTGGTATTCTACAAAATTATTTTTCTTCGATTCTTAAAAGAAGAATCGAAATAGATTTGTTTGACCGTCTACTGATAAAAACTATCAATTGGAAAAGATTTGAGGTCGATTTAGAAAACTTTTTACGGTTTTTCGCTCTTTTCAGTGATGGTATAAAATTTTTAACACACTTTACCCTATATTTCCGGATCCGGAAGTCGGATCCGGATAAAATTCAGGAATTACGTATGGGACCACAGGAACTTTCATTTGAACCTAAGTTTGTGAAAATCGGTCGCGCCACCTATGAGAAAAGTTAGAACACATATTTTCATTTTTTTGCACATTTTACCCCATAAAGTTAGTGCAAAAAACGTTACATACACACATACGCACATACACACACACACAAACACACACATACACACACGGACATTTTGCGTACTCGACGAACTGAGTCGAATGGTATATGACACTCGGCCCTCCGGGCCTCGGTTCAAACGTCGGTTTTCACAGTGATTGCATAACCAAAAAAGGCAAAAAAAAATTTTCTTCGATTCTTAAAAGAATAACCGAAATCGGTTTATTTGACCGTCTACTGATAAAAACCATCAAATTGGAAAAGATTTGAGGTCGATTTAGAAAAATTTTTAAGGTTTTTCCCCATTTTCAGTGATGGTGTACAATTTTAAACACACTTTACCCTATATTTCCGGATCCGGAAGTCGGATTCGCATGAAATTCAGGAATAACGCATCGGACCACAGGACCTTTCATTTGAACCTAAGTTTGTGAAAATCGGTGGCGCCATCTATGAGAAAAATTAAAACACATATTTTCTTTTTTTTGCACATTTTACCCTATAACTCTTGAACCGGAAGTCGGATCCAAATAATATTCAGGAATTTTGTATGGGACCTCAATACCTTTCATTTGAATCTAAGTTTGTGAAAATCGATTCAGCCATCTCTGAGAAAAGTTAGTGCACTTATTTTCACAATTTTTTGCACATTTTACCCCATAATTCCGGAACCGGAAGTCGGATCCAAATAATATTCAGGAATTTTGTATGGGACCACAAGACCTTTCATTTGAATCTAAGTTTGTGAAAATCGGTTCAGCCATCTCCGAGAAAAGTTAGTGCAAAAAAACGTTACATACACACATACGCACATACACACACACACATACACACACACACATACACACACACACACACATACACACACAGACATTTTGCGTACTCGACGAACTGAGTCGAATGGTATATGACACTCGGCCCTCCGGGCCTCGGTTCAAAAGTCGGTTTTCACAGTGATTGCATAACCTTTCTATATGAGAAAGGCAAAACGTGATTAATCCACCTAGCAGTGAGATGATACCTTTTTTATCAATACGCATGTGTTTTTGCATGGATATTCTTAGGTGTTTTAGTTCTCATGACATTATTTTAATTATCGTCGTTTTAAACGGCAAATTGAGATTTTAATCACTCATTACCCTGTTATGCCGAAACTGCAAAACATATCGAATTTCAATCTTAGCGTGCGACAATCGATTGAACATTCCATGAGATGTCGAAGTAAGTTCCACTTTAGAGTTTTTCGTCATTATTTATGGTACTTCCAGAGCCGGTATTCAGGAATTAGCATAGCCCAAAATGATTCGAATGGCCATAAATTATTACGCCAAACAATTTACATGAAATTTATAAACTCATCATCTGTAATTCCAGAATCGGATAAAATTCACCAATTTTGTATGGGACCTTAAGTCCTGTAATATTTGTTTTTGAAGTTCGATTTGGTCTTTTTTGAGAAAATGATTGAGCTTTGAGAGTCGATTCGATACTGGAACCGGAATTCTAAAATCGGTGTAGCCGAAATCAGTTAAATTCACCTGAGCAGTGTGTAGACATCTTTGAGAAATTGTAGTGCGAATTAAAATTTGGGGGTACATTCCGAATCCAAAAACGAATACCGCTCAAACTGAAATAAATTTATTTGGTAATCGACTATCAAAATCTGCAAACCCGATAAACCTGATTAATTTATGTGAAATGGACATTTTTATACTAATCACCCTGCATTTTCTAAACCAGAAGTCGGATCTGACTAAAAAGTAAGAGGTTTCATAGGATTTTAAGACCTCTCATTTGAATCATAGATGATACTTGGATTTCATTTGAATCTTAGATCGGTTCAGCCATCTACGAGAAAAATTAATGGCATTATTTCAATTTCGTTTCACATATCATCCTGTGGTTCCGCAATCAGAAGTCGGATCCAAACGTAATTCTGGAACCTTGTTTGGGAGTATACGACTTCTCATATGAATCTGAGTTTGTAGAAAACGGTTTAACCATCTCCGAGAAAATTGAGTGAAATTATTTGTCACACACGCATTTGCTGATCTCGACGAACTGAGTCGTATGGTATATGGAGGTCATGTTCTTCCAGCATTTATTGCTGTAAATAGTTTAAATCAATATAATTATTGAATTACTTCCAACTCGATAATGCTGGTATCATCTGGTTTACATATGCCATATTCTAAAGATTATGTTGCCAAAAATGAACCGTGCTAAAATTGGTTCGTGGCAAATTGTCATAAAACAGGATGCTGTACACAGTCTTTTTGGTACTTAGAAACAATTATATGTAACAGTATAAAAAATCGTATTGCATGTAGCTCCCAAGCAGTGCTTTTTCATACAGCGCTCAAAATTCCTTCTACTGGAATAAGGCTTACACAAAAATATCGATATCTCCGTTAAAAATGGACGGATTTTAACAATCTATGGCTTGTTGGATAGGTATTACCGATCGAAATCTAAGTCTGGAAACATATTCTGTTTTCAAGGTCAAATGTGACAGATACTGTCAAAAAACTGAAAATTTTGACATAAAACTTCGTATAACTCAAAAAGTAAACATCCGATCTCAAAACCATTCAATAGCGTTCAGGGTGACGAGGAGACCTTTCATTTGCGACTAGTTTGATCAAAATCGGTCCAGCCATCTCTGAGATCTCGACCTCTTAGTTGACAACACACATACAGACACACACACATACACACATACACACACACACACACACACACACACACACACACACACACACACACACACACACACAGACATTTGCTCAGTTCGTCGAGCTGAATCGATTGGTATATGACATTCGGCCCTCCGGGCCTCGGAAAATTTTTCGAAAGTTTGAGCGAATTCTATACCTATTTTTTATATATATAAAAAAAGGTAAAAAGTCGGTTTTCCAGCAATTCTAATACCTTTCTTTAGAGAAAGGCAAAAGGCTTCTTAGTCCACTTAGTGGAATTTTCATATATCTTGAAAAATCACCATAGGGGGGAGTACATGAAATTTTCGAAATCGAAAAAAAAATTTTAATGCCAAAAGGCTTAGAATCGCATGAAACGTCGAGAATTAGTGTCATCTCGAAAAAAAATTTTTGTGAAAAAGTCGACTTTTTGGGACTTTTTTTCTAAGTTGAAGTTGATTTCTTAAAAATAAATTTTTTTGGGATGACACTAAATATCGATGTTTCATTCAGTTTTAAGAGTTTCGGCATCAAAAAAACTTTTCGATTTTGGAAATTTCATGTACTCCCCCCTATGGTGCTTTTTCAAGATCGAAAATTGTCAAACCTTTACCACCGGGCAGCACCCCTTACACATGTCCGATTTAGGTCAAATTTGGCATGAAGGCTTTTTTCGAGGTGCTTAAACTTTTGAGCACTAGAGCTTAACGAAAACAGAGGTGATCCCAAAATTTTGGCACCCTTGTAAATATAAGAGCGGTAAAAATCAATGTGTTTTGTCGGTTACGTCACTTATACCATCATATATCTGGAACCAAAAGCCACAGCCATTTGATCTTTGAACTTGATCAATGGCCCGACAGTAGCTTTCAAACGAGCCCATGTTTGTTAAAATCAGTTCAGCCATCTCTGAGAAAATTGAGCGCGTTCAAATATATTCGAAAAGTGCACACACACATACAGACATTTTCCGATGTCGTCGAACTGAGTCGAATGGTATATAACACTATGGGTCTCCGAGGCTCCGTTCGAAAGTCGGTTTTTCCAGCAATTCTAATACCTTTCTATGAAGAAATGCTAAAATAGTGTTCTCTTTGTAAGATCCGGTACTTTTCAGCCCATGTGTTATTATACTGCAATGTAGTTTGATTGGCTAAGCTCAAGACAACTTTGTACCCTAATAAACAAATTCAACCGATCAGTTGTGCTCTAGAGTAGTTCTTTCAAATAACAAAAATGTACCACTATTTCAACAATTTAGCATTAAAAGATATTAACATGACGCCATACAATTTTTCCATGCAAAATTCCGTGACATTCAACAAAAACCGCCTTATTATGTGCTATAGTCTAGTTCCAAAAAATTGGGCCGATTAAATTACCATATCATCGGTTGGAATAGTAATATACCGATACAGTATTTTTCCAATAGAACTCAACTATTGAAAACAGAATAAATTTTAAGGCTTTTATCTCGAAAAATGTATTGTATATTAAGTAGTAAATCCTTCTAATTTACAGATCTTCCCAACTCTTAAATTCCTTTTGATTAATCCGGTTCTTGGTTTCCCGTTTCTATTAGAATTAGAAATAGTAGCTAGTCGAAAGCGAATGGTATCTATGTGAGAGGTTTATCTACTCATAGAACTTCCTTGTGTCATTAACGAGGAACAGTTGCTCAATCGAGGTCCCGATTTTGGTGGCACTTTTTGCCCGAAAACTAGAGGTTCTCGTTCGATATTGCAGCGTCCTCGCTCAGGCTACATTCTTCTCCTCGACCAACTGCTGGCATTCGCCGTGTTATCAGTCGTTTTCTCAATTCCATGACCTCGTATCTGCTACAGTTGCAGCAGTGCTTCTTAGGGCTGACTTTATGTACCTTGCATGTTACATGCTGCTCTTTCGTGCTCTTTGACATAGCACAGTGGTGGGCAGTCGGGGTATGGGAATCAGAAATAATTGGCTCAAATGGCACGTTCTCCTAGTTATTTGGAGATTTGTGCCGAGGTATGGGAAGGATCGAGCGGATGTTAGTATCGACAAATTTTCTGTGGAAAACACAACAGATTAAACTCGTAGAATGATGTTTCTGAAGTACACAGATCTTTGGGATTCCAGTAAGTCCGATCTGACGTCGCGATACTCTACGGACGACCACACGGGTCACACACTGAATGTCCTGATAACCGTCCTCACCAATGCAGAGACCATTCTCCGCGAGTCCAACACGCCGAAGATGTGCGTTGAAAGTGTAGTGATTTGACACAGGCCGAAACAAAACATGAATGAAATCGCGACTCACGTTCGTCCCTCTGCACCAAGATTTCGGCGATACCCTATGGATAACGGAATGTAGTCATCGTCCCCGTTAGCCATTGATTCATGAAGTAGTCATTTGGAGAGATTGGTCTTACATACATATCAGCTTCTAATGCGCCCCCTATTTAGCCAATCAGTCTGCCTCTTTATTGTCCGGAATGGAACAATGCGAGGGGACCCAGACCATCGATATTAAAGGTCAAATGTAAACCAAGTTTACTTGTGTTGATAGTTTTTGTATTACGTACTTTTTATTTGGTACGTATATCATATACAGAGGGGTCTCGTATAACGCGGTACACCGGGGGCGTGAAAAGCGAATCCGCGATAAGCGGGACCCAAAGCTTATGGGATTTCGACTGATTGGGGCTGTGAACGATTATCTCGCTTCGGTCGACAGATAGAGCTATACTATCTTCAGCAAACTTGTTGTAGATACTTAGACCAACAATTTAGTGTAGTTTGACCGACAATTTGTTGAGAACTGCTCCGCCAGGGGCGCTTTGAAAAGAGCATGAAATAATTCATATGTTCACAATAGAAAAACAGTTTGAACATGAAATATCGCGAATATTTTACTTTCGGTGGTGTCGGTGTTTTCAGAAAGAATGTTCCGGAGGTCAAAACAGATCAAATGGTGTAAACAGTAATTGAAATTTCTCGCTCATAGCTCAGCTTTTTTTTAACGAATCTCAATAAATTTTACACCCTCGAATTTTGTGAAGTTCGTAAATTGATTCAACAACTTTTTATCAGACGATTGGTAAAGGAAAACCAATGAAAATTTGATTTTTCCCGTTAAATGCTTTTTTTCACGCGCCCAAAATACCCTTTCTGCTTGATTTCCACTGGATGATCAGAAAGTTAGCTACAACGTATTTATAGGAATCAATCATATATACACGTCTCTAAGCCAACCAAATGAAACGAAAGAAAGAATCTATGATCGTTCTCTCTGTAGTTGTTTTTATATTCTAGCTTTCAACGCTTCTCAACTAGTATATAATAGTATGTATGCGAGAAAGTAATTCTGCAGAAACACACTAACACAATTACGATAGCGTCGCGTAGGATGTATGCTTAGTAGATTTGTTAGAGAATCGCATGACACAAAATCATTTTATGACGGAGGGAAGCACATGAGTTCGCATCATTTTGCGAATCCTCTGAAATAACAGCTATTTTAGCAAATAGAAAAATTCAGAAAACTATATAGGAACCGCATATTTCAAAACTTGAGAAATCCCATAAAAGTAATCATATTTCTTATAAAGTTTGTTCGCAACCAGACAGCAATTAATTCCTACACAAGCATTGTAGAAGAAATCTCTACCGTCAACTAGTATAAATCACGAAACAAAGAAATAAAATTTTTCCAAAAAATAGCTTTCTAAGTTATGGATCGCAATAGCGCAACCTTTTTTTTCGAACCACTTTTCACATTATCGAATACTTTTTGATAAACCAAGCAATGTTGAGAAAGATACACTGCTCTTGAATTCACATACAAGCTTTTATCAATCTTCTAACCAGTTTGTAAATCCTCGAAAAAACGATCTTAATAAATAAACATAAATCAGGAATTTCCAACCCAGAATTGCACACCAGCGTCACCAAGTGAGAAAAATTTTACAACTGTTCACACTATTTAATCTGTTTTTACCTCCTCTACTTTCTTCCCGAAAACACCGCCAATCTATATCACCGCTCTATATCTTTTAGTTTTTTATAAGAACATAATTCTGATAATTGATATTTGTATTCAAGCACACCAGCTACATCTGATGGAATAAGTCCGAGTTAATACTTTTGCTGTTTGACAAACTCCCGAATTCCCGCATTCTTCAAAATACTATAATTTGCGAATTACTTGAAGTTCAAATCGTTTTGTCTGTGTTAAGCAAATAATTTATATCACGCATTTTTCAAAGCGCCACTAGCGGAGCAGTTCTCAACTAATTGTCTGTCAAACTACACTAAATTGTTGGTCTAAGTATCTACAACAAGTTTGCCGAAGATTGTGTGGCTCTATCTGTCAACCGAAGCGATATAATCGTTCACAGCCCCAATCAGTCGAAATCCCATATGCTCTGGGTCCCGTTTATCGCGGTTATCCGGCAATAACGAATCCGGCAACAACGAATACCGGCAAAACCGAATCCGCGTTTTACGAGACCCCGCTGTATCTATTTCCAACACCATAAACATACGGATTGTACGAATGATTGAATTTACAATGGATAGTATTGATATCAATAGGTGCAATATAAGTTTATTTTTAAGTGATGTAGGTGAGAAGGTTACAGGTAATAATAGTCGTGGATCTTGTTGTGATAAAAGAAATGCTGTAAATTATTCCTTGGAGGAAAATTTATGTATTCATAATGATCACCTTGTACTTAATCAGCATGTTATTATGAAGTATATATTAAACTAGGTATACGATATATAACTAAAGTTTTTAATATTGTAATGATATTCAACGCAGATTAAATAAAACAAATTCACATTTAATCTTACACTTCACGAAAAGCCTACACAATAATTTTGTAATACAGGTGGAGCTATCTGGTGATAACTTTGATGGTGTGATGCTTCGTTTTCCATTACAGCATGGTACGCTAACACTTATGTGATGCAGCCGGTATTATACCTGCTGACTTCACCGAGTTTATATATGCAGTGCAATCAGTTTATCAAAGTGGTTTGAACGATTGAGTTTTAAACCAAACTCTTTTAGCAATAATTTATTTTCAAACGTATTTGAGGCTTGAAATGGATGAAATATAAGTTTTGATTGTTCATATTTTTGTTAGTTGTTAATGTTAATTTTAATTCCTTAATAATAAAGTTAACTACACTGCCTCAGTGCATTTATATCAGATCGCTCTACACAAAATAAACAAAACTAAATATTTTCCGTAAACAAAAAGGTTTGTACGGTACGTAAATCTTTATTTCGCAAGAGAAAATCCATATAGGAATGTGTTTGCTGCCAATCAAATGCGTTAATGGAAGTAAACTGAAACTGAACAACTACAAGGATCAGCCCCATGAGGTTGTTCGAGCCATTGATGTAGAACAAGGCAACCTAAATTTCTAATGATCTACAATCAAATAGATCAATCGTCACAATTTTAAATTCGCAAATGCACGCGAGTCTGCTTAGATTGAACTTTATTAGGAACCAAAACCGAGCACGCGAACTAGAGATGGTCGGGTATAGAAATTCTTACAGTTTGAGACTAAGATTTTCGCTTTTCTCTTAATTTTAATTCTAAACAGAATGAACTGATTTGTTTATTTTTCATTCATATGGAAAATATATTGATTAAAATCAGGAAAAAAGCGTAGGAATTGGGTTTTACGCACACGTTGTTCACATTACTCATACGCTTGCAAAGTGTCTTTCTTCTTGAATAAGACCGTTCAGATAAAGCTCTCAACTATACTCAACTGTACTTTTCTCAGGAAATATGGAGGATGCTTTCCGGGTTTCTCCCGGAGAACCTCTATCTAATTCAGATTGTCAGTGACAATGAAGTAATGGTCTTTGGGCAAGGCTTCAATGATGTCTAGAGTATACTGAACAGCAGCTGAAATATGAGTGGTCACTTGAATGGGAAGTGTTCCAGGAATCTCTTATCTCACGGATGTGTCGAAAAACACAGTAGAATGAGCACGGTTGGGAACAAACGAAGAAGGATTGATATTCCGAATCATGTAATCAAAATAAATCTAAATCAAATTTAAGAGTCAGCCATTAATTTAAGCCATTAATTTAAGAGTCAGCCATTATTTTAGTACTTAATCGCGGTATGATGCTTTCGCTTTTAAACACCGGTATATCTTTAATCGACTCTTTTCAGAGCTACTAAATTGATCACAATGAACTGTTTTGGATATGCCCTGCAGTAAATTTTCCCTAATCAACAGAAAAATAATGAATCAAGTGACAAATGAAATCTCGATACTCTGCTTGGTGCGAGCATGGATTCACAAAATATTAACAAGATGAACAAGTTCCGTCGATTGCTGTAGAGAACTACATTGTTTAACATCGGAGAAATTTGAAAGAGGCGTGTTCACCACCAACCCGCATTTTTGTGCTTTTTTCGCATCGTCTCGTATATGACTGCTTGCAATTTCTATCACTCATCGCAATATTCGTTATATAAATGTACAAAGATAATCTCTAAAATTACCCTAATAAATTGCGGGGATGGGAATGTTGTATCCTTGCTGTTCTTATGGTTGAAATAAGATATAAGTTGGTTTAGCTCTTGAAGGATTTGTTTTGAATGTGGTTAATCACTGTAAACAGTCGATAATAAGATCGTTGAAGAGCCAGATTATTATCTCCGGTAAGTATTTCGTTGACACATGAAACTTCGTTTTAGGAATGCTTGAATATTCAGTTTCAGTAACCCGCGAAGGACCGCCATCAATTAATTGGTGCTGTAGGAACATAAACACACCCGATTCATGTGATATAAACTGTGATAGCGAAGATTTCTACGCTTTTTATCGGCATATCGAAGCAGGTTAAACATATATTACTAATAATCGTTCATTACTGATTTTAATGCTATGCGATTCCCACGAAACAGTGATTCGACAAAATATGCCACCACAACATCGTTAACTTTCCAGGGTCATTCAACTGTGGTGGTGAAAACTTGGAAACAATATACGCGTACGCTTATCTACGCACAATTTCAATTTAAATTTGCATGATTTTTTAGTTTATCTAAACACTTGTGCATTGTTGTGGTTGTACTAGAAAGTTATTACACGCATAACATTACCTCACACCGCGAAACTTAAGGAAACTAAGCTGGCAACCTTGAAGCAGCCGTGGACCTGAATCTATCAACGTGCGAACGCACCTTCAGAAGAGATAGCTAGCCGAAAAAAGTTTTTCAACATACGTTACGCTCTACGGAGAAGTTTACGTTCAGAAATATATTTATCTTGAAAGTTATGTGTGTTTTCCATTCATATTGTTTTATTTACAAACAATATACAGCAAGCCTTTTCAAAAAAGTATAATTTTTTTTCTGTCTAAGGTGACAAAAAAGCAGCTGCATTCTCGACTGCAGGTTTCTTGTGCATGTATGTGCGATTGTTATCTTGTATATTTTTCTACGAGCAACGACACTTTTTGACTGCGGTGCCATAAATGCTTCGTGTTAGTTCGCGAAAGATGTAATCGATTCATGAACCTTCGCATTCACCGTAACCATTTTTTTTTTGTTCTCAGCAATTAATCTGTGAGCGAATTAATCACAACTAAATCCTTATAGATTAGCGTAACCAAATTTTACCCTTCAACAAAAAACGATTAACAACTGGGTACCTAGGAAACAAATCGCGAAATCATTGAAACGATTGTTGGCAAGCAAAAATGTGTAACACGAACGTAAACAGAAAGGTGCAAAAAGCTGATGAACAATAACAGTAGTGATCACTCAAGTGCTGACTGGTTTAGCCTACATATTGGAAAGAAAAACAGAAGCGCAATAAAACTTTAGCTTTCCGAACGTGAGCCCTGGTTCACGTCAGTTAAGCATCGATACGGTTCAAGAGCTTACCATTCTAATATGCATGGAAATCAATGCCAAAAATTTCAAGGGGATTCACGGGAAGAATAATCGATTCGGCTCTGAATTTGTTTGCAAATTTAAATTTGCTTAACATAGATGGAGATTTTTCTAACTTGAGGGAAATTCATATTCTCGTTGATTTTTTTCATTTATTCAATCAATTGTAATTTGTTTGAAATAGTACAAAGATAAAAATATCTCTATTTTCATGCACATTTTTGAAGCAGGAAAATGAACATAAAAGTTTTTGACTTTCTCATATAGTGAAGCTATGTAATCGCTGTGACTGACTGTGACTGTGAACCGACTTCAAAATCGAGGCCCAGAGGGCAGAGTGTCTTATACCATTCGACTCAGTTAACCGAGATCAAAATCAAAATGACTGTGTGTATGTGACAAATAATGTCAATCAATTTCCTCAGAGATGGCTGAACCAATTTTCACAAACTTAGATTCAAGCGAAATGTCTTATACTTCCAAAGCCTGCAATAGAATTTCATCTTTATTCGACTTCCGGTTCCGGAATTACAAGGTAATATGTGCAAATTTATGAGAAAATGCGCGCTGAATTTTGTCGGAATTTTGCAAACCGATTTTCACCAACTAAGATGCAAATAAAACATCTTGAAATTCATTAAAAAGTCGATCCGGATCCAACTTCCGGATCCAACACAGCGCAAAAAATGAAATATTTTTCGATTTTATGAGTATTTTTTCAAACGGAAACGGCGAAACGAGGTGCAAAGTTTTATTAAACTTACTGGTAAATTCATCTAGTTGGCAGATCTTGCTAGCTGATGACTATATAAACCTACTAGTTTCAAGTAGTCCCCAATTTCAGGTTCCGAAAATACCAATAATAGTCAAGACAAATTCTGTTTCAATCCACCTTGTGGTGTAATGATGCCTGTCTCATTAACATTTCGTTAGAAATCGATGCAAGTTCCGATGGAGTTTTTGACAATCTATTTCCAGAGCCGGAACCCGGAGACCGCCACAGTCATAAAAAGGCTTTGCGGCCTACAAGTTCAAATAGTTATAAAAGCTACTTTAAAATATCGTAACACATGGATCAATAAGTCCCGAGACTAAAGCAGAGATGGCGCTCGTAGTAAACCAGTAACCACGTCTTTCTAGAGTACTAACCTTTGCTTGAAACGGGTCAAAATTTTAAGTCGATCCGACCAGAAACAGCTGAGTTATCAAGGTTGGAGTAAAGTCGTTTTGTAGTTTGTTTAAAAAATGAAAAAAAACGAGTTTCGTGTTTTGATAAAACATTGTTTTTTAATGGGTACAAACACCGTGCATGCGAAACAATGGATTGAAAAATGTTATCCGGACTCTTGTCCATCAAAAGCAACGATTTGTCGGTGGTTCGCCGAGTTTAAACGTGGTCGTACCGACACAAATGACGTGGAACGCTCGGGTAGACCTGTGGAAGCCGTTACACCGGAAAATGTGAGTGAAGTGACAAAAATTATAATGAAAGATCGTAAAGTGAAGCTCCGTGAGATTGCTGAGATGACACAGATATCATATGGAAGTGTATTTACTATCCTTCATGAAAAATTGAGCATGAAAAAGGTTTTTTCCAAGTGTCGATGAAAACAATGGCGAAATTGAACGAATTGGGCTTTGATCTGCTTCCCCCCCTTCCATACTTGCCAGATTTAGCCTCCAGTGACTACTGGCTCTTTGCTGATCTTAAAAAATGCTCAAAGGAAAAAGATTTGGCTCAAATGTGGAGATCATCGCTGAAACTGAAGCTTATTTTGAAGCGAAAGATAAATTTTTTTATAAACATGGTATTGAAAAATTGGAAAAACGTTGGAACCATTGTACCAACCATTGTATTGTGATTATGTTGATGAATAAAAAAAAATTTTACAAAAAAAAATGTTGTTTCCATTGTTAGTCTCGGGACTTATTGATCCATGTGTTACGTATCTGTGTCAGAAATCTTAAGACGATTAGACATTTTGACGAACATACAGCGTTAGGTTCAGCGAAAAAACTATTCTATTAAAATTTGACTTTGTTTGAATTAAACCTGGCTGATTTACCTCTCATGCACTTTTTCGATTGAACCAACTAAACGCAAACGAAAACCTGTGCTCCTGTTACTGCTGTAAATGCATAATAAAAATTAAATCAAATAGCATCATAAATCATTATTTTTGATTGGATTTTTATTTATGTTATTTCAACAATATAATCATTTGTAATCAAAGCCAATGGATTCGGTTGTTGTTGGCGATAAAAAAAAACGTGTCTCTGCTGTAGAACTAGTAAAGAGTTACGAAATTTCTAGAAGAGCGAAAGAATTTTCATGTGCATGCGTATTTATAAATAAAGATAACTTACTGCAGTGTCTTTTCACTATCGACCAACAATTCAACGAAGAACTGTCTGGAGTTCTATTCCCGAACCTTCAGATATAAATAATTTTTACTTTTTACCATTAGAATAATAAGTTCTACAAATTTACCTTAACTTTTAAGTTTTAATTCAACGCAAATAGGTTAAGTTTTAACTACACTAGTTTTAGTTTCAAATTCAATAAATATAGATAAATAAGTTTCAATTATATGTAGCTCTAAGTAGAAAATCGATCAAATTTTTAAATAAGTTTTCCGGCTTGAAGGTATGCTTTCCTTTTCTTCTTCCTGTCTTTCGTCAACATCCTTTGGCACTTCGCCAGCTGATCCCCCTGTCAGTCGACGGGTGTGGACGGCGTTTCTCCTGGTGTTTTACGCAGGGGTGGACTGGAGCCGTTGATCGACGTTGCGTTCTTAACAGTTGTGTTTTGATAACGTTTCCATTCTCTTTCCGGTCTCCCGTACACGCTATACGAAATCGAACAAAGCACGCAGTGTGCATCGTTTACAAAAGCGGTGGTGTTTTCTTCTTCCGTACCGATGCGTATCGGTTTTGCATCGTCATTTTGTATGACGGTTTGAATGTTTTGATACTCATTGCCCTATAATTTCGAAAGCGGAAGTTAGATCTGGATGAAATTTTACAGTGCTTTTAAGATAATGAGAACTTTAATTTGAATCAAGATTTGTAAAAATCGGTTTAACCGTTGCTGAGAAATCGAAGTAAGTTTCGTTTTTGGAGTTCTGCCTTTCTCATAACCAAGTAACATTTTTAATATTAACAAATGTTTGTAGCTGTCTTCGATGCTACATCATAAATCTTGTACTAAAACATTCAACTCCACGAAAGCCTACTGAAAACCACAATAAGAGCATATTCCTACTAAGTGGACCATTCTTCATAGGGTTTGTAAAGCAAAGTGGAGTATCAGCTTGAACCTACGTGAAATCTTTTTCAAAATAATTTAAAGTTCAACAAAATCATTTTTTTTGTGTCAAATATAGAGGTCTTAAGGTCATTTGCCTCTTCACGCCAGAAAAACTTTCTGACCCTATGAGCGAGGATTGGAATAGAATCCAGGTAGGCTGCATGAAAGGCTTCGACTAACCCATCACGCCATACCCGTTCTCAAGAAAACTTTGAAACCAGCTTCACGATCAATATTAAATTTATTCGGATGGAATGAATCCCGCAATAGATAAACTGTCAATATGTGTTTGTCATGTCGGTTTATGATGCAATCAGTATGAATATATTAGATTTTGGCCCTTATTACCGGCATCAGTTCACGGTGAAAATCGAGTGAAGTGAATTTAGGTCCTTACCACGGAAGTCACTTCAGAGAAAAAAGTAATTACTTAAATGAACTTGATGTAATAATGAACATCACGCCACCTACATTTTGTTGAAAAAATGCCACCAACATTTTGTTGAAAAAATCTAGTGCACTTTTTATTCAGATTTTGCACAGATTCTTGTTAAATGGAGCCCTTTTTATTCTAACCGTCGTAGTTTCGAATCGTACAAGAATGGTGACGAAGAAGCAGTTTTAGGAAATCAGTTTAACACCCTTAAAAATATAGACACTGATAAAAAGTCGAATAATTTTTCTAGAAAAAAATAATTTTTTAACTTTTCATCAACACGTGTTTCATCAGTGTCAATTTAAAAGTAAAGAAGTTACGTGTATTAATTTTACATTGTTTCAGCTTTAAGTTCCTGCTAAAAAATAGTCTTCTGAGCAATAAAATATTCTTTACATAGTAAGCAACAAATTTACGCTGATTCAATAAGTTACAGGTAGCTTGTGTGTTTACTTTAGAAGTACTGTTCACACTAAGCATGTGTGGACTTATTGAAGCGGCGTAATTTTTTTAAAATCTCAGCTAATTGCGTTTCATGTTTAGATATCTGGAAAAATTATACTTCTAGGCAGATGGTCACTAAGTGTAATTTTATTACTTCATATGTGTAGAATTTGTTCTATTATTTAAATCACTATGTTTCTTCTGAACGCCTTATCTTATTTCGCTTTCAAGAAACGTCAGGCAAAACAATTTTAAAGATTTTCTATTTATTGGCTTCGTTACACAAAAAAATCATTTATTGTGACAATTACTACGGTAACGATTATATACTGAAATCTGATCTGATATACAATGAACCTTTTCATTGCGAATGTCAAGGACAAGGATATTCGAAAAGAACATATCTCTCCTGCAGAAGATCGCAAACGAGTAACTCAACCACGGGTTTGAAACCTCTTTTGAAAGCAAAGTCTTGGCATTACATTCCTTTTGTGGAATTTGGCCTTTCTGTTTCAACAGACTTCGCAGCCAATTCTTAGCGTACAGAATCATTGCATGGCTAGTACTATGGATCCTACTGACACTAAGAATCCTTCCAGGTCGGGGCTCGAACATACGACAACTGGCTTATGAGACCAGCGTCCTATGCATTGAACCGCCAACCCGGGTCATGAAACCTCTTTTGAAGTAGTTTTATATGTAAGTGGTCTCATCTGCACCTTTCTGCACCTTATGATGATAAACAAGTTAGAATTATGTGTAAAACCCATCCACCTAGTAGTGTAATGATGGCTTTCCCATATTACTTATATGTATTTCCAAAAATATTCTATCAAGATTTTTTTTTCGATCTTGAATAAAATAAGAAACTTTCATTAGGTATGAACTAACATAACGTTTTCAATTTGTAAACAGTTAAGTTAGGAGGGTTTTTTCTTTAATTTGCATCGTCGCACTTAATGATTAAACACACTTTACCCTATAGATCTGGAACCGGAGGTCGAACCAGGATGAAACTAAACACCAATCTATGAAACTGTAGGTACTTTTATTTGGGCCTGTGAAAATCGATCAAATCATCTCTGAGAATATTGAGTGAGTGTCGTTTTATAGTTTTTGAAGTACTTTTTAAACCGGAAACTTCAACCCAATATAACCCCAAGTCGGTTCGTTTAGTAAGTAACTAATATAGCCTACAAATTGGATCAGTTTTGATCCCAATCTAGAAAAATTTTACCCTTTTTGCATCGTCGCTCTAAATGACGGTGTGCTTTATATACTTTACAAAATGAAAGCATGATGAAATGCAACAGCAACTTATGGGACTTAGAGATTTTTTTATTTTATGATTAACATTATTTGGTACATACTCACACACATACACACAGACACATACATTGCTCAGCTCGATGAACTTTGTCGAATGATATAGAACATTTAGACATCTGGGCCAATTTTCACTAGTCAATTTTTCATGTGATTGCATAAACTTTCGATATGAGAAAGGTAATAAGTGTACTTTTCATTGCCGTTTCAACCTTCCGAGCGAACGGACGTGCTTTGTGTTTACTGCGAAAAAAACCAGTGCCGTGTGTGATAACGTGACCGGACGATCAAAACTAGATTATATCGCTATTGTGTAATAGACAATAGTGCTTTTTCTGTGAGAGGTTTTTTGTACATTATACACTGAAGCAGTGCATTGTTGTGAGCGGACGATCGAAACAGTACCGTTAGCCGGTGATTGTTTGATCGATCAAGGCCAGATTTCAGTGGCCATTGTGATTATACTGTGCGGATTATAAGTGAGTGTGCTTTTTCCTCTCGGAGGTTTTTTGCACACCCTCGAAGCGGCGATACGCCGATCGACGAGGGCTTGGCCTTGGTGGCCCCCGTTGGATTAAAAGTTAAGTACTATTATTTTGTATATTTTTTTTTCTTCTTCATTCGACCGTTCATTCCCCCCCCCCCCCTCCGAATCATTTATTTCTGCGCGGAGGTAGCTCCGCGACATGTCAAATTCGAATCCCGACCCCTTCGTTCTCGATGATCAGATGGAGACTTCTGTTGGCAGCAGTAAGTCTCGCATAAAGAGTTATCCCGATGGGCTTGCACTCTCGACCGGGCCTTACTCGGTTTATTTCCGGACCAAGGCTAAAGAAAAAAAATTGAATGTTTTGAAAATATCGCGGGATCTGTCCTCGCGATACAATACTATAAAAAGTATTGATAAAATACGCCCAGATAAGCTCAGGGTTCTGCTCACCAGCTCAAAGCAGGCTAATGAGCTCGTTCAAAATGATCATTTTACGCGGGAGTACCGCGTCTACGTGCCAGCTCGCGAAGTAGAAATCGACGGTGTGGTCACCGATTCGAGTTTGACTTGCGAGGACGTTCTTAAGTACGGGGCGGGTTGTTTTAAAGACCCCTCACTTAAGAATGTCAAGATACTGGATTGCAAGCGATTGCATTCAGTATCGATCGCCGGGGATGGAACAAAGTCCTATCCCCAATCAGACTCTTATCGAGTGACCTTCGCCGGTTCTGCTCTGCCCAACTACATCCTCTTGGACCGGGTTCGTTTGCCTGTTCGCCTATTCGTACCCCGAGTAATGAACTGTACTAATTGCAAACAATTGGGGCATACAGCTTCTCATTGCTGCAATAAGCCCCGGTGTGCTAACTGTGGGGAGGCTCATGCGGATGGCTCTTGCGGTAAGAATGCTGAAAAGTGTCTCTACTGCAAGGAGGGTCCGCATGACCTAATGGCATGTCCTGCGTATAAGCTGCGAGGAGATCGGATGAAGCGTTCCCTGAAGGAACACTCCAAGCGTTCCTTTGCCGAGATGCTTAAGAGTGCCACCCCTCCTAAACTGACAACGAACCCATATGCCTGCTTGTCAACTGACGAGAGCGATTCTGACGACCCTTTGGAAGGTCCATCATCGGCGGTCCCTCATAGCTGTAAGAAAAGAATAAATAAATCCTCTCATAAGCTACCTAGTAAGGGTTCGAAGGTGTCTTCCGAAGGGCTTCGAAAAGTTACAGCTAACGGGAATCGGGACACAACACCGAAGCAAAAAGCTCCTGGTCTCGGAAAACTCAATTACGAGATGGAATTCCCACGACTTCCCGGGACTATAAAATCTCCAAGCGTCCCTGAAAATCTACCAGAGAACCAACTAGGTGCTGGACTTATCAAGTTCTCTGATGTTGTGGACTGGATTTTTACAACTTTCAATATTTCAGACCCTCTTAGAAGCATTTTAATTGCTTTCATGCCAACAGTAAAAACATATTTGAAGCAGTTGACTGCAAATTGGCCCCTTCTCTCAGCGATTGTATCCTTCGATGGCTAAATCATCCACCGAGGTCACGGATCTAATCACTGTTTTACAGTGGAATTGCAGAAGTATCATCCCAAAAATAGATTCTTTTAAATTTCTAGTAAATAATCTGAAATGTGACGCATTTGCATTGTGCGAAACTTGGCTAACTTCTGAAATATCCTTAAACTTCCACGATTTTAACATTATTCGCCTGGATCGAGATGATCCCTATGGAGGAGTACTTTTAGGGATCAAAAAGTGCTATTCTTTTTATCGAATTAACCTCCCCTTGATACCAGGTATTGAAGTTGTCGCATGTCATGTTACAATCAAAGGTAAGGACCTTTGTATTGCTTCCATCTACATTCCCCCTAGAGCCTTGGTTGGGCATCGGCGGCTCAGTAATATCATAGAGCTCCTTCCCGCACCGACGTTGGTTTTAGGAGACTTTAACTCACACGGTACGGGATGGGGTTGTCTTCACGACGATAACAGATCAGCTATGATCCATGATATTTGCGACAACTTCAATATGACAATCTTGAATACGGGAGAAATGACACGGATTCCTGCACCACCAGCAAGACCAAGTGCGCTGGATTTATCCCTTTGCTCGACATCGCTACGGTTGGATTGCACGTGGGAGGTAATTCCTGATCCCCACGGTAGCGACCATCTACCGATCGTAATATCAATCACCAGCGGCTCAAAACCATCGAAGACAATCAATGTTTCGTATGACCTCACACGAAATATTGATTGGAATAACTATGCGACCGTGATATCTGAGAAACTTGAAAGAACTCAACAACTTCCTCCGGAGGAAGAGTACACGTTTTTGGCTGGCTTGATTCTCGACACCGCGACTCAAGCTCAGACGAAACGTGTACCCGGCGCGAAAACTAACATCCGTCCTCCCAACCCGTGGTGGGACAAAGAGTGCACAAATTTAAACGCGGAGAGAGCCTCCGCGTATAAAGTATTTAGAAAAAATGGAACACCTGATAATTACCGGAATTACGCGGCGTTAGACGTTAAAACTAAGAACTTGATTAGAGCTAAGAAACGCGGTTACTGGCGTCGGTTCGTAGACGGCCTAACAAAAGAAACATCTATGAGCACTCTTTGGAACACAGCCCGACGAATGCGCAATCATAACACAACGAATGAAAGCGAGGAATATTCTAACCGCTGGATATTCGATTTCGCTAAAAAAGTATGTCCAGACTCTGTTCCGGAACAGAAGATCACCCGCGCCGCGACACCAAATACAAACGAAACACCGTTTTCGATGGTAGAGCTCTCACTTGCGCTCTTGTCATGTAACAATAAAGCCCCGGGATTAGACAGAATAAAATTCAACTTGTTGAAAAATCTGCCTGACCCCGCCAAAAGGCGCTTGCTGAATTTATTCAATAAGTTCCTTGAGGACAACATTGTTCCACATGACTGGAGACAAGTGAAAGTGATATCCATTCAAAAACCAGGAAAACCAGCCTCCGATCACAATTCGTATCGGCCGATTGCTATGCTTTCCTGTATCCGGAAATTGTTCGAAAAAATGATTCTGTTTCGTCTAGACAATTGGGTCGAGACTAATGGCTTACTTTCAGATACACAATTTGGTTTCCGCAGGGGCAAAGGAACGAACGATTGTCTTGCGTTGCTCTCAACCGAAATTCAAATGGCATTTGCTCGTAAGGAACAAATGGCGTCAGTTTTCCTAGACATCAAGGGGGCTTTTGACTCAGTTTCTATAAATATCCTATCTGAGAAGTTGCATCAGCATGGTCTTTCACCAATTTTGAATAACTTTTTGTACAATCTATTGTCAGAGAAATACATGTATTTCGCGCATGGTGATTTGTCGACAATACGATTCAGTTACATGGGTCTTCCTCAGGGCTCATGCTTAAGCCCCCTTTTATACAATTTTTACGTAAACGACATCGATAAATGTATCAACACATCTTGCACGCTGAGACAACTTGCCGACGACAGCGTTGTGTCCATTATAGGACCCAAAGCTGGCGATCTGCAAGGGCCGTTACAAGATACTCTTGCCAGCTTATCCACATGGGCTCTTCAAATGGGTATCGAGTTCTCTACGGAGAAAACTGAGCTGGTTGTATTTTCAAGGAAGCGAGAACCAGCACAACTACAGCTTCAACTAGGGGGTGAAAACATAGCTCAGGTCTTCACATTCAAATATCTCGGGGTCTGGTTCGACTCCAAAGGCACCTGGGGATGTCACATTAGGTATCTGAAACAAAAATGCCAGCAGAGAATCAATTTTCTTCGTACAATAACCGGAACTTGGTGGGGTGCCCACCCAGGAGACCTGATCAGGCTGTACCAAACAACGATATTGTCCGTTATGGAATATGGATGCTTCTGCTTCCGATCCGCCGCGAACACCCATTTCATTAAGCTGGAAAGAATTCAGTATCGTTGTTTGCGTATTGCCTTGGGTTGCATGCAATCAACTCATACGATGAGTCTTGAAGTGTTGGCGGGCGTCTTACCGTTGAAAAACCGGCTCTGGGATCTCTCATATCGCTTGCTCATTCGATGCGACATTTTGAATCCTCTGGTGATTGAAAACTTCGAAAGGTTAGTTGAGCTTAATTCTCAAACCCGTTTTATGTCCTTGTATTTTGATTACATGGCTCAGAATATTAATCCTTCTTCGTTTGCTTCCAACCGTGCTCATTTCTTGGATACTTCTGATTCTACTGTGTTTTTCGACACATCCATGAGAGAAGAGATTCGTGGAATTCCGGAACACGTACGCCCTCGAGTGGCCCCTAATATATTTTATAATAAATTTAGAACAGTCAACTGTGAAAAGGTGTTTTACACTGATGGATCAAACATCGACAGGTCCACAGGCTTCGGCATCTTCAATCAAAACATCACCGCTTCTTACAAACTCAGTGATCCGGCTTCAGTTTACGTCGCAGAATTAGCTGCTATTCAGTACACCCTCGAGATCATTGAAACCTTGCCCAAAGACCATTACTTCATTGTCACGGACAGTCTAAGTTCAATAGAAGCTCTCCGCGCAGTGAAGCCAGGAAAGTATCCCCCATATTTCCTGGGGAAAATACGGGAACACTTGCGAACTTTATCTGAACGGTCTTATTTAATATCGTTAGTCTGGGTCCCTTCACATTGTTCCATTCCGGGCAATGAAAAGGCAGACTCATTGGCTAAGGTGGGCGCATTACAAGGTGACATTTATGAAAGACCAATCTGCTTCAATGAATTTTTCAGTATTTCTCGTCAGAAAACTCTCGAAAGTTGGCAAACTTCATGGACGAATGACGAACTGGGACGATGGCTACACTCCATTATCCCTAAGGTATCGACGAAACCTTGGTTCAAGGGGATGAACGTGAGTCGTGATTTCATTCGCGTTATGTCACGACTCATGTCAAATCACTATACATTCAACGCACATCTCCGGCGTATCGGGATCGTGGAGAACGGGCTCTGCACCTGTGGCGACGGTTATCAGGACATCGAGCATGTCGTGTGGTCGTGCGTAGAGTATCGCGACGCCAGATCGGAGCTATTGGAATCCCTCAGGGCCCGAGGTAGACCGACTGAGGTTCCGGTTCGGGATGTGTTGGCGAGTCGGGATAGTTCATATATGCTTCTGATATACCAGTTCCTCAAACACATTAATATACAAGTGTAATCTGTTACATCTTGCTTAGAAAGTTCCTCCTATTTATCGACGTTATTTCAACTGTGGCTAAGAATTATTTTCACCTGCAGGTTCGACACTAACTTCCGCCGATTACCCCGAGTCCTCTTCTGTCCACCATCTTCATCGGAACTAACAAGATCTTTTTGCTGTCACTAACCTTCTCGCTTCCCCCCTCCCCGTCTCTTCTCCATCTCGATGTCAACTAATTAGATCTCTGTCGTTCTTAGTCATTTCGTTCCCATATCCCCATTTTACTTCGTTTTCCGCAATATTTACTTCTCTATATTTCGTTATATTTACATCACCATCATCGCCCACGGAAGGTCGCTCTAGTCATGCGGGCCACCCGCCGGGTATTCGTAGCCTGGGGGTGTTTCCCGCGGACCCACACGGACCGAGGGATGCGGCCAACGTCATCTGGAAGACTCATGATATATTCCATCCACCGGCCGGTGCCGATCGCCAGCTGAAGGTTGGATCTGCCAAAGTCGACCACTGCGACCCCAATACAACATTATCCAATCATACTATCCTAGTTTTAAATTAGTCGTTAATAAAATTAGAAAAAGTCCTTGGCACCTTAGAGCTAAAGCAGTGTGCCTTAAAAATAATTATATTATTGAATAAAAAAAAAAAAAAAAGTGTACTTTTATAGAAAATCATCGTTGTCATGATGTTTCAATAACACACAAGTAGGTGCAAATTGAATAAAAGTATTACAATTTTACATAGTTTTCACTTGAAAAATATAAATTTAAATGTGGCAACCCTGTACGCTATACGAAATTGAACAAAGCACGCTGTGAACGCACGTACCGACATGTATCAGTTTTGCATCGCCATTTTGAATGACGATTTGAATGTTTTGACACTCATCGTCCTGTAATTTCGGAACCAGAAGTCGGTTCTGTATGAATTAGCATTGTTTATTTTTCAGACAATGCAATGGGAGCCATAATTTTAATCATGATTTGTGCAAATCGGTTCAACCGTTGCTGAGAAATCGAAGTGAGTCTCGTTTTTGGAGCCTTTTTTTACTATTATCGGTGCTTCCGGAAGCGGAAACCGGAGACTAGTAGTCAAAATGAGGTTTTATATATTCATTAACTAAAATATCTGCTAACTAGATGAATTTAGCAGTAAGTTTTATAAAAATGTGAACCTTGTTTCGCCATCGCTTGTAAATGAAATTGAAAATTTTCACTCATCGCACTGTAATACCGGAACCGGAAGTCGGATCTGGTCCAGCTTCTCAGGGACTTTTTAAAGAATTTTAAGACCATCTATTTGCTCCTTAATTTATGAGAATTGGTTAAAAAATTTCCGAGAAAATTGAGGGCGCTTTTTTTCATAAATTTGCACATATTTCCTTGTAATTCCAGAACCGGAAGTCGGTTCCAAATAAAATTCAAGAAAGCCATAAAACCTTTCATTTGAAACTAAGTTTGTAAAAATTAGTTCAGCCATCACTGAGAAACGTGTGACTATTTTTCCCTGTTTTTTGGTATATATCACCCTGTAATTCCAGAACCGGAAGTCGGATCGGAATAAAACTTAACAGCAGTCCATAGGACCATAAGACCTTTCATTTGAATCTGAGTTTGTGAAAATCGGTTCAGTAATCTCTGAGAAAATTGAGTGACATTATTTGTCACATACACACAAACATTTTGTGATGTCGCCGAACTGAGTAAAATGGTATATGAAACTCGGCCCTCCGGGCCTCGGTTGTAAAGTCGATTTTCACAGCGATTGCATAGCCTTTTTATATGAGAAAGGCAACAATATGAAAATCGCGGTAGGAGCATAGTATATTCAAGAAAACTGTGTAGTTTTTGATGATGAATAACTTCGTATAACATGTAGAATGTCCTTCGACTTACTTTACTATGGGGTGCCATTTCAAAATTTATCCTCTGAGAGAGTGATAAGTAATATGTCTTGTTGTGTCTAACGTATCAACATAATTTTTGTTACATGCCATCAGAAATTAAATCACAATTTTATGATAAAATATTCAGTTGTGTGACATAATCTTAAATAATTCAAAATTGTACTTTTCTAAAATTTTTGGTATCAACGAGTATCAAAGAGGAAAACACATGACGTTTGTTTGCCATTATCGTATTTTGAAAGCATTATTATTGTTATAATAATAATAATAATAATAATAATAATAATAATAATAATAATAATAATAATAATAATAATAATAATAATAATTATTATTATTATTATTATTATTATTATTATTATTATTATTATCATTATTTTTATTTTTATTAAAATTACTCTTGCATAACCAAGATCGTCGATACATTACAGACCAGGCCATTGTAATTGTAACTGAAATTTCGAGCAGAATCAATTTCAAAAAAATAAACTGCAATTTTTTGTATCTAGCCTATATAAGCAAAGTAAAAAGGAATTGTTTCAAGTTTAGAATATGCAATTTTGGCATAGTAGCTGTTTAATGTACCTAATCTGTACTTTAATGTAGCTGCATCGTTTCAAACTCTAATAGTGAAAGAGGGGAAAATTTTAGCAATTGACACAATCGATCAACTAACTGATATTCGGAAGTGTGAAAGAAGCGTGTCAGTTTTTTCGTGTTCACGACATTCAGTTATGTCTCTGACATTACCCATCAAAATAGATATATGCACCTAGCATTAATTTAGGGTTAACATATTTTTTCCCTTACAATTATCTAAAATAATACTTTTATCATATTTTATGCTATAAACGGGATTTTATTATTACAGAAACTAATATAGTGAAACATTGTTTTTGCCTGAATTTCTTCTCCACGTCTATTTTATCATTCACTTCCGTAAAAGTATAATATTCACAATACTTCTAGACAACAAAAATAAACTCAAAGTTGGAAACGCTGTTCGCGAGTGCAAGAATATCTGCAAATCCACTTCAAATCTAACGCACTAAACATTTCGCAATGTTTTCGAGCCATTCATCAGACATCGACCGCAATCGACCAACACATCTGTTTATATCGTCAACTACTTAACCCACACACACACACACACACTTTTGATTAACTCACCCAATCGGAAACGGCATAATCGAAATTAAAGCCGCCTGCTAAGCCTTTTGAACTAAGCAATCCACTTTGGACCGATCTCGTTTCGGATCGTAGCTACAGTCTCTCAGTACCACTGTCGCTAAATCTTATCGGGACACGATATGTGCATGTTCCGTGGAAATATGTTGCCCCCTGTAATAAAGGAGCCTGGGTGACATTGTCACAGTAGATGCAGTTCACTTGCTCTAGGTTGGTTCTTTTGCGTAGTTTTTACATTTCCTTTTCAGGATATTAAATGAATCTTTGCCTCTGTAAAAAGGTGTTCTATAACTTTCAAAGTCCCTTGAATTCGTTTTCAAATCAGATTTGCTTATTTGCACCCTCTAGGAATTCATTGAGGATAGCTATTGTTATATTTAACTTCATCAAAACTCCGATTGCAATCGTGTAAGTGAACTTCAAAAGATTCTGAATTGTTCTGTATAATAAATTCTGCTTAGCCCTCTAAGAGAATAGGTTCAACATTCTCAACTAAAATGTTTACAACCATTCTCACGTATCGGAATGATTAATTTAATGGTTATGGCGTCTTTCTCCGTAACAAGAAATTACTTCCAATTAACTCGTAATTTATTCGTGGCCAACTTCTAGGGACAAGATGACGGTTCAAATCTTGAACTTGATCAATCCTACTTAGCTGATGTGTTTACAGTCATATACAGCGAGCAATTGATCACATGAAACCCCATAAAAAACTCGTTTCTGAGAGCATGCGAAAAGATACTGAAAATGTTTTCCTAGTTGCCAATTCTCCCCTACGGAAAAATTTTCAATTCCCTTGAGCTAGTTCAACTTTTCACCACCATCCGAGGGTTTGGAATTAATAGTGTAAACAAAATCTGCTCGTGCTGTTTTGCAATGTTTCGTAAGTTCTCTCCGTACTGGTTTTTGCATTAACAGTGGAAATTTTGCATAATTTGATATATTATTTGAATCAAACGACCGAGCCATGAAACGATCTGAACACTTTCATATGCAAGAGAGCTGTTATTCTACGTTTGCATTTTTCTTCTGTTTGCCTATTAAACTAATTAGAAAAATATTCCCTTATGATATATCATTAAATGCTGCAAGATGATAAATGTTTGTTTGTGAAACTAATGACTGTTTTACAAATTTAACATCTGAAATCGTTGTACTTCATTAACTTACATACTAACAGTAGATATGTAAACTTCAGATCGATGTGCCAATTATTCAATTATGGAGTTATCTGTAGCATGGCAGACAGGCAGGAGTCGCAAGAAAATGGCGATTTTAGTTTATTTGCTCGCTAGTTTTTTTTTTATGAATCCTATCATTTGAAGTCAAACTGCAGAAACTAGAAATTTTCTTTACAATTGAGCAATTTGACGTCTCAGTTACTCACACCGATGCAGTGTGCGCAGATCTATTCATATACGAAATTAGAATGTATGCGAGCCGAAGTTAAAGTTTGTTTTACACTGAGGTAAAACATGTTTGACTCATAATCATACACTGCGAAAAATGCATATAGAATTTCGTAAGCTATGAACTAATGAATCAAGTAGAAGACAGTTCCGTTACGTGTTATAGAGTTTCATGAACGATTTTATGTCTTTCTCAACTGTTCTCTTGGCATTGCAGTGATTTTTATTGTATATATGTCTTCAATAATTGGCACGATGCGGCTTTAACCAAGGTTAAGCATTAACCTTTCAACTGCTGAGAATAGCCACACAAACACATTCGCACGTGGATTGGACTATGCAGAACGTTCCGTTTTAACAAGCTTCACAACTGTGACGACTATCACGACCATACTGAGTCTGCGAATCCTGTCAGATCGGAACACGGAAAAAAATCACTTGTGAGGCAGCGTTGCCAGGTCATTTTTCCAAAAATCTGTATACGGCGCAAAAATCTATCTGTACCATATAGGTATCAGAATCTCGTCAACATAAGTTCACGGAAATGTCACCAAAGCTCATCATTTTGGTAATCTGTCTATGCTATCAACGAAAATCTGTACGATCCGTGAATTATCGGTATTTTGGGAGTAAATATCTGTATTGTGGGATAGAGGTCAAATATCTGTATAAATACCGATAAATCGGTATACCTGGCAACGTTGTTGTGCGGTCATCGTCTTACTATTTGAGTCACCAACACTGGTCATTTAGATGGCGTAAGATGAAGTGATCATTTTAAGTGCATTTCTACACTCAGATATCATGACCTTTGAAAGCCATAAGAACGAATTATTACTTTCAAACATAAGGATTATAAATATATGCAGTTGAATATTGCTGATCTAATCATTCGCTAAATTTTCTCGGAGATCGCTGAACTGATTTCGACTGTCTTAGAAATGTTGAAAAATATTATTTCTTGATTATATTTCCGATAGAATGTTTCAAAAATTAGGTTGTAAATTTTGAAAAGACACCCCATAGTAAAATAAGCTGTATTCACGACAAAAGTTACGGAGTTGCCATCTAGAATTTTAAAATTCAAGTTGGGAATGAATATGACATCAATTTCATTAACTTACTTGTCAAATCCGTCTCGAAAATACAAATTACATAGTGAGCTGGAAGAATATCCACAAATCGAATTGAGGAATTGTAAAATATAAATTATTGATATCCACTCGCCAAGCGTGAGCAAGAAGTAGCCATAATTCCATTAAAAATTCATGAAAAATTGTAAAATATTATTCACTTATATACTAATATGATATGCACCCTCAAACTCGGTATTTTCGCTGGAAATCTTACAAGCAAGTTGTAATTTCAGACACTTAGAAAAAAATCGTATAAATTTACGCCTTTATAGATGTACATAAAAGGAGCGTCGTAATTTACTCGAATTTACAATTCAAAGCATGTGAAGATAAGTCATATCTTAAACTTCACAGTTAATTTAGCTGAAGTTTGCATCGATACAGACGCAAACCTTGTTTTTATAGAGTTTTTGTCACACTTGGTTGACAATATTGTGTCAGCACCAAATAAATTACGGCATGCTTGAGTTTACATCAAGTATAAATATCATTTTTTTAAGAGTAAAATAAGATAATAATAAAATATATAGTTATAAAAAAGATCTTGTTTGAGTATTATTAAGATCTTGCATAAAATGATACATGATTGGAATCAGCTGGATGAAGTATTACAATCATACCTAAGATTTTGATCTGAACAATTTCGCATTATACGAGAAAGTCAATTATAAGAACATTTTGGTTATAATTTGAATGACTATATTGATCGTCCAAAACAACATGCATAAATGTGTCTCCCTCATACTTGTCAATTACAAATACTCATGGTTTATAAGCATACCTAGGACATGTTCGCAAAGTGTTCTAGTTCTAGATGCATAATTAATGTCAGTTTTAAAATTTAAATCCGGAAATTATAACAAAAGAAACTGGCAGCTCCAGCAGCGTTTTACTCGTATTTCAAATATAGGAAAAAAGAATGGCAACGTATACCAGTTTTAAATATGAAAGTAGAACAGTTCAAATAAATAAAACTAAACGGCCATATTTCTTTGTGTCGGTTTTGCACTATACGCTTTGTGCGACGATTCTTTCAATTCTTGCGGGTGAAAATTTCGCGCGTCCTATTTTGGCCCTAAATTTCACCTTGATGCTCGTTCATACTAAATCTTTTAGAAAACTTTAATTTGAGTTATTTGTGGTTATCTTTTGCTATTGAAAATTTTACCATAAATTGCAGACCATATTTCCAACGATATGGAGTTGCTGCGTTAAATACAACAAGTGATATTCGCGATCAAAGACTAAGCACTCTCCAGGAGAGTGAATTATGGAAAGGCGCCCCATAGTAAAGTAAGTCGTATTCACGACAAAACTTCTTTCAAAACGCTTTCAAACCAACGCACACAAAATCCAATAAAAAAGAGCCGATAAATTAGAATCAATCAGGCTGTAAATTTTCACTAAACTGAATATTTTCTCTTCCGATGTGCATATTTCAACAGATAAGTAACTCTAATAGTCACTTTAGATAACATTTGGAGCCATTAGCAGGGATAATTTTTCATAATGTTCCCCATCGTTGTCCACTGTTCGTTGTATTTTGCTTCGATGCAAACGACCAGCAGCTGAATGACTCAATTGTTCTTGTTTGAAGCGAGCCGCACTGCGAACGTCTCGCAGCAGAACTGCTTCTTGTTCGAATTGATTCGATAGGGGAATGTTGTCTAGGTTGGAATACTTTTTGAATTTGCCCTGTATCTTTTGTTTATATTGGAATATTCTCAATATTGATGTCTTATTTAAAAGTTTGGTCCGTCATAAGAAACTTCTAGGTTGGGCCACTATTGATTCTGAACGAAATATGTGCTTAAATAATTTCAAATGATCAAACATGGAACTATTTATTGTTATTTTAATGGAACATCAATCAGTTTTAATAGACTAGCAATAAGAATTTGAAGGGCACTAAAGAAAAAAGCAACCGCCCTGCAACAGCTCTTATGGATTCGTTTTCCAACATTACAGACTTCGTTTACATGAAATTTACCATTTTCAGATGTACCATTATTCTGAAAACAAGCGAAAACGGTCTCAAGGCACTAAACGAAAAAAAGTGATGTGACCCAACCCCGACTACGTGAGTGGCCTAACCTAGACAACAAGTGTTTTTTTTCTAATCGCGAAACACAACTTGCGAACAGGTTAAAGAAACAATATTTTCTCTTGAAAAACTTGTTATCGGTTAACCACATAATGGAAATATATACTTAATTTGGAGGTGTTATCATTTTTGCCCAAGCTTTGAGCTATTTTTCACGGTTATTCCGAAACTTTTAGGACTGCCAAAAACAAGACAAATGCACAAAACTTTCACAAAACGTTCTTCGTGACAAACAATGCACTGAAAAGTTTGCTATCATTGAGAATAATACTTCCATGATATAACACCGAAAGCAGCACGTGTCATATGAAAGAAAAAACAATGGCCCAACCCCGACGACATTCCCCTACTAAAGCAATTTTAGTGAAGGGTTTTCTTTTTACGCGGTTTCGTTTGTAACTTTTTCACAAATGGGCAGTCCCAACGGTCACAAAAATAGCAAAATATATAATTTTCGATTATTTTAGAATAGATAGAATTCATTTTTGGTATTCAGAAGAGCCAAATTGGGGAATTCACTACGATTCGGAACATTTTTCTCGATCGAATTTCGCACAGCGAAAAGTGCACGAAGCCAATCATATTATTCAAGATTTGCACTAAACTGATGATTTTTACCTTTGATTTGCAAAGAAAGTAACCTTAATAGTTCTTTGGATAATTTTGATTTTGAATAATGTTCTCCATCGTTGTCCACTTTTCGTTTACGTTGTTCTCTAATGCAAACGACCAGAAACAGTAAGGCGCAATCGCTCTTGTTTGAACCACAACACGTCAGTTTTCACTGCCGATTACTTCCAAACTGAACCAAATTTGGTTAAAAGTTTTCTTTTTACGTTATGACCACAAAAATAGCAACAAACAGAATTTTGATGTAGATTGTTTACTTTTTCTTTTTAACGGCTAAGTATAGTAGTCAACAGAGATGTCTATCTCCTCTGTGTGACGAAGAGCAAGCAAAATTTCTCTCCTCGCACTGACAACTTCAACGAGAGCTCTTCTCTTTCACATTTATACACCGCTGTTGTGTAAGTGTGCACGCATCATGAGTGCGTTTGTTTATTTCCTTTTACCTCTTCCACTGAATCGCACCAAAGTGCTAGAGCATTAGCTAATAAATTCTCTGAGGAGGATGCAGATACTTTCACAGAGGTGTACACGCCGGTGAGCACTCTGCTGTATGGTTTTCGTAGATGAAGCGTGGACACGCAAAATCAGCAAAATAAAACAATTTATCGTAAAATTTTCGGTTTTCCTTGCAAATTTTTCATGGCAAGGCCAGATCTACTCTCTATTAATTGAAGTTCACAGAAGTGTTCGCTCACAATCACGCGCCAGTGGTCACTTGGGTGTATTAAGACGAGAGCGCGTGTGAGCGATTCATGCGAAGAGAATGTGTTTCACTCGCGCCAGCTGCTTCAACCACAAGCACACACTCAAATGCTGTCTATTCGACACTGAGAAGAAGTGCGCTTTCCTCTTTGTGCGGTGCTTCGTTTTTTTCATCTTTGGTGTGGCAAAAATCTGACTCTAGCGTGTATAACTCTGGTGAAATGCCATCTCTGGTAGTCAATATTATTTTTTTCATTTGGCGATATTCACCTAACCAGAGACCATTTTTATTGAAAACAGAAAAATGTAGAAATGAAAATTATAGAATGATAGTACTCAAGGGAGAGCAAGGATGTGAATATATAGAACGAAAAGGTGGAACGTGACAGAGGGTCATTTAAGCAAGCAGAAATCTTTTAGTAACTTAACTTTTACCTTCTATCAGAGGAGTCGGGCTTAGGCATCTGAACAATGCGAATTACCCGAATGCCCAGAGTCACAGCGTGTTGGCTGTTTAGCTTAGGTTGTAAGCGGCGTTCAGTAGCGCTCCACTCACCACTACCCACCGGTGATTCGCATTGTTCAGATGCCTAAGCCCGACTCCTCTGGTAGAAGGTAAAAGTTAAGTTACTAAAAGATTTCTGCTTGTTTAAATGACCCACTGCCACGTCTCACCTTTCCGTTTTGTATATTCACATCTTTGCTCTCCCTGGAGCTTTCATTTTCTGTTTCTACAAAAATGGTCTCTGGTTAGGTGAATATCGAAAAAAGAAAAAAAATGTAGATTATTTCATTCCTCATTTGCATATTTCAGTGAAAGAAACTATTGAAGTGCTGTGTACGAGATTAATTTCTGATCATTAAAATATGAATCAACTTTTCGGAGCATTTTTCTCGCAGGCGAAGCATTCAAATGCTGGTGTTATTCGCATTCGTTTGGTTTTAATTTCGCATTGCAAAAAGTGCGCAAAACTAATCAAGTTGTTCTAGATTTGCTAAGAAGTAACCTTCGTAGTTCTTTAGATAACATTTGGAGCCATTAGAAGGGCTAATTTTGTATCATGTTTTCAATCGTTGACAGCTTTTCATTGTATTTTTCTCTAATCCAAACGACAAGTAGCAGGAGGATGCTATCGCTCTTGTTGGAAGCAAAACTGACAGAACTGCTTTTTGTGCGAATGGATTCAATACTGAACTGAATTTTAGATACTGGAACTGAGCTCTGGGTCTGAATTAACCGGAATGATATATTTGATATTACTTCCTGCTAAGTCAACTGTGCAGGCTAGAATGAACGAAATATATCAAGTGATAACCTTTCATATCTACCTAGCATGCAACACAGAAATGAAATGTCTTCTACTACATCAAATCCATTGGCTCGGATACGAGGAAGGCGTCATGAGTTTTCTTCTTTGATCCTCGTTGATACCAAACTTCTTAACTTTTACGATCAAAAACTTATCACTCTCTCAGAGGGTAAATTTCGAAAAGGGGCCCCATAGTGAAGTAAGTCGTATTCACTACAAAATTATTCGCTTACAGAAGTACACATGATACGAATAACAATAATTTCAATGGAAGAAAATATTAAAAAGTTCGTAACTAAACAATTTACGAGAATGCTTATGAAAAGCTACGATTTGTAGAATTCTTTTATTGGCGACCGAATCAACTCACAACAGTTATTCCAGGCCCCGGTTTTCTATACAGGAAATCAGTGTTGGTGATTGCCGATACTTTGGCAAAGAGCGGCTCGATATTTCTCTACATTGTACCTTGTGATCAAAAAGAACCGGAATTTTCATTTTAAAATTCCCGCGCTTGTCCAATCGGTAAACTTTTATTCTCTCAACGTTGGCAACACTTTTATACACATTCTGTCAAATTTTGACGCATATCGTACGATTAGTTTTTGTTTGGCGTCTATACAAAGAAGTTGAAAAATTTTCGTATGACGATTTTTATAATGGATGAAAATTTAGAACAACGTGCGTGTATCAAATTTTGTGTTGCAAATGGAGTTAAGTGTTCCGAAACGTTGAAAATGTTAGAAAAGGCCTTTGATGAATCGTGTCTAGGAAAAACACAGGCATACGAGTGGTATAAACGCTTCAAAGGGGGTCGTACAAGCTTGGATCATGATGAGATCCCTGGCCGCCCAACAACATCTGTTACTGATGAAGACATTGAATCGGCGAAGCAAATCGTGTTGCAAAATCGTCCTGTACCGATTAGAGAGATTGCTGTGTTGTTGGGCATCTCTTATGGATCAGCCGAACACATTTTAACTGATGTTTTGGGTCGCTTCTCGGCTGAATTTCATTCAAAAACAGCGTCGTTTTGATGTGGCCAAAGAGATGATTTCCAACGCAGATAATGACCCCACATTCATCGAATGCATCATAACTGGTGATGAGGTGTGGATCTATGAATATGACGTCGAAACCGCACAACAATTGTGTGGAATTTACCAAGAGAGAACCGCAAGTTGACAATTATCGTAGAAAATCATACTAGGTTGCAATATTTCAAAACCCTTGTGTCCCCACAGACGTTTTCATAGACACAACTTATACAAAGGTTATATGCACATAGTTAGAACAAGCGGTCATAGCAAAATGATTCTATCGCAATTATAAAATGACCGTATAGAATCGGTTCGCAAAAACGATCAGAGCGAATCCCCAAAGCAGCGTCCTAACCCGTGATGCTCAGACGGGTCATCGAGAGAAATTCGCTCTCGCACTGGTGTCCATTATATGTTAAATGAACCATATCGGCTTTTGGTTGCTGAGATGATATCCGTCGCTCTTCGATAGCACTGATTGAATCGTGTGAAGAGTTGCTAGAGAGCGTTCTTTAAACGATTAAAGCCATCCTTGCCGAAAATATTGATCAAATACTATTTTAAAAAAATTGTGGTTTCTCGGATATGACTTAATCGATTTTCATAAACTTGAAATTCAACCGTGTACCGTGTCTACTACGTCACCGTTCCGTTTTGTTGCCGTACATCGGTGCGGGTGCTCATTTTGAAAACCTGTCAACAATATTTTTTTTAATTGCTACACGGAACGACCGAAATTAGCTCTGCGCCTAATTCGTATTACTGTTTTTGAATTAGTTGATTTTAACAAGAAAATTTCCAAAATTTTAACAAATTCCTTGAACTATGGAATTTGTCAAAATTGAGAATTTACTTTGCTGAAAAAACTCTTATTTTTAGAGAATGTGTTTAGTTGGCGAATATTCTGGACACAAACCAGCAATATTTCAATCCAACACGAAATTCTCATTGACAACTAATTTCGTTATTAAAATCAGAAAATTTGTTTCTATTTATCT